>NC_056461.1:23489894-23796894 GCF_018296145.1 Oncorhynchus tshawytscha
ACCCAGATAGGCTTGTAGGCACCTCCCACTTCCAATGTTTATAAAACAAAACCATACAAAAAAACATAATCAGGTTTTTAAGAGAGATAAACAAATGATTGGCGATTTACACAAAGATGAAGGAAAACATGGTGAATTAGAGGGAAAAAACAAAAACTCCAGTAAAATGCATAATCAAAATAAAAGGCTGATCGGCAGAGAAGTTATTGGGGTGAGGAAGTTAAGTGGAATGTCCCTTAAAGGCCCAGTGCTTTATATCATATTGTACAACAGTTAATGAAATGAACACTATAAAAGTGTTTGTGCGTGCGTGTGTTAGAATTATGGCCAGGAGTGTTTCCTGGTCAGGTCACATGGTCAAGGAAAAAACTCCTGGCCTGACGGCTTGAGGAACGAGAAAAACAACCACACTCAACTCTGTACTTGAAAGAGCCCATTTCTTCCAGGTGGTATACAATTGTATGTCTGATACTACTGAGATGTTTTGGAGGGAAACTCCAGTTACTGCTTGGAGTGGCTACAATAGTCCTGTCAGAGATGCCAGCAGTACGGCTAGTTCTGTATGAGCCTAACTGCATTCTTGGTAGATAGTGTTATACTATATGTAGGGTCAGCCTGGGTAAAAGGGTGAGAAGAAAGGGGATGGGACTGTGTGTCTGTCTGGCTTGAATTAGGCCTAGTAGCCAGGGGTTGTTAAACCAACTCTGGAGAAGAGAGAGGCAGCTGTAAAGATTTTAAAGAAGGAAACTCCAAGCACACTAACTGTATACACACTTGAGCATGCACTGTCGTAAACACACACACACACACACACAGACACAGACACACACAGAAACACACTTGGACGTGCCAACACCAGCCATTAGTCATAGTATTATTGTGTAGAGGCTTTTGTCAGAGTGTTCCAATATTCATTGATTGATTATTCGAATTCCATCTTGTTCTGCACTCTGTTATATGTGATGCATATGTTATTTTTACAAATGTGAAAATAACTGATTTATATCAACGAAAGATGATATTTTTTTGGTGTATCATATAATAGAATCAAGATGGAAGATGGAAACATATGAAACAACAGATACAGAACTTTAACACAGCCCAGCTTGTGAGCTTTAAACCTTGGTCACACTCAAAATAAGCATGTATACAGTGCCTTCGGAAAATATTCACACATTTTCCACATTTGTTACGTTACAGCCTTATTCTAAAATGGATGAAATAAAACAGTTTTGTCAGCAATCTACACACAATACCCCATAATGACAAAGCAAAAAGGGTTGTTTTTTTTGGCAAATGTATTAAAAACAGAAATATCTTTACATAAGTATTCAGACCCTTTGCTACGAGACTCGAAATTGAGCTCAGGTGCATCATGTTTTCATTGATCATACTTGAGATGTTTCAACAACTTGACTGGAGTCCACCTGTGGTAAATTCAATTTATTGGACATGATTTGGAAAGGCACACACCTGTCTATATAAGGTCCCACAGTTGAAAGTGCATGTCAAAACAAAAACCAAGCCATGAGGTCAAAGGAATTGTCCATAGAGCTCTGAGACAGGATTGTGTTGAGACACAGATCTGGGGAAGGGTACCAACACATTTTCTACAGCATTGAAGGTCCCCAAGAACACAGTGGCCTCCATCAATCTTAAATGGAAGAAGTTTCGAACCACCAAGACTCTTCCTAGAGCTGGCCGACGGGAAAACTGAGCAGACAGGGAAGAAGGGCCTTGGTCAGGGAGGTGTCCAAGAACCCGATGGTCACTCTGACAGAGCTCCTCTTTGGAGATGGGAGAACCTTCCAAAAGGACAACAATCTCTGCAGCACTCCACCAATTAGGCCTTTATGGTAGAGTGGCCAGGTGGAAGCCACTCATCAAGTAAAAGGCACATGATGGCCCGATATGAGTTTGCCAAAAAGGTACCTACGGACCCTCAGACCATAAGAAACAAGATTCTGGTCTGATGAAACCAAGATTGAACTCATTGGCCTGAATGCCAAGCGTCACATCTGGAGGAAACCGGGCACCATCCCTACTGTGAAGCGTGGTGGTGGCAGCATCATGCTGAGGGGATGTTTTTCAGCGGCAGGGAGACTTGTCAGGATTGAGGCAAAGATAAACGGAGCAAAGTACAGAGAGATCCGAGATGAAAACCTGCTCCAGAGCGCTTAGGATCTCAGACTGGGGCGAAGCACACAGCCAAGACAACACAGGAGTGGCTTCGGGACAAGTCTCTTAATGTCCCTGAATACTTTCTGAAGCGAGTTGCCCAGCCAGAGCCCAGACTTGAACCCGATCGAACATCTCTGAAAATAGCTGTGCAGCAATGCACCCCATCGATGCTGACAGTGTTTAGAGCGTTGGACTAGTAACCAGAAGGTTGTAAGTTCAAACCCCTGAGCTGACAAGGTACAAATCTGTCGTTCTGCCCCTGAACAGGCAGTTAACCCACTGTTCCTAGGCCGTCATTGAAAATAAGAATTTGTTCTTAACTGACTTGCCTGGTTAAATAAAGGTCAAATAAAAAAAGGGGTTCTTCAAGAAAAAGTCTACAACATTTTTGGCAGCGTCGGCCATTCTACTATTCTAGCGGATAAAACTGCATACTCGTGCTGGTAGCTAGCTAGCTACTGAAGTTAGCAAAGCTAATGTAAATAAATTGCACTAAATGAATACAAAAATAAAGTTCTAAAACCAAGAAAACTATAATATACCTCCTCCATCTCCTGTCATTTGAAAAAACGAATATTGTAACGATTCTCCTCTTCTGAGGAGGAGTAGGAAGGATCGGACCAATATGCAGCGTGGTACGTGTCCATTAATATTTATTTAACCTGAACACAAAAACAAAATAACAAGAGAACGTCCATTAATATTTATTTAACCTGAACACAAAAACAAAATAACAAGAGAACGAATGAAAACGAAACAGTTCTGTCTGGTGCAGACACAGAGACAGAAAACAATCACCCACAACTCAAAATGGGAAAAACAGGCTACCTAAGTATGGTTCTCAATCAGAGACAACGATCGACAGCTGCTTCTGATTGGGAACCATACCAGGCCAAACACAGAAATACAAACATAGAAATCAAAACATAGAATGCCCAACCCAACTCACGCCCTGACCAAACTAAAACAGAGACATTTCATCAATTTTAGAATATGGCTGTAACATAACAAAATATGGTAAAAGTCAAGGGGTCTGAATACTTTCCGAAGCGAGTCTATGTGTAATTCAAGTCTGGACCAGTTTGAAATCTGGACATTTACCCAAATACTGGGTTGGCAAAACCACTTCTTCTTTCTGTTTAAAATGTTTACTGGAAAAGACAGCATCACAAACACACTTGACACACAGACGACCCTGAGATTCCCTTTTCACTTTCGTCTCTTGATATACAATATGACCTTTTGGTCATCAAAGATGGAATGGCTTTGAGAGGAACGGTATGGTACCTACTGTGTCTGCAAGTGTCTGCGTGCTTGCACTGGTGCGTCTACATGTGTGTACCTATATACAGTGGGGCAAAAAAGTATTTAGTCAGCCACCAATTGTGCAAGTTCTCCCACTTAAAAAGATGAGAGAGGCCTGTAATTTTCATCATAGTTACACTTCAACTATGACAGACAAAATGAGAAAAGCAAAGCCAGAAAATCACATTGTAGGATTTTTAATGAATTTATTTGCAAATTATGGTGTAAAATAAGTATTTGGTCAATAACAAAAGTTTATCTCAATACATTGTTATATAACCTTTGTTGGCAATGACAGAAGTCAAACGTTTTCTGTAAGTCTTCACAAGGTTTTCACACACTGTTGCTGGTATTTTGGCCCATTCCTCCATGCAGATCTCCTCTAGAGCAGTGATGTTTTGGGGCTGTTGCTGGGCAACACGGACTTTCAACTCCCTCCAAAGATTTTCTATGGGGTTGAGAAGGCTTTCGACTCTGTCAATCACCACATCCTCATCGGCAGACTCGACAGCCTTGGTTTCTCAAATGATTGCCTCGCCTGGTTCACCAACTACTTCTCTGATAGAGTTCAGTGTGTCAAATCGGAGGGTCTGCTGTCCGGACCTCTGGCAGTCTCTATGGGGGTGCCACAGGGTTCAATTCTTGGACCGACTCTCTTCTCTGTATACATCAATGAGGTCGCTCTTGCTGCTGGTGAGTCTCTGATCCACCTCTACGCAGACGACACCATTCTGTATACTTCCGGCCCTTATTTGGACACTGTGTTAACAACCCTCCAGGCAAGCTTCAATGTCATGCAACTCTCCTTCCGTGGCCTCCAATTGCTCTTAAATACAAGTAAAACTAAATGCATGCTCTTCAACCGATCGCTACCTGCACCTACCCGCCTGTCCAACATCACTACTCTGGACGGCTCTGACTTAGAATACGTGGACAACTACAAATACTTAGGTGTCTGGTTAGACTGTAAACTCTCCTTCCAGACCCATATCAAACATCTCCAATCCAAAGTTAAATCTAGAATTGGCTTCCTATTTCGCAACAAAGCATCCTTCACTCATGCTGCCAAACATACCCTTGTAAAACTGACCATCCTACCAATCCTCGACTTTGGCGATGTCATTTACAAAATAGCCTCCAATACCCTACTCAACAAATTGGATGCAGTCTATCACAGTGCAATCCGTTTTGTCACCAAAGCCCCATATACTACCCACCCCACCATTGCGACCTGTACGCTCTCGTTGGCTGGCCCTCGCTTCATACTCGTCGCCAAACCCACTGGCTCCATGTCATCTACAAGACCCTGCTAGGTAAAGTCCCCCCTTATCTCAGCTCGCTGGTCACCATAGTATCTCCCACCTGTAGCACACGCTCCAGCAGGTATATCTCTCTAGTCACCCCCAAAACAATTCTTTCTTTGGCCGCCTCTCCTTCCAGTTCTCTGCTGCCAATGACTGGAACGAACTACAAAAATCTCTGAAACTGGAAACACTTATCTCCCTCACTAGCTTTAAGCACCAACTGTCAGAGCAGCTCACAGATTACTGCACCTGTACATAGCCCACCTATAATTTAGCCCAAACAACTACCTCTTTCCCAACTGTATTTAATTTTAATTTATTTATTTTGCTCCTTTGCACCCCATTATTTTTATTTCTACTTTGCACATTCTTCCATTGCAAAACTACCATGACCGTTGATGGATATCATGACCTATAATGGTTTTTCATCAGCAGTTACCTGAGCCGCTAACAAAGCCCAGTCAGTTAAGTGTGTGACATTTAAGAACAGCTTGGCTCTGTCCTGTTACAACGGCTTGTTGAGCAAGCTCTAAATTGACGGACATATTTGTGTGTCATTGCTCTCTCTGTGTGAGTGTGCGGTATGTACCATATTGGGTGGGGGTGTGTATGTGTCTGTCTGTGTTTGCATGTGTTTGTGCGTGTGCGTGTGCGTGTGTGTGCTGCTTGCATCCATGTGTGTTGTCCCAATTTTAAATTGTCTCCCCTCACTCCAGTCGGACTCAACAGTGACCATCACCTGTGCAGATGGAAAGTGGAATAAGCAGGTGTCGTGTGAGCCAGTAGACTGTGGCCTACCAGACAAGTACCACGTCCACCCAGCCCACTTTAACTTCCCTGAGGGAACTACTTATGGCAAGAGGAGTACCTTCCAGTGCAGGGAGCCTGCCCAGCTTGTAGGTGAGATACACTGTCTCAACACACACACTGTCTCAACACACACACTGTCTCATGGCTAACTGGATCTTTTTTTACATCTTGTATACTGTATATTGTTCTCTGTGTTCAACTATTTGTCCCCCCCAGGTTCTAACAACACCCTGACGTGTCTGGAGGATGGTCTGTGGTCGTTCCCCGAGGCGCTGTGTGAGCTGCGCTGTCCGGCATCGCCCCATGTGCCCAACGCCATGCTGCAGACCAAGCGCTGCAACGACACAGGCCTCAAAGTGGGCTCCCTCTGCAAGTACAAGTGCAAGCCGGGCTACCACGTCACCAACAAGCCCAAAAGGTATCCGACCACCCATGTCTTCCATTTGGGGTCAATTCCATTTAAGTTCAGTACAAATGACTGGGTTTGAAATGGAATTGATCCAAATGATCCTGTCCAACTCTTGATCTTCACCTTTCCCACCATTTCGACATGGATCATGTCTTTAGTCTTTGTCCTCTCAATTCAGTTCCACTCAACTCAACCCAACATGTTTTGTCTTGGTCTTCATCTGTGTTTGTCAGGCGAGCATTTAAGCGTCAGTGCACGGAGGACGGCAGCTGGCTGGAGGGGGCGTGCGAACCGGTGACCTGTGACCCTCCGCCCGCCATCTTCCACGGCATGTACCAGTGCACCGACGGCTTCCGCTTCGACAGCACCTGCTGGATCAACTGCCCCAGAGCCAACCACACGGTGAGACCGCTGCACACCGCTCCATGCAAGCAGGTCTGTCTCTACTCCGCCGCTCAACTGTCTGTCTGTGTTCGTTGGGCTTTCTGTCAATGGGCTTTTTGTCTGTCCGTCTATCTGTCTGTCTTTGGGTCTGTTTGACTTTCTGTCTTTTGGGCTCACTGTCTGGCTATGGGTCTGTCTGTCTGTCTGTCTGTGACGCTGTCTATCTGTCTGTGGGGCCGTGTGCTTTGTACGTCCGCGGAACTGTCCATCTGTATGTCTGTCTGCGGAACTGTCCATCTGTATGTCTGTCTGCGGAACTGACTATCTGTGTGTGTTTATGTTTACGTGTGTCTGTCTGTCTGTCTGTCTGTCTGTCTGTCTGTCTGTCTGTCTGTCTGTCTGTCTGTCTGTCTGTCTGTCTGTCTGTCTGTCCATTTGTCTGTCTATCAGCTGTTCGCCTGTATCTGTTGTCTTTGTGAAGTGTGAGAGAATAATGTGTTAGGCAAGGGGAGATATAATGCACAAATGTGGAAGAAGGTACAGTAAATATGCACTATTTTTACACATGCACTTTCTCACATATTCACAGTGTACATGACACTCACACAAAATGTATTGCCCTTGACCTGAGGATCTCTCTGTGTGATAGCCTTTGATGCAGTGGTGTGTAGATTAGCATGTCCCAGTGTCTGTGGCTGTATTATAATGAGAGGATCAGAGGGTGTTAGGATCTCCAGTGTTAGCATGTACAGTATGATTTGTAGACAGAGGAGATTACCCCTCTCTCACATTCTCCTTCTCTCTGCCCCCTTTCCTCTCTCGCCTACTGTCTCCCCTCTTCTCTCTCTCTCTCTCTCTCTCTCGCGCGCTCCCTCGCTCTCTCTCTCTCTCTCTCTCGTTCTCGTTCTCTCTCTCTCTCTCTCTCTCTGCTCCCTCCCTCTCTCTCTCTCTCTCTCTCTCTCTCTCTCTCTCTCTCTCTCTGTCTTACCCTCCATCAGTCCCACTGAAGTAGCACAGCCAGTTATTAGAATGACTTTGATTTTCAAAATAGTTGTGCCACAGACAGATAGAACAATGTTATAACCTCTCTAATCCTCCTTCACTACAGGCTCCAATTATTATCATGTTTCATGGTAGTATTGAACGTGGTTCTCAATGTCCTCGGTGTGTGTGTGTGTGTGTGTGCGTGTGCGTGCATGTCTGTGCTTGCGTCTGCGTGCGTGTGTGCGAAGCAGGGGCCCAGCACCAATGTGATCCGTTGTAGGAAGGACGGCAACTGGACTGGTTCCTTCAAGCTCTGTCCTCAGAGCAAGGGACAGTGCTCTCTACCTCAAAACCTTAACCCTAGCATACGAGTCAGCTGCAAGAAGGGACATGGAATAGGTCTGTATATGCACTATGTGTGTGACATAGTAAAAAACATATATTATACACTATGTTTGTCAGAATATAGAGCATCACTAGGGACCAGAGTAATTCCTGGTCCTAAGGTTAAGTTACATTCCGGGACCTTGACATAGAAAATATGGGACGACAGTTAGCATAGCGGTTAGAGCGTTGGGCCAGTAGCCAAAAGGTCGCTAGCTCGAAATCCCTGAGCAGGTGAAAAAACTGTCAATGTGCCCTTGAGCAAGGCACTTAATCCTAATTGCTCCCGGGTCACCTTTGATAATGGCTGAACCTAGCCATGACCCCACTTTTCAAGGGTGTCTCCGGTGGAGTAGGGATATGGAAAAAACACATTTCCATTTCATACATGCGTATAATACACACTTGTACAAACAGGACAAATAAACTCAGCAAAAAAAGAAACATCCTATCACTGTCAACTGTGTTTATTTTCAGCAAACCTAACATGTGTAAATATTTGTATGAACATAACAAGATTCAAGAACTGAGACATAAACTGAACAAGTTCCACATACATGGGACTAACAGAAATTTAATAATGTACACAAAGGGGAGGTCAAAATCAAAAGTAACAGTCAGTATCTGGTGTGGCCACCAGCTGCATTAAGTACTGCAGTGCATCTCCTCCGCATGGACTGCACCAGATTTGCCAGTTCTTGCTGTGAGATGTTACCCCACTCTTCCACCAAGGTACCTGCAAGTTTCCAGACATTTCTGGCGGGAATGGCCCTAGCCCTCACCCTCCGATCCAATAGGTCCCAGAAGTGCTCAATAGGATTGAGATTCGGGCTCTGCGCTGGCCATGGCAGAACACTGACAATCCTGTCTTGCAGGAAATCACGCACAGAACGAGTAGTATGGCTGGTAGCATTGTCATTCTGGAGGGTCATGTCAGGAAGGGTACCACATGATGGAGGAGGATGTCTTGCCTGTAACGAGCAGAATTAAGATTGCCTGCATTGACAACAAGCTCAGTCCGATGATGTTGTTACACACCGCCCCAGACCATGACGGACCCTCCACCTCCAAATCGATCCCGCTCCTGAGTACAGGCCTCGGTGTAACGCTCATTCCTTCGACGATAAATGGGAATCCGACCATTACCCCTGGTGAGACAAAACCACGACTCGTCTGTGAAGAGCACTTTTTGCCAGTCCAGTCTGGTCCAGCGACAGTGGGTTTGTGCCGATAGGCGACATTGTTGCCGGTGATGTCTGGTGAGGACCTGCTTACAATAGGCCAACAAGCCCTCAGTTCAGCCTCTCTCATCCTGAGCACTGATGGAGGGATTGTGCGCTCCTGGTGTAACTCAGGCAGTTGTTGTTGCCATCCTGTACCTGTCCTGCAGGTGTGATGTTCGGATGTACTGATCTTGGGCAGGTGTTGTTACACGTGGTCTGTCACTGCGAGGACGATCAGCTGTTCGTCCTGTCTCCCTGTAGCGCTGTCTTAAGCGTCTCACAGTATGGACATTGCAATTTATTGCCCTTGCCACATCTGCAGTCCTCAGGCCTCCTTGCAGAATGCCTAAGACACATTCACGCAGTTGAGCAGGGACCCTGGGTATCTTTCTTTTGGTGTTCTTCAGAGTCAGTAGAAAGGCCTCTTTAGTGTCCTAAGTTTTCATAACTGTGACCTTAATTGCCTACCGTCTCTAAGCTGTTAGTGTCTTAACAACTGTTTCACAGGTGCATGTTCATTAATTGTTTATTGTTCATTGAACAAGCATGGGAAACAGTGTTTAAACCCTTTATAATGAAGATCTGTGAAGTTATTTGGATATTTACGAATTATCTTTGTAAGACAGGGTCCTGAAAAAGGGACGTTTCTTTTTTTGCTGAGTTTATAACCACCCACCAAGTTATTATTATTATTATTATTATTATCATCATCAAATAGATCACCCAGTGGATATTAATTAAAGTGTTGTTTTCTAAATAGAATAAAACCTGATTTGATGTGTGAACAGTTTGTGCAGACACTGATGATATCGTTGGGTTTGTTTTGTAACACACACACAGGTGAGGAGTGTGAGCTGACGTGCAGGGACAATAACAGCGACGTGGTGATCCTGCTTAGCAACATGACCGCAGACAGCATGCGCAAAGAGCACTGGAGAAACCCACCCAAAGTCAAGGTGTGTGTGTGTGTGTGTGTGTCTGTTACAAGTATCACAGACATACTTCACAAAGCACTGCTGTTCATGATCCTTCCTATTAGGAATTTAACACTGCGTGTCTATATTCTGGAAATATTATGAACTACAGAAGGACCGAGCCATTCCCAACTACGGTCTGTCTGTGGCCAAATCATCTTGGGTGGCGACAACGGAAAACACATCATATTGATAGGAACAGAGAAAGACAGACAGACAGACAGACAGACAGACAGACAGACAGACAGACAGACAGACAGACAGACAGACAGACAGACAGACAGACAGACAGACAAAGACAGTATGGGACAACAACATAAGAGGAACCCTCTGCGAGAGTTCAATCAAAGAAAACAAGTTGCAGTGGACTCTGGGACATGAAGTGTTCTACTGCCAAACTCGGTGTAGTCCAATACCACCACCACCCGCTACAGTACACCCAACTTACAGTCAGTTAACCTTCTACTACGAGGCATATCCCAACACAATTAACCAATGCGGCTTGGAACAACACAGTCAGATCCCAGCCAGTCATCTCTGAACTCATATGAACCCACAGCCAGCGACGGGGCCAAGTTGTAAAAGTTCAGAAGTGCCGTGTCGTCAGTAATCACTATAATTTTTGAAACGACCCCATTACAAGCCTTAATAGCCTGATTTGATTTAGATATACCTGACAGGGCTATTGTATTGAGTCTGCACTGATTGCCTAAATTGGCAGCTGCGATTGCAAAAAAGGGCGGGGGGGGGGTCAGTTTACAGAAGCGTACTGTAAACGTTGTGTAAGCTTTGTCCCCCCGTGCACGTAATTCACATGGAGAGTAATGAAATACACTACGATAAGAACCATAATGACGTTGTTGTCTCGAAATGTATTTGTCGGTGAATTCCACCACCTCCTCGTTTCATTTTACTTGATTTAAGTCAATGGGACTTAATTATTCAATTTCAGTTCAAAGTTATTTTGAAGGTTTTTAGCTACAGTTGGATGGAGGTGGACCACAAATAGGGCCAGGGGCTACGCTAGCCAATGAGGGTCTTGGGAGTTGGGATTGAGAGCGTTATGTTTTTCGAGTGGTGTTTTGTTTTCATTACAAGTCGCACTGAGTCAGCCATTTGTGGCAGTGCGGGGGAAATAAAATGATCCGTTTGTAATTGATTTGTGTAATTGATATGATTTATACGCTGGTGTCATGTGAGTCTGGAGATGAGGCGAAAGGGGGAAAGGGACACAGAATTGATGGAGCATAGAGAGGCTACATGAGGGTTGGATGAGGTGAAATCAATATAGGCTGTTCCAGTGTGCTCAGCAGTGTATACTGCCGTTGCTTGTACCTCTGTGCCGGCACATCAATGCATGTCAATCAATGCGTGTGAATTCCAATCTCAACTTTGTCAGTCTGGTTGTGTGCAGCGGATGACTACTCAGTCAGGTTGGCCTTCAGAACTGATGGCTCACACCATGGGACATCCAGTTTGTAAATTAAAGTGTCAACTCAACCTGAACACACTTCTGGAAGCCCTATCTGGAAATCCACCCTGGTGTCTGCAATTGATTGAATCCTGGCCTATAAGGGTTTTCAAATGAGTGATGCATAATATGCCTCCTATCTCTAATCAAATGAGTGATGCGTAATATGCCTCCTACCTCTAATCAAATGAGTGATGCGTAATATGCCTCCTATATCTAATCACGTGAGTTATGCTTATAATGCCTCCTATCTCTAATCACATGTGGTCCGTACCACCTACAATATTACAAAAACTCAATAGAAGATTGATTATGGGAAATAGAGTTGCATAAGTAGACAACTATCAAATGTGAATGATGATTCACTAATAACCCATGATTAGATTATGTGGTAGTATTCTCATGTCATTTTACCTTCAAATCTCTATCGTGGAGCTACTCTTGATTCACTGTTAAAAATGCAGACATTTTCTTTAGAACACAGGCTGAAATCCACTTTGCATTTCCATATGTGCTGAGCCAAGGGGTTTAGTCTCTTCATCACTTATAGTGATGTATCACCCTTCCGACCCATTAGTTTGGGGGTTTGACCCACTTAGGCTACCATACTCCTCCTCTCTCTCTCACTTTCTGTAGCTCTCTTTTCTTGCATCAGCAGAAATTACACCGCTACATTTAGAATCAGTCATTTCTGTGTGACTAATATCTCTTAGAGACATGACCTCACCATGGGATCTATTTTGGTGTGATATCATTGCACGTGGGGCAGGTGCTTGGGCGAGGATCCCGTGCACGGGGGAGGGGGGGCCACGGTTGTGGATTATTTTGATTTACGGTCATGCCTAGCGGGTTGGTCGGTGACATCATCTTATCGAAAGTGGCAGCAAAAAGTTTTACACCTAAGTCTCTCTAGCCCCACCTCCCAGCTGCAGCCCCCTTTGCAGATGTAGAGGACATGTACCAAAGTCTAGCCAATCTTACTATGGTCATCCTGCCTGGGGGGAGTCTATTTGACCACCCCCCACCCCACTTGAGTGAGCTCACCCACTTCACAGAAGCGTGCTGGGAAAGGAATGTGGTGCTGCCCAGCATCCAACTGTCCTCAATTGCTCTGTTGTTCTTTCTCTCTGTCCGCCGATCCCTCTCTCTCTCTGCCCTCTCTCCCTTCCTCTTTTTTCTGCCATTGATTTGCTGACGGCACTGAAATGAAAAATACCTTAGTTTGCAGCAGTGAAAAAGCGTGTCAATTCGTGTGTTATTGGGACATGGCAGGGCTGGGAAAAAAATGCTCTAGCGGAGGTCAGCCAGTCCTTTGCTGTGGATGGCACTTTTGGTCCCGGTCCACACTGGTTTTACTGCATGTACTGGACTGCCTTCGTCTTGGGGACATCACGTTACCCTGAAAACCCTCTCATTTCACACAGACAGACCCTGCGGAAGACAGATATTATTTTATACACTCTCAGCCCGCATAACATTTTTATTTATCTGTTATTTTACCAGGTAAGTTGACTGAGAACACTGTCTCATTTGCAGCAACGACCTGGGGAATAGTTACAGGCGAGAGGAGGGGGATGAATGAGCCAATTGTAAACTGGGGATTATTAGGTCACCATGATGGTTTGAGGGCCAGATTGGGAATTTAGCCAGGACACCGGGGTTAACACCCCTACTCTTACAATAAGTGACATGGGGTCTTTAATGACCTCAGAGAGTCAGGACACCCCTTTAACGTCCCATCCGAAAGACGGCACCCTACACAGGGCAGTGTCCCCAATCGCTGCCCTGGGGCATTGGGATATTTTTTTTAGACCAGAGGAAAGAGTGCCTCCTACTGGCCCTCCAACACCACTTCCAGCAGCATCTGATCTCCCATCCAGGAACTGACCAGGACCAACCCTGCTTAGCTTCAGAAGCAAGCCAGCAGAGGTATGCAGGGTGGTATGCTGCTGGCAAACGCACATACACGGAGACACACAGATACGCACACACAGACACAGGCACGTGCACACACACACACACACATGACATTAAAATCCCCTCAGAATCCCCCTAGAACAAATGTGTGTTTTTTATGTATCCAAGTGAGAGCAGACAATGAAAGCAAGAGAGCAGATTCCACACATACTGTGGAGATATTTGAGAACACGTTTCGTACTCAATCTCCCGGGGCCCTGGTATGAAAGAGCACCTTTATACAGTATAAGGATCAAGTTATATCATGTCAAGTAGATATATTCAGCGATCTGTGGAGGGGTAATCCATCAAAAGCAGGCTTCACCACCGTTGAAAACATCCATTCATTTATTCATATGGAAAATACCATGAACTTAGCTCTTCCTGAATGTGGAGTGAGTTAAGGTAACAACATAACAAGAAACATAGTGTTGGCACCCTGTTGGCACCCTGCCCTCCTCACAGACCAGGATGTGTCACAATATGTGTTATCCAAATAGGCACATGTATTGTGACGAGAGAGAGGAAAAAAAGATTTATGACAAAAGTTGTTCTATTTTGGTAAAGCTGGTAACGTTGGAATGAGGTGGAGACATGACGTGGTTGAGCAGGATAGATCTAAGTCATCTTCAGTCGCTTTGGTGAAAGCATCCCGTTGTAAGGTATTTCAAGGTATTTGACCTGTAGAAGCACTTGCTGCAATCTACCTTTGTGCAAGTGAATCAAGTCGGAGTGAAATGTGCTCGTGGTTGTGATCAGACGTCACTGCGAGCCAGATCTGTTGAAACAAGACGCTGAGGTGGCAGACTTCAAAGAGCCGACCACCATCAGACGTGTACTATATCGTCCTCTCTAGCTTCATGACAAGTTTATATTTGTTAAACCCCTGTCAGCCATTGACAATATCAATGTTGCCTTATATTGTGTAAAGAGATATTTACTCTATCGCTTCCAGAGTTAGGCGGTTTCATTTTTTTTTCACCCAACTTTTAACCTAAATCCAATGACATGGTGACATTTTGTGTTGATTTCACGTTGAATTTACAGTAGTTGACAACTCAAATGTAAATCAAAACTAGACGTCTGTGCCCAGTGGGTAGTCTTGCCGTATGACTCCTTGTTTAGGTTTGTGTGGGTTCTGGGGACAACGCAATGATGCATTAACAGCATGTGGTAACAACATGCCATTCCACATGAACTACTTTCACTCCACAGTCTGATATCGAAAGCAGGAAAAATACTTACCCCAAAATCATGACTGGTACTACTACTACTACTTGTTCTAATGACCAATATGGCTATAATATCCATCCTTACAACTACATCTCCCCTATCATTTCTATTGATTTAATAAATACATTTTATTCCACAACTCACAGATTGACGGTAGAGATATTTTGAGTGTCTGAAATCCTACTGACTTTTTTCCTTTTGTCTCCTTACAGAATATAGTGTGTACAATGGGACTGAAGTGGTATCCACATCCAGAGGTGCTCCACTGCATCAAAAGATGTGATGTAAGAACTTCTATGAACTTTCTGAGAATAGTAGTTTATCTATGAGATAAAGGTTTTGCCTGAGATGAAATATATGGGCTAAGGGCCTAATCTGTGTGAGAGGATGTGAGGGAAGGACTTCACCTGAGTTGTAGGAAGTGGGGTCATAGGTTTGCATGAGAGGGAGAGAGGTAAGGGCTTCAACCAGAGAGGACGAGGTGAAGCAAGAGGGTCCACACCCATCCATATCTGTCCATGTGATAATACAGCGATAAGCAGACTAATGAGAATACCGATAAGCAGACCATATGCCTTCAGGACTCCCATTGTTAGGGCAGAGACCATCTTGTCATTAAATACAGTATCTCTGATTCAATTGCGTGAGAGGAAGTGAGGTAAGAGGACGTGCCATGCGTCATGGAGGCCAGTGGTGATGATGAGAGGTGTATGAGGAGTATAAACACTGTCACGGAATAGGATTATAACCAGTGCCTCTTTATGTATTTTGCAATGTATCCTGCTATTTTCTAAATGTTATCAGATCAGGCATCACCTTCAGTTTCCAGATATGTAGCTTTTTCAATTTGTTCTACTCCCCATGGAGTTTGTGCAGACACTAGCCTGGCGGGAGCCGTCAAGATTTAAAGATACACAGATACAAATATAGACATAGATACACACACATATACGCAAGCACACACACACACACAGTTCTGAACACATTGCCCTGAATACACTGCCAGCCAGCCAGTGAAGTAGCAAGCTACCTATCAGAGAGACAAGCCTTTTAACAGCAGGTGAGCTCATTCGGGAGAAGGTTGAAATATAACATTGTTTCAGAGCATGGGTAGCTAATTGTTCTCTCTGGGGAGATGCTCTGCTCCAGTGACGTCAGTTACCGTGGATACCGGCACAAGCGTAGAAGCCAATTAGTCAGGTTTGATTCATGTTGTCTCCAAAATGAAACACTTTACCCACATGGGGACCTGGTTCTGTTTCAGAGAATCCCACCACTAGAGAAGTGAAGCAGGAAAGAACTGATACTGGGTTATAGTAGCCTAACACTTTGTCTACACACCCTACGTAGCTGATATTGTAGTATGCCAATATTTTCAGAATATGTTTCACAAAACTTGTTCTTTCCTCTTTTCCAAAATATATATTTATCGCAAAACTTCAATTAATATCCCAGGCGTTTATTTGCATCAATCACTGAACACAACCAGCACTTATTAGAGACAGGCTTCTATTTGAGCCAGGTGTCTATTTCCTTAATACACACAGCTTACATTCCCCCCCCCCCTTACCTTGCAGTCTCGCCCTCTTCTGATCCATCTCAGACAAACGGTGAATTTTTACTTTTGGTTAATTTTTTATGGTTTATTTTTTCACCCTTCTCTCACTTGTAGTGGATCAATTCCAAAATGGCTGGCTGTTGCCTCATGGCTAGCTTGAATTTGTTGTTGTGTTTTCTTTTTGGTGGTGTCATTGCAACGGTGATAGAATAAATAAAAAATATGCAAATCACCGTGGGAATATCAGAGCGGTGTCCATGGTAACCTCATAAACAATTCATTTAGACCGGGCATTTATTTGAAACAGGCATTTATTTTCTGAAATGTGTGCCGATGCGAGGCTATAAAAGGTACAAGCGGCGTTTAATTTAAGTTGGTTCATTTTACTGTGATATATTTTCAGTTTATCGTAGTAAAGAAAGTATTCACCCTCTTGGGATTATTCACCCTCTTGGTATCATCATCCACACAGTTTAAGCCAATTGGATAAACCAGGAAGGGTAGGGCGGGGCTAGCCTCATAAAGCACATGATTGGAGTGTTTCTTAGCCTCATATAGTTTATGGTGTACTCATGTTTACATGTCTAGACCTCCCTCGGCTTAAAAAGTCACATTGGAAGAGGTAAACTTTTTGTACCGGATTAATCAGCAAATCCAGAACAAAACCTAAAAAATGTCACTGGGTGAGATGGGGATAAGACAAAAAAAACAATACAATATGAATAAAATCTAACTTGAATATAGAGCACTTAAATGGGGTAATCAAATACATCAGAGAGAATCAGTGTGGTTCTCATCTATGTTGTCCATATGTGTATGTACAGTACACTGTATAGGTTGTTGATGATGTCCTGCCTCTTATTGTCTCCTCTTGTTTGTCTCTGTCACAGCCGTTCATTGGAGACAATTACTGTGACTCGGTCAACAACAGAGCCTTCTGTAACTACGACGGAGGGGACTGCTGCCACTCCACCGTCAAGACCAAGAAGGTGAGTAGTATAGAACACCTGGACCGGGATTCACTAAACCTTCTCAAGACAAAATGTATCTGCCTTTTGAAATGGTTTAAGATAAGTTAACATAACAGTTAAGTTGCTACTCCTTAACAAAGTTAATGGGAATAATCTTAAATGTAATTTGAGTAATTCGTTTGTGAACTTATGCTCGCTGACATATCTTTCTGATCTGGACATTTTGAAGATAAGCAACATTAAGCTTCCCTTTTCTATTGCACATTGGCAGTGCCTTATCAGTTGGTGTTCATGATTGTCCCTTGCTAGATGGTTGAGGTTGATATTTCGCCTTTCTCTATGATCCAGACAAGGTCCCCTTCCTTGTTAATCTCTAGCATGGTGTGTGTGTTGTGGTCTGTTACCCAAGCTGTGTCTGTCTCTCTGGGTTAGAAGTCTGTACTGTAATCTGTTTCTCTGGCTCCTTATGCTCCTCTGTGTATCTGGCTGGGTTTTTACTGTAGTATGTGTATCTGTTTGTCTCTCTGTCTGGCTCGTTTTGCACTGTAGCATGTGTCTGTCTGTCTGGCTCGTTTTGCACTGTAGCATGTGTCTGTCTGTCTGGATCCGGAGTCTCTTCATTTCCTGCTGGGAGTCGGCCCATGTGTCCGCTCTCCACAGAGTCCAATCAGAATGTGTGTGATTGCTTCCATTCCACCTTCACTGTTCCTCCCTCACTATTCTAACATCAGCGCTCCACAGTATCGGAATGAATCAACGTTTTATCCTCACAGTTCTATACTCCCCACCTTTCCACTCTTCCTGTTCTCTTAGACTCCTCCACTTTGACCTATTCCACTCTTCCTGTTCTCTTAGACTCCTCCACTTTGACCTATTCCACTCTTCCTGTTCTCTTAGACTCCTCCACTTTGACCTATTCCACTCTTCCTGTTCTCTTAGACTCCTCCACTTTGACCTATTCCACTCTTCCTGTTCTCTTAGACTCCTCCACTTTGACCTATTCCACTCTTCCTGTTCTCTTAGACTCCTCCACTTTGACCTATTCCACTCTTCCTGTTCTCTTAGACTCCTCCACTTTGACCTATTCCACTCTTCCTGTTCTCTTAGACTCCTCCACTTTGACCTATTCCACTCTTCCTGTTCTCTTAGACTCCTCCACTTTTACCTATTCCACTCTTCCTGTTCTCTTAGACTCCTCCACTTTGACCTATTCCACTCTTCCTGTTGTCTTAGACTCCTCCACTTTGACCTATTCCACTCTTCCTGTTCTCTTAGACTCCTCCACTTTGACCTATTCCACTCTTCCTGTTCTCTTAGACTCCTCCACTTTGACCTATTCCACTCTTCCTGTTCTCTTAGACTCCTCCACTTTGACCTATTCCACTCTTCCTGTTCTCTTAGACTCCTCCACTTTGACCTATTCCACTCTTCCTGTTCTCTTAGACTCCTCCACTTTGACCTATTCCACTCTTCCTGTTCTCTTAGACTCCTCCACTTTGACCTATTCCACTCTTCCTGTTCTCTTAGACTCCTCCACTTTGACCTATTCCACTCTTCCTGTTCTCTTAGACTCCTCCACTTTGACCTATTCCACTCTTCCTGTTCTCTTAGACTCCTCCACTTTGACCTATTCCACTCTTCCTGTTCTCTTAGACTCCTCCACTTTGACCTATTCCACTCTTCCTGTTCTCTTAGACTCCTCCACTTTGACCTATTCCACTCGCTCTGTTCTTGTTGTTAAAAACAAAAGGTTTATGGCTTCTGTTGTGAAACCAACCTGGTAAAATTAAAAGTTACTTGTGAGTCAAAAACAAAGAGGCAAAACCGGGGGGGGGGTACGCCGAAGCCATTGAGTAACCGAAGGAGAGCACGGGGAGGCATGTCCTAGAACAGGCTCTAGGTCTATGGGAGCTCTCATGTCACACACTTAGTCAACATGGGCTGTAATATTAAGTACTGGTTCATTCAATGTCACATGGCTGGTGTCAATGATAAAACACACTTTTAGACTCCGATGGCAACGCACAGTTGTCTATGAACTGCACATGTACTTCAGGTGACTTTCGGCCTCTGTTGGCCTTCAAAACGCGTTGGAAGGCTGTGTGATTATAATGCACGTACAGTGTATTCAGAAAGTATTTAGAACCCTTTTCCCACATTTTGTTACGTTACAGCCTTGTTCTAAAATGGATTAAATAATGTTTTCCCCTCGTCAATCTACAAACGACACCCCATAATGACAAATCAAAAGCATGTTTTTAGAAATTTTAGCAAGTGTATTAAAAATAAAAAAGGAAATATTACATTTACATAAGTATTCAAACCCTTTACTCTGTACTTTGTTGAAGCACCTTTGGCAGCAATTGCCGACTCGAGTCTTCTTGGGTATGACGCAACAAGCTAGGCAAACCTGTATTTGGGGAGTTTTTCCCATTCTTCTCTGCAGATCCTCTGAAGCTCTGTCAGATTGGATGGGGAGCGTCACTGCACAGCTATGCAATTTCCAGGTCTCTCCAGAGATGTTTGATCGGGTTCAAGTCTGGGCTCTGATGGGGCCACTCAAGGACATTCAGAGACTTGTGCCAAAGCCACTCCTGCGTTGTCTTGGCTGTTTGCTTTGGATTGTTGTCCTGTTGGAAAGTTAACCTTTGCCCCCAGTCTGAGGTCCTGAGCGCTCTGGAGCAGGTTTTCATCAAGGATCTCTCTGTACTTTGCTCCGTTCATCTTTCCCTCGACCCTGACTAGTCTCCCAGTTCTTGCAGCTGAAAAACATCCCCACAGCATGATGCTGCCACCACAATGCTTCACCGTAGGGATGGTGCCAGGTTTACTCCAGAAGTGACGCTTGGCATGCAAGCCAAAGAGTTTAATCTAGGTTTCATCAGACCAGATGTTTCTCATGGTCTGAGAGTATTTAGGTGCCTTTTGGCAAACTCCAAGCAGGCTCTCATGTGCCTTTTACTGAGGAGTGGCTTCCGTCTGGCCACTTACCATAAAGTCCTGATTGGTGGAGTGCTGCAGAGATGGTTGTCCTGCTAGAAGGTTCTCTCAACTCCACTGAGGAACTCTAAAGCTCTGTCAGAGTGACCATCGGTTTCTTCGTCACCTACCTGACAAAGGCCCTTCTCCCCGGATTGCTCAGTTTGGCTGGGCGGCCAGCTGTAAGAAGAGTCTTGGTGGTTCCAAACGTCTTCCTTTTAAGAATGAGAGAGGCCACTGTGTTCTTAGGGACCTTCAATGCTGCAGAATTTTTTTGGTACCCGTCCCCAGATCTGTGCCTCGTCACAATCCTGTCTCGGAGCTCTACAGACAATTGTTTTTTGCTCTGACATGCATTGTCAACTGTGAGACCTTATATAGACAGGTGTGTGCGTTTCCAAATAATGTTCATTCAATTGAATTAACCACAGGTGGACTCCAATGAAGTAGTAGAAACATCTCAACGATGATCATTGGAAACAGGATGCACCTGAGCTCAATTTTGAGTCTCATAGCGAAGTGTCTGAATACGGTATTTTTTATTTTTTTTTTATAAATGTGCAAACATTTACAGTGGGGCAAAAAAGTATTTAGTCAGCCACCAATTGTGCAAGTTCTCCCACTTGAGAGAGGCCTGTAATTTTCATCATAGGTACACTTCAACTATGACAAAATGAGGGAAAAAAATCCAGAAAATCACATTGTAGGATTTTTAATGAATTTATTTGCAAATTATGGTGGAAAATAAGTATTTGGTCAATAACAAAAGTTTATCTCAATACTTTGTTATATACCCTTTCTTGGCAATGACAGAGGTCAAATGTTTTCTTTAAGTCTTCACAAGGTTTTCACACACTGTCTGGTATTTTGGCCAATTCCTCCATGCAGATCTCCTCTAGAGCAGTGATGTTTTGGGGCTGTTGCTGGGCAACACAGAATTTCAACTCACTCCGAAGATTTTCTATGGGGTTCAAATCAAATCAAATGTATTTATGTAGCCCTTCATACATCAGCTGATATCTCAAAGTGCTGTACAGAAACCCAGCCTAAAACCCCAAACAGCAAGCAATGCAGGTGTAGAAGCACGGTGGCTAGGAAAAACTCCCTAGAAAGGCCAAAACCTAGGAAGAAACCTAGAGAGGAACCAGGCTATGTGGGGTGGCCAGTCCTCTTCTGGCTGTGCCAGGTGGAGATTATAACAGAACATGGCCAAGATGTTCATAAATGACCAGCATGGTCCAATAATAATAAGGCAGAACAGTTGAAACTGGAGCAGCGGCACAGCCAGGTGGACTGGGGACAGCAAGGAGTCATCATGTCAGGTAGTCCTGAGGCATGGTCCTAGGGCTCAGGTCCTCCGAGAGAGAGAAAGAAAGAGAGAAAGAAGAATTAGAGAGAGCACACTTAAATTCACACAGGACACCGAATAGGACAGGAGAAGTACTCCAGATATAACAAACTGACCCTAGCCCCCCGACACATAAACTACTGCAGCATAAATACTGGAGGCTGAGACAGGAGGGGTCAGGAGACACTGTGGCCCCATCCGAGGACACCCCCGGACAGGGCCAAACAGGAAGGATATAACCCCACCCACTTTGCCAAAGCACAGCCCCCACACCACTAGAGGGATATCTTCAACCACCAACTTACCATCCTGAGACAAGGCTGAGTATAGCCCACAAAGATCTCCGCCACGGCACAACCCAAGGGGGGGGGGGCAACCCAGACAGGATGATCACATCAGTGACGCACCTCTCCCAGGGACGGTATGAGAGAGCCCCAGTAAGCCAGTGACTCAGCCCCTGTAATAGGGTTAGAGGCAGAGAATCCCAGTGGAAAGAGGGGAACCGGCCAGATAGAGACAGCAAGGGCGGTTCGTTGCTCCAGAGCCTTTCCGTTCACCTTCCGACTCCTGGGCCAGACTACACTCAATCATATTACCCACTGAAGAGATGAGTCTTCAGTAAAGACTTAAAGGTTGAGACCGAGTTTGCGTCTCTGGCATGGGTAGGCAGACCGTTCCATAAAAATGGAGCTCTATAGGTGAAAGCCCTGCCTCCAGCTGTTTGCTTATAAATTCCAGGGACAATTAGGAGGCCTGCGTCTTGTGACCGTAGCGTACGTGTAGGTATGTACGGTAGGACCAAATCAGAGAGATAGGTAGGAGCAAGCCCATGTAATGCTTTGTAGGTTAGCAGTAAAACCTTGAAATCAGCCCTTGCTTTGACAGGAAGCCAGTGTAGGGTGGCTAGCACTGGAGTAATATGATCACATTTTTTGGTTCTAGTCAGGATTCTAGCAGCCGTATTTAGCACTAACTGAAGTTTATTCAGTGCTTTATCCGGGTAGCCAGAAAGTAGAGCATTGCAGTAGTCTAACCTAGAAGTGACAAAAGCATGGATTAATTTTTCTGCATCATTTTTGGACAGAAAGTTTTTGATTTTTGCAATGTTACGTAGATGGAAAAAAGCTGTCCTTGAAATGGTCTTGATATGTTCTTCAAAAGAGAGATCAGGGTCCAGAGTAACGCCGAGGTCCTTCACAGTTTTATTTGAGACGACTGTACAACCATTAAGATTAATTGTCAGATTCAACAGAAGATATCTTTGTTTCTTGGGACCTAGAACAAGCACCTCTGTTTTGTCCGAGTTTAAAAGTAGAAAGTTTTCAGCCATCCACTTCCTTATGTCTGAAACACATGCTTCTAGCGAGGGCAATTTTGGGGCTTCACCATGTTTCATTGAAATGTACAGCTGTGTGTCATCTGCATAGCAGTGAAAGTTAACATTATGTTTTCAAATGACATCCCCAAGAGGTAAAATATATTGTGAAAACAATAGTGGTCCTAAAACGGAACCTTGAGGAACACCGAAATTTACAGTTGATTTGTCAGAGGACAAACCATTCGCAGAGACAAACTGATATCTTTCCGACAGATAAGATCTAAACCAGGCCAGAACTTGTCCGTGTAGACCAATTTGGGTTTCCAATCTCTCCGAAAGAATGTGGTGATCGATGGTATCAAAAGCAGCACTAAGGTCTAGGAGCACGAGGACAGATGCAGAGCCTCGGTCTGATGCCATTAAAAGGTCATTTACCACCTTCACAAGTGCAGTCTCAGTGCTATGATGGGGTCTAAAACCAGACTGAAGCATTTCGTATACATTGTTTGTCTTCAGGAAGGCAGTGAGTTGCTGCGCAACAGCCTTTTCTAAAATTTTTGAGAGGAATGGAAGATTCGATATAGGCCGATAGTTTTTATATTTTCTGGGTCAAGGTTTGGCTTTTTCAAGAGAGGCTTTATTACTGCCACTTTTAGTGAGTTTGGTACACATGGATAGAGAGCTGTTTATTATGTTCAACATAGGAGGGCCAAGCACAGGAAGCAGCTCTTTCAGTAGTTTAGTTGGAATAGGGTCCAGTATGCAGCTTGAAGGTTTAGAGGCCATGATTATTTTCATCATTGTGTCAAGAGATATAGTACTAAAACACTTGCGCGTCTCTCTTGATCCTAGGTCCTGGCAGAGTTGTGCAGACTCAGGAGCTTTGAAGGAATACACAGATTTAAAGAGGAGTCCGTAATTTGCTTTCTAATAATCAGGATCTTTTCCTCAAAGAAGTTCATGAATTTCTCACTGCTGAAGTGAAAGCCATCCTCTCTTGGGGAATGTTGCTTTTTAGTTAGCTTTGCGACAGTATCAAAAAGGAATTTCGGATTGTTCTTATTTTCCTCAATTAAGTTAGAAAAATAGGATGATCGAGCAGCAGTAAGGGCTCTTCGGTACTGCACGGTACTGTCTTTCCAAGCTAGTCGGAAGACTTCCAGTTTGGTGTGGCGCCATTTCCGTTCCAATTTTCTGGAAGCTTGCTTCAGAGCTCGGGTATTTTCTGTGTACCAGGGAGCTAGTTTCTTATGAGAAATGTTTTTAGGGGTGCAACTGCATCTAGGGTATTGCGCAAGGTTAAATTGAGTTCCTCAGTTAGGTGGTTAACTGATTTTTGTCCTCTGGCGTCCTTGGGTAGACAGAGGGAATCTGAGGAATCTTTGTGTTGTCTGTGAATTTATAGCACGACTTTTGATGTTCCTTGGTTGGGGTCTGAGCAGATTATTTGTTGCAATTGCAAACGTAATAAAATGGTGGTCCGATAGTCCAGGATTATGAGGAAAAACATTAAGATCCACAACATTTATTCCATGGGACAAAACTAAGTCCAGAGTATGACTGTGACAGTGAGTGGGTCCAGAGACATGTTGGACAAAACCCACTGAGTCGATGATGGCTCCGAAAGCCTTTTGGAGTGGGTCTGTGGACTTTTCCATGTGAATATTAAAGTCACCAAAGATTAGAATATTATCTGCTATGACTACAAGGTCCGATAGGAATTCAGGGAACTCAATGAGGAACGCTATATATGGCCCAGGAGGCCTGTAAACAGTAGCTATACAAAGTGATTGAGTACGCTGCATAGATTTCATGACTAGAAATTGGGTTGAGATCTTGAGACTGGCTAGGCCACTCCAGGACCTTGAAATTCTTCTTACGAAGCCACTCCTTCGTTGCCCGGGCGGTGTGTTTGGGATCATTGTCATGCTGAAAGTCCCAGCCACATTTTATCTTCAATGCCCTTGCTGATGGAAGGAGGTTTTCACTCAAAATCTCACGATGCATGGCCCCATTCATTATTTCCTTTACACGGATCAGTCGTCCTGGTCCCTTTGCAGAAAAACAGCCCCAAAGCATGATGTTTCCACCCCCATGCTTCACAGTAGGTATGGTGTTCTTTGGATGCAACTTGGCATTCTTTGTCCTCCAAACACGACGAGTTGAGTTTTTACCAAAAAGTTATATTTTGGTTTCATCTGACCATATGAAATTCTCCCAATCTTCTTCTGGATCATCCAAATGCTCTCTAGCAAACTTCAGACGGGCCTGGACATGTACTGGCTTAAGCATGGGGACACGTCTGGCACTGCATGATTTGAGTCCCTGGCGGCGTAGTGTGTTACTGATGGTAGGCTTTGTTACTTTGGTCCCAGCTCTCTGCAGGTCATTCACTAGGTCCCCCTGTGTGGTTCTGGGATTTTTGCTCACCGTTCTTGTGATCATTTTGACCCCACGGGGTGAGATCTTGCGTGGAGCCCCAGATCGAGGGAGATTATCAGTGGTCTTGTATGTCTTCCATTTCCTAATAATTGCTCCCACAGTTGATTTCTTCAAACCAAGCTGCTTACCTATTGCAGATTCAGTCTTCCCAGCCTGGTGCAGGTCTACAATTTTGTTTCTGGTGTCCTTTGACAGCTCTTTGGTCTTGGCCATAGTGGAGTTTGGAGTGTGACTGTTTGAGGTTGTGGACAGGTGTCTTTTATACTGATAACAAGTTCAAACAGGTGCCATTAATACAGGTAACGAGTGGAGGACAGAGGAGCCTCTTAAAGAAGAAGTTACAGGTCTGTGAGAGCCAGAAATCTTACTTGTTTGTAGGTGACCAAATACTTATTTTCCACCATAATTTGCAAATAAATTCATAAAAAATCCTACACTGTGATTTTCTGGATTTTTTTTCTAATTTTGTCTGTCATAGTTGAAGTGTACCTATGATGAAAATTACAGGCCTCTCTCATCTTTTTAAGTGGGAGGACTTGCACAATTGGTGGCTGACTAAATACTTTTTGCCCCACTGTATAAAAAAAACGTTTTTTAAAATCAATTTTAGAATAAGGCTGTAATGTAACAAAATGTGGAAAAAGTCAAGGGGTCTGAATAGTTTCCCAATGCACAGTACCTGTGATTAAAAAAAAGTCCTACAAACAATTCTGAGCTGCATAATATTGAGGCTTTGCGGTTAGTGTCCTTGGATAACGAATACCAGATGCAGACACGCAGACAGACACGCAGACAGACAGACAGACAGACAGACAGACAGACAGACAGACAGACAGACAGACAGACAGACAGACAGACAGACAGACAGACAGACAGACAGACAGACAGACAGACAGACAGACAGACAGACAGAGGATTGGGTCCATCTCTAGGAGCGTGTCTCTGAACGGTGGCCATTTCCGCTGAGCCGCAATGATAAGAGGATCACCTGGGCTCAAGCCCCAAAGCCAGGCGCTACTCCCAGGCATTCAGCCTTTGAAGCAAACACTTCATCTGGTATTTCAAAAGTGACTTCCCTGGAAATGGTTAGGATTTGGGAAAGATAGAGAAAATTGCTCTGAAATAACTGATCATAATTTGATTTATCGGCTGCCATGAGCGAATGGCTAAAGAGGTTACCAGAGTTAAAGAAATGAGAAGGAAATATATGGAGGAGAAATGGGTCTGACGTGAATGTGAGATGTGAGAGGCATGAAACATGGGAAGTGTTCTAATTTCTTATCAAGAATGTCATGAAACATGGGAAGTGTTCTAATTTCTTATCAAGAATGTCATGAAACAAGGGAAGTGTTCTAATTTCTTATCAAGAATGTCATGAAATAGAACATGTGGCATCCAAATCCAGTATAAAGACTCTATAAAGACTATAAAGACATTTTATTCCCTCATCTGACTTTGTGAAAACAGTCCGGACCTAAATGGTGTTGCCTTTGAAAAGTACTGCACATATTTATTTCATGCAGAGGGACTGTTGTTGTTGTTTAGAGCTTGTAGACGTGTAGCTTTAGTTGTTTTAGCCTTCAAGATGTGGTTGGTGTTCCTGCGAGGCAGAGCTCACTCTCCTCCGTCTGGTCACCCCAGCCAAAACAGCAACAGAACACTTAACTTCACTTTCACCTGATTCTCATTTTCTTAAAGGAACACATGGCCACCAGCCCAAAGGCTTGCGTAAGCACTCAAAAACAAAACAACATGACACAGACAATGACAAATAACTCTCAGACCTCTTTTTACGACAGTCTCTGTCCATTCTGCCCACTCACTGGTGACACACAGGCACAGTCAGTCACACACTGTTTTTCTCCTTGTGGGAAGTTAGTGTTGTTGTTTCAGCCACAGGCAGAGATTCCATCCCTTCAGGTCTGTTAGATGTAGCTTTGTTTTGTCTGGACCAGTGATAGTCAAATAGGGACCCAGGACCCATTCAGGCCTGCTAGATGTAGGCTACCAGTGTGAATATAGGTGCTGGGAATATAGACTGTCTTAGTAAGAACAGAGATTTCAACCCCATGTATCTAGGTCCTGTCACTCAAGCACTCAGGTTAGTGTAGAGACCCCATTGGATCAACTGAATGATAATCCCCCCCCCCCATACATTCACAAAAGGGTGTTTGTATTACTTAGTGAGCTGGCTGGGATTGTTGTGCTGGTCTGACTATTCTGTGTCTGTCAGAGGTCAAGGGAAACTCTCTCCACACGACCTCTACTTTCTCTGTTATTCCTTTGGACATGCCACCTTACCGCCATGGTTTATTTCAGTGCTCTAAAGGGAACACCACACACAGAGAGTGATAAAGTGAGCAGTATGGTATTGAAGAGTCTTGCAAACCACACTGTGGTAATAGAGAGAGTCCCCGGAAAGGCTCTGGAAACCACACGCACGGGCACGCACACACCACACACACACACACATGCGCACGCACACATGCACACACACCACACACACACACACACACACACACACACACACACACACACACACACACACACACACACACACACACACACACACACACACACACACACACACACACACACACACACACACACACACACACACACACACACACACACACACACACACACACACACACACAGAGTGACACACACACACACAGACAGAGTGACACAGTATCATGCCACCAGTATTTACCACCACAACTTGTTGTGCCTGTGGGGGCAGTGACTCAGCTGGAATCCTACTCAGGGTTGTTGTTCCTAGCGCTGTGACACAGCACATGATAAGAAAGCCCTGCCAGCTTACTGAAGATAACATCAGAACACCCCCTCCTCCACTTCTCCCCCTCCTTCTCTCCTCCAGGCAAAACCTTCCAGCTTAATTTCCCCCCATTCTTTTCTGTTCTTTCGTGTGAGCGCAATAACCGAAAGAGAGATGAAGGGGGAGGGGCTAAAGTACTTCCCCGCCACCCCGTGTTTGTTTTTGTTCCTTATCTCCACTTTTCTCTTTCCCCCTTCTTTCTTTCTTTCTCCTGGAGATTTGCATATTAAGGAGTTCTGGATGACTTGCTGTGTATTATTCTGATCAGGGACTTTGAAGGTGCGAGGCAGGCTGCACAAAAGGTCACCACAGGATCCCCCCTAATGACTTCAAGCTGTTGGCAGGCAAAGGGGGAGAAGGGGAGGGAAGAGGGATGAAGGGAGGGTATGGCTGAGACTGCCTGCCTGCCTCTCTGCCTGCCTGGCTTGGCCCTTTACGGTTCTCCCAGAACCCCATAGAAGGAATTCCTTCTTGGGAAATGGGAGCCACCAGTCAAAGCAACCCTCCCTCCTCCACAATCATACTGTGGCTGTTTGTTTTTGCATTGTGGACTGTGCCACTTTGGTGACTTAAATGACCTTTTTGGAGCTCCCCCACCCCACGCCTACACCTTTTCATTTCCTCCATGACCCATATTCTTCCATAATATGGCCTTGTTTTCCCTGTGTCATTATTGCTCTGTTTGTCTCCTTCCAGTTTCATAGAACTCTACCATTCCATTGGTTTATTCACTGAGACAGGGCGTTTTGCTCCTCTCCCAAACATGCACTTTGCAGCCCGTGTTTTTCTCTAGACATCGCTACTAGTGACTGTTGCCGTGTTTACATTTACTCTAACTTCTACAAGTTCCACCAGGGAGAAACTTCAAACAGACATACCTTTTGAAGTTTAACGAAAATGTTGATACACCAAATTAAAGAGAGAAAAAAATGCAGCTAAATAAATATGTCAGACCAGGTGAGGTTCGTTCCGTGAAAATGAATGACCTGTTTTGTCGCTCTGCTACATTTCTACTCAAACAAACACCAATTTAGACTGACACATCACACCTTTACAAAAAGGTCATGACTGAGTCAATTTGAGCAAAAACAACCGACATATGTTTTCTCTTAGTACTTTGGGGTTTTCATACACGGTCTATTGTTTCCCATGGAAATGACACTCTCAGATCTTAAAGGCAAAGAGTTCAACCAATTACCACACAGTGCAGTGTTATTGTTCGGGATTCTGCATCTCTTCTATAATCCTATCAAGGTTGTTCAGTTTATATCAAGCAGTAGTGATTGAATCGATGACCTTAGAAGTGTGGAGAGGGCAGAAAACGTTTAATGTTTGTTGGCTTGGGGGGGATTTTCCTTTCACACCCGACGATGCACCTGAATAGGAAAAAGTGTATATATCCGTTATTTATTGGCATAGCTATTTACTCATCTGAGAATCAGATGATGGACATTCATTACTGTGTCAAAGTGAGCTGTGTATGTACACCACAGGCAGCTGACAGGCTCAGAGTAATGGCTGAAACAGAATCAATGGAATGTTATCAAACTCATCAAATGGTTTCCATGTGTTTGATACCATTCCATTCATGCCATTCACACCGTTATTTTGAGCCGTCCTCCCCTCAGCAGCCTCCTGTGATTTACATTCACCAAGCAGGATAGTGGAAAAAAATATGCAATTCAGGCAATTAAAAGGCCAGCCCATCCATACTGGTCCTTCCTATGTGTCTCACCTTGTTTGGGGCTAGGCTGCAACTACACAAGGTTCCACGGTGCCCCTTACTCTGGATGCCTCGAAACCTGGAAACGGATCATTCTGGGAAATTACATGATTGCATAGAACACAACTTCTTGGGCATTTCTATTGTGAACCATTGCTCAGAAGAGATAGACTGCTGTCAGTTTCTTTCTCAATGGAAGCTCTGAGCATCACTGAAGTGTCTTTGATTAAACCATCTTGTGCTCTCAAGTCCTTGGGCATCCAGCCCTATCATGCCCCATTCAGTTTCCCTGCGGTCACAGCGTATATTGGCTAACTGCATGTAGAGAGTGTGCTGCATCAACAGCTCTTATTTTTAAATGTCTGAGGGCAACCGAGTTTGACTTCGGCTCCCTGTGCCAAGACCCTGCCAAGGCAATTAAGGGAAGAGAAGCAATGGCGGGGGCCCAGGGCCAGGGCCCAGCAGGTACGGAACCAACACTTAATGCCAATTCTGGTCGGCAAGCATTAAGTGTTGGTTCCGTACCTGCCTTCTTTTTATAAGACTTAATTATCAACGTATGCCTTTGCTGCCACGCAATGTTTACAGCAATAAAAGCCCATCCCTAAACGAGCAGCTCAGGCCTTCCAAATAGTTTCCTTTAATACTGGTCTTAAAGGGGGAAGAGAGGAGGCATGGTATGGACCAGGAGTGGGGGAGAGTAGGATGGAGGTATGGAGGGGATTGTTGAACAAAACAAGCTTCTGGGAGGTGGGAGGATGGGGGAGGAAGGGGGAGGAGGTGGGAGGATGGGGGAGGAGGTGGGAGGATGGGGGAGGAAGTGGGAGGATGGGGGAGGATGGGGGAGGAGGTGGGAGGATGGGAGGATGGGGGGGAGGTGGGAGGATGGGGGAGGAGGTGGGAGGATGGGAGGATGGGGGGAGGAGGTGGGAGGATGGGGAGGATGGGGGGAGGAGGTGGGAGGATGGGGAGGAGGTGGGAGGATGGGGGGATGGGGAGGTGGGAGGATGGGGGAGGAGGTGGGAGGATGGGGGAGGAGGTGGGAGGATGGGGGAGGAGGTGGGAGAATGGGGGAGGATGGGGGAGAATGGGGAGGAGGGGGAGGTGGGAGGAGGGGGAGGAGGGGGAGGAGGTGGGAGGATGGGGGAGGATGGGGTTTCTCCACAGCTGAGTAAAGATAGTAACTCTCCAGGCGAAACATGCTCCCAGCAGGTTTAGGAGCCTTGGCTGTTTCCTCACGTCGATTGCCGGGCGCTAGCGAAGTCAAAACCTGCTCTTCTCTCTCTCTCTCATTGGATATGTCTTTCTTTCTTTCTCTTTCATTCATTCATTATTTCTCTTTATTTCTCTTGCTCTCTCCTCTCTTGCTAATTCCCTCACTTGTATGCACTCTCTTTCTCTCTTTATCTCTCCCTTTCGGTCTTTCATGCTCTCGCCACTCTCTCCCTCTTCCATGTATACATTCTCCCTTCCCCTTTCTCCCACTCTCTATCCATCTCGCCTGTGTTTGTTGTTATAACAACATGTATCTCTGTGTAGTGAAGAGTGATCACCAGCGGTTCTCATTGGAATAACACAATTAGTGCTGGTTTGTTTTATCAGCTTGCCTGTGTTCATAGGAGTTGAGGTTATGTGGATAATAATGATACAGAGAGGTGATCATTACACTCAATGTGTTTAAATACCAAAACAAAGTTTGATTTCAGATGTGAGATTCCCTTTTTCACGATTTCTAGATGAGCCACTTAGAACTGACAGGAAAAATGTAGCTTATATAATGATACATATTTAAGCAATATGGACTGAGGATGTGTGGTATATGGCCAATATACCATGTCTAAGGGCTGTTCTTAAGCACAACGCACCGCAGAGTGCCTAGACACAGCCCTTAGCACTGGTATATTGACCATATACCACAAACCTCCAAGGTGCCTTATTCCTATTATAAACTGGTTACCAATGTAATTACAGCAGTAAAAATAAATGTTTTGTCATACCTGTGGTATATGGTCTGATATACTTCGGCTGTCAGCCAATCAGCATTTAAGGCTCGAACCACCAAGTTGATATGTTATATATATTTTGTCATCAATTGAATGTGTTACCTAATGAACAGGGTTTGTTTTTGTTAATTGTGTGTGTGTGTGTGTGTGTGTGTGTGTGTGTGTGTGTGTAAAATTAGATTTGTGTGTGTTTGTGCACACAAGTTTGAGAGTAGTCCTTCTCCTCCACAGCCTCCCTACCCCTCAAACACTTCCCTCCCCTGAGCATAGACTGACACGCACATAGGTGGGGCCTGGCATGATTCTAGTCTGTTTTTGGAGGTGGGGGTCATGGGGTCTGATGTGCCTGCTCTTTCACAGGGGCTTTCATGTTTCTGTGGGTGTCTTCCTGGGACTTCCACGGGGCCCCTGGCCCCCACTCAGCCCCCGTTCCAGCCACCCTCTGAGATCCCTGATCAGGGCCAGATGTGGCAGCTGGTCCAGCCACCCTGGAGGTCAAGGTCATAGGAACCCATATCAAATTTGACCAGATAGAGAAATCCTCACACAGAGGGAGAGGGAGGGAGTAAAAAGGGTGTGTTGATAGGATTGTGGGAGAGAGGGATTGGGTGGGGTGGGAGGGAGCAAGTAGAGGGAGAATGGGGGCTAAACTGACAGAGAGGGAGAGACAGGAGGAAGAGAGAGAAAGTGTGAAGCAGACAGCAGAACAGGGTATGAAGGAACGTGAGAGAGAAAAGGGAGGAGGAATTGGAGCGGTGTTTTTTTTGCCTCATGCCTGGATCTAAAGAGGCACAGAGTAAACCCTGTTCATGCGATTGACAGCTGTTTCTGAAGTGTGTCCGGCCTGTGCTTGTAAAGTCATCACATGGAGGGCCCGTTTTCTCAGAAGAGCCTGGTGTTGGCCGCCCAACCCTCGTCCATTAGGAAATCCCTCTCACAAACAACTTGGTTTAATGCTCCATTTCAAAGACGGAAATGCATCATCGTGCCTCAGCCACTGGTGCACTCTCCCTCTTTCAGCCCCAGTGCCCCAATGTTTACTCTACAAACCCCATGCCCCTGAAGGCCTTGAGTCCCAGACAGGCTATTGGTGGGCTTCCCTGGATGTATGTTCTCTACTATACTGTATATACCATCCAGGTTTACCACGACATTGGAGGCCATAGGGGAAAGTTTTGACTCTCGAGGGATCCTCTGTCCAATGATGTTCTGCAGAATCTTGCCCATTTGCCATTCTTTGCTGTACTGTTCTATACTGTATGTCTTTCTTACCAGCCAATAAATAAGCTACTTGTGTTGGCCCATGACTTAGTGAACTTGATGTTATTCCCGTAGTCACGGTTTAGTTGTACAGTGTGTTGCCGTAACAACAAACAATTCCATTTTCAGATAATTGGAGGATGAGACTGACTGCTGAAGTCTGAAGTCATCCCATGCCAGCCAACAGCCTTCCTGATTGTGCTAGCTTATAGGCCTAGTATTTCCTAATGACTCAGTTTATTTGTTCCCCCATTGCTGCTTTATTTGTTGCGGTAGCCAATATTTCTCTACCGTCACTGCTCTGGCCCTTCTGTCAAAGCCCCCACTTAGAACCCTAATACGAAAACGAGAAACAAGCAACACACCCACATCCTTCTGATAAGCCGCGGGGGGAAGGGCGACTGGGGATGCATTGTGTGTACCCAAACAGCTGAAGCAGGCCCTTGGAGAGGCAACACAGCAGCAGTTGGTGCCACTGACGCACCGGCGATGTTCGCCTGTGACGTCAAACTCTACACACTGGCAGAGGCCTATGGTAGGCCGGGTCTATTTTGAATGTGTTTCTGGGCACTCGTCACTTCATGGAGAATTGACACTTCACAACACTCGTAGTACTCCACCACATACCGCGACGGGATTGGCTGGCAGCAGTTGGCTCGTGTTTGTCAAGCGGCGTTTCCCGCTAGTGGAGAGGACGCTGAGGCATCTGACACTATTACCAGTGTTCTTTAGGAATGTATCAGCACTCCTACAGAGCCACAGTCCTCCTGAACTATTATACTAGTACAATAATACTATAGAAATCATTAACACTACGTATGTACAAATCCTATAACACCCAAGCATTATTCATAGACATTTAATTGTCTTTGTTTTTGTGCTTAGATTTAACATTGTATGTGTCTCTGTGTGTCCCTGCCAGGTAATCCCGTTCCCCATGTCCTGTGACATACGGGAAGACTGTGCCTGCCGAGACCCCAAAGCTGCAGAGAACAGGAAAGAAGAGCACGTCCACTCCCTGGGGTGACACTCCCTTCTTGCCCCCCCCCACCCCACCCAAACCCTCACCCCAAAACCACCCACACCTGGACTGGGACCGAAGGTGACCCGCTGTCCCCTTCCTCCCCCTAACCTCCTCTACATGCTGCTTTACAGGAGTAGCTCTCCACCCATACTGCACCCCCCTAACAGACACCTGCCTCCGACTTCTCCACATTGGGAAAGATGAACAGACCAGACTAGATAGGCTAAGGGAAAACCCATTTCTTAAAGAAAGGAAAGAATCTGCAAAGTCACCAACCACCAAAACATCTACAGCAAGAGAAAAAGAGAAAACACAAATACAAACATTTTTTGGAATGAACAATATATATAAAAAATGACCCCAAAACAAACCCAGACTGGATAGCATGCCTTTTGTTTAGTTTGGTTCCAGCTTCCATGTCCATTTAAAACCGTACAATCTCATATGATTCTCTTTCAGGCCCCCCCCCCCTAAAAGATACATTATCCATATCATATGGAATCTTTATTTACTTTTTTGGGGGGGGGTGTATGCTGAAGTCATCAATGGTGGCACTGAATGACAGACAGAAGGACTATTGCCAAAATAACAGATAGTATGAATGCACTTGACGTGCCCTCATGTTGTATTGCTCCAGAGCTGGTAAGAGTGCCATTCCTGGAGATATCACAGCACAGGGTTCAGGCTGTCAGTTCGCTCTGTCTTCTCTCGATGGAAATGAGTTTTCTTCTTCTTCATATATCACAGGCTTAGAAGCTCTGCTCTTACACAGATGTGAAATAGGAAAAATAAAGAGTTGGTGGGGATATAGGCGACCATATTGATAAAGAGATTCAAACCAGAGAAGACTAACATATTACAGGAAGTGACATCACATGCAATGAAGACATATTGCAATGCAAAAAAAAAAAGAACTGTTATTATGGCTGCTCCTGCTGCTACTACTTTTGCTGCTACTTTGCCATATGACCAACTGCATACTATTACTACCCAGTGAGGTTGGACGGAGCCCCGTCTGCCGTACCGCTTACCTCCTAACACCATGCATTAGTGGACACTTGTATCTGCATGTACAGTACACTCAACTCAAACCGAGAATAAACACTCCTGCAACATTGCAAATGGTTAGTGGAGAAAAACCCCCAGTTGCAATAGCCTCATAATGTTGATGTCTAACCTCAGAAAACATAACACCTCACATTTCCATTTCTATACCTTTTTGGTTTATGCAGTCCAATAGGCCTAAGACTTAATAGGTTATTTGTCTATCAGAGAATATACCAGAAATGTCTCACCAAAAGCAATGTTGACTCGATACAAGAATGCAATACTTAATACTGAATTTAAAACGACTTCAAGAATGTGATTGACACTTGAAAACACAGAACCTGGTGAATAGTAGTCAGTGTTCATTCCCAACTACATCCTCCAACGGTTCCCGGTGGCATAGTATAGCCTTGACTTCAATAGGCTTAGTTCAACAGCACATACGCATACAAACAACATGGAGGCTTTCCTCATTTTAGTATAGACATCTGGATGTATTCGTTGTCAACAAGTAGCATTTAGAACAGCAGTAGTAGTAGTACAGTTTATGCCTAAGACACTATTGTCTTGGCTTCTCTTGAGCCCAATGGCTTGACAGACTGCATGTGTTTAGTAGCCCAGCTTGGCCTTTTCTTACCTGCATTAGTGCTGGAGGTGCCATCCCTGGCACTACTAGTGTGACTTTTGTACCTATCCCCCCATTAACCACACAACAACCTTTACTTCAAATAGACACACCTTTCATAGCCCATAAACAAAATGTGCAAATACAGATACACTCACACACACACCTGTATAACTGAGTCCTCCTCATCAGCATATTGTCATGAAGGCTGCTTGGCTTAAGGTCCACAGGCTGCTGCTCCATGTTTCAGCCATCCCTGGGCTATCTGGTCATAAATGTATACAACCCTGTGTATTCCTCTTAGGCTGTGTTCACACAGGCAGCCCAATTCTGATCTTTTTTTCATTAATTGACCGATCACATCAGGTCTTTTCACATCAGCTCTGAAAAAGACCAATTAGTGAAGAAAATATCAGAATTTGGGCTGCCTGTCTAAACGCAGCCTTAGGGCTGTATTCAGTCCATGTCTCGGAAGTTCAGCGTCACAGCTTGATTGAAATGTAAAGGCATTTGTTCTCGCGTTAGCGGAGACTGCATTCACTGTAAACGCTGCATATATCGACTCAATCGGAAATAACCTTTACATTTTTCTAGCGCACAATCTGTAACGCTTAGAGCCCTTGAATAGAGCCCTAAACGCTCTCATCCGGTATGGACCAATGGGATGGTCCCTTTGACTCCTCAACATAGGCTGCTATAAGGCATTCCAGAATATTCCCATACACCTTTCAGTTCTGACCAATCACTGGTCACCATAGATACAGACAGAGTAGAGAGATAGTAGGACAATACCACGTCACACAGTAAAGTAGGGAGACATTTCAACGTCAAATGTACAATGTAAATATGACATTTTCAGTGTAATACTGCTTTTTTACGCCCGTAGAGGTGAAAAAAGACAACTTTACAATTGTTCTCCTGTTAAATTTTCTCATTTATGTTACATTTTTACAAAATGTCGTAATATTTCATCAGTATTTGTATTATTTACCTCAGTTACTGCACTTTTAGGTTGCCTTTTAAGAAGAAAAATATATGTCAAAACGTTTAGAAGCTGCTATTGTCAGAAAGGTGATTTGAAAAAGTGTATGATGTTTTTGTCATTTGACACTCCTATGCTATTACTATTAGCTTTCCTGTGATTAGCATCGTTGTATTCCCACCCGTATCCATTATCATATGATTACGATATTATTGTATCAAGGCTATATAACCTGGGACTTGCGCCATTTTTTCAAATGTAGGTTGAAATATAAAAAAGTCAGATGTACACGTTTTGAAACATTATACATGATATGAAAGCATTAATGTATTTTGTGTTCCTCCTGGTTAGGAGACAAACTTAGAATTTTTTTTCTCCATGGTTTGTGTAATGCACCATCTTATGTATTTGATGCAAATTGTGGCGTGGAAACCATGGAACCATGGAGAACGGATAACTAAATGAAGAAACTACCCCAAAAAAAGGGACTCTAGAAAGTTACAGAATTTAAAGACTTTATTAACCTGAGTGAAGGAACTGTGGAGACTACATTCATTGTTATATAGCCTACATCAGCTTCGACAATTGTGCATTTAACACTTTATACAATATATATCCCTGGTAAATTGAACTGTGTTATGTTGATATAATCAAATGGTATGAAATAATACTCCAAATACTGCTGCTTTCATTAGAGATATTACTAGTAGGGAGAGATTCAACAGCACTACACAAAGCCAACAACCGTACTGTGGATTATCATCATCTGCCAACACTCTCACAGGATTTCTAAAAAGCCATCCATAGACTAACCCAAGGGTTATCTTGCCATTGGACCCTCCCTTCCCTCAAACTGGACAAACATTATAGATCTGTCATCTCTTTCACCCCCCTTTCTTTCACTTAACTACAGCTCCTGTCTTCGCCACTGTCTTGTGTCGTCATCCTCATCAATGTCATTACACAGTCCGGAGACCAGAAACAGTGACTCTCCGAGAAAGGGATATGACAGTCTTTACAGAATGTGACTGCTTCTGTGTCAACATGTACACAGCCCATGATGTATGGTCTGGCTTTAGTCTTCTGATGTGGTCTCTGTACTGGGCAAGGTACTGTTCCAAAGCCATAAAGCCAGGATGTTATGAAATGAAGTTTCAGATGTGATGTTTTGTATACAAGAACATCGCCTCTCTACTGTAAGCCACCACAGCATACCTTCGCTGTACCTCATGCCTGTAATGTTTGCTGCTTCTATATGTTGGTATTTAGTGATTTGTGCGTCTCTTAGCAATGGTGTAAATAGTAGAACTATTTATTGAGAGTGTTATACTTTTTTAAGTTATATTTAATGTTCATGTAAATTATTTTTTACATTGCTCTTATAAACAGACATATTGGTTGTGAGTTAAAACCTTTTTTTTTCTCTTCCTTTAATTGTCATTTTATTTCTGTCACAATGCCGTTGTCACAAAGCGCTGGTCAAGGTCGTTGTCTCATTGGTCACTGGGGTAGATAGACACTATTCTCGCCCAATGAGAATTCCCCACATGTTTATGCAGTGCACAAGTATAATTTCTTTCATTTCTATATTGCAAATCCAGAATGTTCTGTCATTTTCCACATTTTATTTTATTCGATAACTCTTCAATAGTAAACCGAACTTGCTCTAAGGGGAGAACCTATATCATGTTGAAGTAGGTAGATCCATACTCAATGAACTCTGAGGAGTGGTCAGGCAGCCGGGGGTGCTCCAGGTGGGTTGATGATAGAGGGGCTAGAGAAGGGGTGGGATGGGTGGAGGTGGGCTGCTTTTCCTGGCGGTCCTGGGTATTTGTCCAGGTGTAAAAACTGTGTACACACAGAGCTGCCCCTGGGCCAGGACCGATGAGTCTAAGTTTCTCTTGGAGACGGCTGCTGTTCACTGCAGCACTCCCCTCCTGACACTCCGGGCCATCCGTCACTGTCAGGCAGAAGAAACGGCAGGCTGGCGTAGCGGTCAGGTCGGATAGGGAATGCCTTGGAGGTGAGGTGGGCCGCATGGAAGAGCAGGGACGAGGGAGAACTGGAATACTACCTAACATATGAGCCCTAGTGCAGCAGGTTGAGGAACTGCTCTGTCCTTCACTGTCAGAACAGAGGAGTAAAATAAATCAACATTTGAAATGCATGGCAGAGAGTCCGTTTCAATGTCTTTACATTAGTGGTGGAAAAAGTATCCAATTGTCATACTTGCGTAAAAGTAAAGACACCTTCATAGAAAATGACTCAAGTAAAAGTGAAAGTCACCCTGTAAAATACTACTTGAGTAAAAGTCTAAAAGTATTTGGTTTTAAATATACTGAAGTATCAAAAGTAAAAGTATAAATCATTTACAATTCCTTATATTAAGCAAATCAGATGGCACCATTTTTATTTTTTTTACGGCTAGCCAGGGGCTCCAACACACAAATGAAGCACGTGTGTTTAGAGAGCCAGATTAGAGGCCGTAGGGATGACCAGGGATGTTCTCTTGATAAGTGCGTTAATTTGACAAATTTCCTGTCCTGCTAATCATTCAAAATGTTACGAGTACTTTAGGGTGTCAGGGAAAATGTATGTAGTGAAAAGTACATTATTTTCTTAGGAATGTAGTGAAGTAAAAGTTGTCAAAAATATTAATAGTAGAGTACGGATACACAAAAAACGACATAAGTCGTACTTTAAAGTATTTTTACTTAAGTACTTTACACCACCGCTTTACATAGAGTAGACATAACTTATTTTAGTCCATTATTGTGAATGGGAGGGGATTCTCACAAACACAAACTAGCTACAAACCAGACATGAGTAAACAGTTGAAATTCTGTGGCGTTAGCTAGCTTTGCTAAAAGCAGTAAACTTTATTCAAGTACCTCTCACAGGCTCCTGATTAAAGAATGGTCCACTTGTGTTAATTTCTTATTCCCACGCACAAAAATGAAAAATGAATGGTCCTTTTCTAAGTGGAAAGTATAAAATCTAGTATATACATATTATGTGGATATTTAGTGGAATTATTGCAATGTTTCGTACCCGATTGTTCAGCATATATATTTTAAGATGTAAATAATTATATTCTATGATGATTGTATTTGCAAAACCATGTATTATCTGTTTGGGGTAGCTCTTGGATTTTTACCAGAGGCAATATAAGAAAAATACATTGTGCATTGTCTACCATCGAAGTACCACCTGAAAGTACAAAATAATACTAATACCATAATGCACAACACAGGCTTTATACAAACACTGTTGTCAATTGTCTTAAAACAGTCATATACAAAATCAAACGTCATTTATTTGTTGTCAAGATGAATAAAGCGTCATGTGGTCAGTTTCTGGGTCTCGGAGCAGTCAGTTGAAAATAAATGACCAAAACTTTCCTTCTTTTTTTTTGTGGAAAGAAAACAAACAAAACTAGAGGAAAGCATTCATTTGAAGATTATATAATGTTACAAAACATTCTTCTTATCACTTGGAGGATAAGTGACTTGGAGGATAAGCGATAATGCCAGAGAAGCCAGTGTTTGGAGGATATATTGGCATGGTGTTGTACCGATATGTCCTCCAAACACCGGCATTATCACTTTTATACAGCAGGTTACTGACATATTCAAATAATGATTGACATATTTTCACAAAAAAACTTTATTTGGATGAATTTATTCATACTATTTCATCATTCCACGAGATATAGTCCCGACACAAATCTCAGGTTGCTACCCAATTCGGCTGGTCGTTCGTTAGATTGGTTCGGTTGCCAGAGGCACGATCCAGTCATTAAGTCTTTTTGTTCTGTATCTGTGGACGTGACCCAGTCGTTCGTTCTAAATTTTCCATTGCCATACTGGCTGGCAACATTCATTTCCCTTGCTTGCTAGCCAACTATGGCTAAGTTACAGTCACATCAAACAGTGGAGCCAGAATAACAGAAAAGTAGCTGCATTTGCGTGTGTTTAAGCTGTTTTCTAGTGACATTTATTTGGATACATCCATAACAATGCACGATTTCGCCTGGCATCGAAAATGTGCACTCTCGTCAGGACATTGTTGTTTCAGGAGCTAGCCAACATCACAGCTAACACAATCACTTCAAACTGAAGCTGGAAAGACTGCAAACTAGTTGCATATCGTTTCGACTTGTTTTCTATTGACATTCCTTTTATATTTATACATAAAAATTATACAAGATGATTCATAATTTCCACTGCCTGAGAAAAGATGTCTGCCTATCTGTCTCGTCCCGACTCCCGACATGTTAATTACTATGGGACAGCTGGAGGTCGAATTTCAATATTGAAACAATGTTGCAAATGTTGGAGAGACAGACAGCAAGGTTTATACAAATCTCTATACAAATCTCCAAAACCTAGTCTTAAAAGAAATGGGAGATAATATCAAGATGTTTGTTGTAGTGGAGATCAAGTTTATAAATTGCCTGGCTGGGCTGATGAGACAGTGGATTGTGCAGTGAGATGGAACAGAGTAAATAAGCATTTCAACGTCATAGCTTTAGTCGGTGGTAACTTGTGGAATAGACAACGGCTGGAATGCGGTTTTAACCAATCAGCATCCATTATTAGACCCACACGTTGTATAACAGTGAACACCATTCCCCTTGAACTCACCCTCATGGACTGAATGGCACCAACCAAACAACACCTCAACTATCCTTCCTCAATACCACAGGTATTTGCTTACTCTTTCCCACTTTTCAATGGATTTAGAACTGACCCTCCCCAACACTGTAAAGGTATCCATCAGTACCCCCCTCTCTCTCATCCATTCTGTTAGGTCCATACACAGCATGCACTTTTTCAGGAACATACAACAGATCAGACTTTTGTGTTTCACACGATATTTCCTCGTATTTGTTTTTTTCACAGTTGGAATTATATTTCCGGTGCTCTGGTACATGGCAAGCAGGTGTCTGATGATGCATACTATACAGAATACTATAGAATGGATCCTCATTCACGATGACAATCATGTTACTTTCCGTCATGTACTGTGTAGAAATAAAACACTGGTTAAGTGTTGCTCATTTGTCCTTCATGAGTTTCCAATACATTTGAAAAGAAATATCAATTTCTACATATAACCTGATACTAGTCTCATGATAACCTTGTCTGATATCATAGCCAATGTCCTAGAGATAATACTACAAACCCTGCATTGTATGGCCCTCTGATGTTTACCGAAACATGCATTGAAGTGTTACCCACCTGGACATCCTCAATTTGATTTTATGGATATAAAAATGTCAAGAACTACTATCAAAACAGTAGTAATGAATGAAGTATGAATCCAAATGTAGGGCCTTCATTCCTTGTCATGGAAACCCGAGTGCTGTTCTTGGCACCCCAGTGACATCAATGGCCTAATTTGCGAGAATGAACATCAGGCTACTGATTCTTAAAGCACAGTTAGTTAATGTTGCATGAGTGGAAAGAGACTGGACCTGAGTGTAAAGGAATAGTTTGTGGCGTGGAGATGGAAAAATAGAACGTTTCCCAGCACAAACACACAGAGGATCGAGAGAAAGAGAGATTTTACCCCTTGGAAATGAATGTAAATATTTAGTACGAGGTCCACTAGTATAATGGGTCACTATTGACGGTCGAAAAGCTCCAGTGCATGTTGTTGCTTACCTACCGTAAGCAGAGTGAAGGGCTAGCTGTTGTAGGAAAGTATTCACAGTTAATCCTGAGGGACGTTACATACAAGTTCACATTTGCAGCTGTTGTATTTGAATAATTCCATGAGAGGATGCATGTGTTTTGGGTTCATTATATTCTTTCACTTTCTCTCCAGGGACTGTAGTGTAGCCTATATCGCAGATGTGAATCAATTGGTTAAAAAGAGCTCACGTCTCCTTCTTGTGGAAAATAATGCTGATGCTTGTGGTATAGTATTTAATATTTTGCATTCTTTCGAAAAAAGACAATCAAAGCCACATAATAATACACATGTTATGTACAACTTTATATTTACAATATAATAATTTACTATCACAATTGATATAACATGAAATGCAAATCAATTACAAAACAATGAGTTGGATTTTTATGTCCATGGCTCTTGAGCGATGGAAAGTCAAGTAAAAGTTTCCTTGAAGGAAGGGATCCTAAAAGATCCATACAATCAAACAATCCATACATTTAGCATACACTCTTGAAATTCTTTAAAAGATTTTCCTATAAAAATGTTTGCTTTTCTCTTTTCTTCACTTTTCTTTACCAGATGACCACAATAAAGGACTATTTTTAAATATGTATTTTCCCTGCGGTTTTGGAGCTCTCCACGTCTGTCAACTTGTGAGGAGATAAACAACAACAAACAAACAAAAAATGAAACATGGCTAGTTATTAAGGACTTCTCTAACTGCCAAGCGTTATTCACACACAGTACAATACAGCTGATAACATCACAATCCGGCTCGAAGGATTTCTCTGTAGTCTTCATTATAAACACTATGTTGTCTGCTGTAAAAAGACTATAAAGCGTTGTTAAAGTGGTGATATGCTCAAGTATTACAAATGATCAAAATAAAATCGAAATGATAATACCACTCTTAACGGTCTCCTTCCCATTGCTCCAGCCAAGAGGTGAGACATACAGGGAGTTGTTTTTCGTTTGTTTGTTTGTTTCCCTGGTAAGCTTCCAGAGCCGAAGCACCATGACAAACTGCAATATTACATTCAGTATTTTTTTCCAAACAATTTGCTTTGGGTTGAATGATAATTTACATGCTCACACCGCTCCTCCTCATTGATAGTAGTGGTCAGTAGTCACTGGCATGTACATCCAAACCGTCTTTCCTCTTCAAGCAGTTCTAGCACTTTTTTCTAATTTAAAAAATGATTTTTGAGGGCGTTTGACAGTAATTATTCTAACAATGTCCAGTGGGGTTGAGGTTTCAGGGCTCTCCTGGTTTGGAAAAACACCAGTCAGTGGAGAGACCAGAAGCAAGGAGGAGGAGGCTACCGTGGTGTCGTCTCGCGGCCTGTCTCATCGGAGCTTGGCGTTGCCGTATGTGTTGCGCTGTACTGAGATCAGTTTCTCCATGCAGGTAGTGCGGGTCTCTTGCAGGGAGCTATGCCACACGCTGCTAGGGGGCCGAACCTCCTCGTTGCGACAGAACATGTAGGCCATGGTGTCGGTGCGGCTCTGGATGTAGGCGCTGTGGAGCAGGGCACGGCAGTACCGGCTGATCCTCTCCACCCTGCGCAGGATCAGGTGGGCTTTTCTGAAGGGGGGGGACGCATAACAGTCATCATTAGTATTAATGTCAGTATCAGCAGCACTGGTATTTTTGTCATCATTTTTTCCCCTCATGGTGATATAACACAGGTAGCAATTCACACATTACAGCTGGGTAATAACAGGGTAACCAGACGATTGCCGTTTCGAATTGCCGAGCTGGTTGGGGGGGAATTTGCAGGGAGTGAGCCGGCAACTGGAGGCTTCAACCTCCTATATGCTATCGACTGCCGTTTTGCCCTTAAACAAGGCCATATTTGTTCCAGTGGCACTGCTACGGCAGCCTGTGATGTGTGTGTGTTTTTTGTCAGGTTGGGTACTGCAGCAGCAATAATTAAAGAATATCTGCGCAAATGGACCAAAAAGGAAAGTATTGTATCGTGGTGTATATAATTATGCCACACCCTGTGCCCCCATCATCACCACCACTACCATCATCATCATCATCCTCCTCGTCATCATCACCGCCACCACTGCAGGAACTTGGCAAACTACTATACCTGCACATTAACTTGTAACTATTATTTTCTCAAATAAGTCTTCAACAGCAGTCCAGAAAACAAACAGGTTCATTCATGTGTATCTGCACTGTGGGGTAGTTGCAGAGCAGGTTTGATTGAATTCCAGACTAGAGTAGAGAGGAGGTCTGTCTCTAGTCTGTGTTGGCAGCCTGCTCATGTTCCTGGCGAGAGGAGGGTATGTTAGAGGCCAGCTCAAGGTAGACAGGACAGGCAGACAAACTGCTGTAAGCGTGCATGCACGCACGCACACACACACACACACACAGGCAGCGCAAACAGTGTGCACGCATACACATGAAAACACACACTTGGATTAATTCCCTTACAGTACTTGACATTCTCACATACTTCATTCTCAGAAGTGAAGATTAAGCTCTGTGTGACGTGTTGTTAGGTTGATATGAACAGATACAAATATCAAAAATAGATAGCTTTGAGGAGGAGGCATATTCCATTTGTTTGGAGAAGTGGGTGTCTGTTAAGCATCAGCATCAGTCTTTGGTTAAGCTAGGCGCACAGACAACCTTTTCACTTGCTTGTTAGAAAAAGGGCAACCCTTTTTCCTTCTTTCTCTCTTCAAATTCCACTGCCTACAACAACATAACATCAAACATATGAGAAAGTGGGCCTCGTGCAAGAGGGTGAATTGAGGACTGGTGGTTAAGAATGCCTACATATTCATCATTAGAGGTTCATATTGGAGATCATAACTCACAAAGTACTGAAGCTACAGTACCAGAGAGACAGCCCTTTCTGTTTTTTCCAGCTGTATTCATTTATCTTATCAGAATGGTGAAAGATGATCATACAATTGTGAATAAAACCCCATTTGTTCATCCAATAAATAAAATAGAGTAACGTAAGCCAGTAGCACCTTTCCAAGAGAATAAAACACTCAAGACTTGTGTGAAACTGTTGCTACAGCAGAAATGACTAAATATGAATACATACAGATGTAGGGTCTTAATTTGATCGCCCAGTTGCAGGAGAATTATCCTGCAATGCAGGAAATGTAAAACATGCAGTGTATTTGAGGTTTAAAAAGGATTCTGATGTTTGTAATTTCTACTTTGAAATTATCAGACTTGATTTTCCCTTACGAAAAATGTATCAACATCCAGAAAAATGTCCATTAATTATAATACACATAATAATTTACATTTCCCCTTGCTGCAGGATTATTTTCCTGCTGTAGCAAACTGGCTCAAATTAAGATCATACATCTGTATGTAAACCAAAGAAGAAAAACAAGAAAAACAACCTGCATAAAGACACAATAACATTGAGCACAATTTAAAATAATGCATCGATATAAACACACTGTACAGTACATGCACAGTATGGCGAGAGCAAGAAATATGTGCGGTTGCGCTGTGACAATACTAGCGGTCGGTGGCTGGGTCTCAGTGTAGTCTCAGTGTAGCTCCGTCGGTCTCCCAGATTTCCTGACATCGTGAGTAAATGCTGAGTGTTCACATTTCAGTTAGGCACACTGTTACCTTTTAAAAGGCACCACCGATAGAGCCGGCTCGTATATTAACCCAACAAGGCCCTGCCCTGCCAATTTCAGGCAGTAAATCACTCTACACTGTCAGTCATCCAAACGCCTTCTTCAGGAGTCCAACATACCCCCTACTCTCCCCCTCGGTCCCCGCAAAAGCCACCTTCAATTTCCAAATCACAGAAGAAAAAACAACAACATAATCTTCCTTGAAGACAAACTTTTTCCAAATGTATGATATTATTTATGGCTGTCGGAGAGCGCTTCCAGGCAATGGGTGTGGACAAAACAAAACACAGGGCCTGAAACTTTAAACCTAATGTTGCCATCATCGCAAAACTATTGAACTGCTGGAGTTCTAACCTGGTGTCTGTCCAAATATTTTCTTTTTTCGGCCGGTAGTCTAAGTTTCTCCATCTCCATATCATGCTAATGTCCCCGGTGTCTATTCACATAAAACTGCTTTGTCGGGGTGGTCTGTTTCGGGGGGGGCAGACCGAGGCAGGGTTCAGCAGGAAATCTTTACGAGAATGAGGAGGAAATGGACTTGAAAGTTTAGTTAGTGTTCGTTGACTGTCAAATGTAGTGTTTGGCTTGGCGTAAGAGCGGTGTTTGGCATAGGGGCTGTAATTCGAAACAAGTATGTAACCTCATAGTCAAAGCTGACCTTACCAATTCACTTCCCCAAATAAACACTTTAAAAAGGCTGATTGCACAAATCGGCTTCTGCTTACAGAAGGCATGCAAAGACAGGAAAACCCAAATACCCTAATCTTCAAAAGTCATTGGGGACATCTATTGCTTTGTTACGTAAGAGTTAAACAACTGTTACTGACACCAGTTATCAAACAAATCAACACAGACACAGACCACATACTGTACAAAAGTGTTTAGGGATTTGTACATTCAAAAGTTATTTTCAGCATTTTATGTTATATTGAAAAAAATGCTGTACCAGGACATTCAATTGGTAGAGAGAAAAGGATAAACCATTTGTACGTGTCTATAGTACCCCTTCAGTTCAAAGTGCCAACCACTCAAGATGACTACCTGCATTGTCTACATCTGTCTATATTTATTTTATTTAACCTTTATTTAACTAGGCAAGTCAGTTAAGAACAAATTCTTATTGACAATGACGACCTACCAAAAGGCAAAAGGCCTCCTGCGGGGACTGAAGCCTGGGATTAAAATTAATAAATACAATATAAATATAGGACAAAACACACATCACGACAAGAGAGACAACACAACACTACATAAACAGAGACCTAAGACAACAACATAGCATGGCTAGAAACACATGACAACACAGCATGGTAGCAACACAACATAACAACAACATGGTAGCAACACAACACGGTAGCAGCACAACACATGGTACAAACATTATTGGGCACAGACAACAGCACAAAGGACAAGAAGGTAGAGGCAACAAGACATCACACAAAGCAGCCACAACTGTCAGTAAGAGTGTCCATGATTGAGTCTTTGAATGAAGAGATGGAGATAACCTTCATCTCTATTCCAGCCCTGCCAGTGATAAGGCAAGGCTGGAAGACCACCATAATGGATAACTGCAGCGAGTGGAGGTCTGGGGATGTGTGTGCTTGCGTGCACACACATGCCTGGTATGACATGAATGCCATTAGTTCGGTGATACCCTGGATCCCCAGGCAGTCCCAGTAGATAACGCCTGGTCTTGAGTGCTATCATCTAAAATAGAGAGCGAGCCAGACACTACCAGTCCAATGTGTATTGAACCCCATTTAACCCCCATAACAACAGATAGCAAATACATTACACACTGTCCATTCTGAGGACACAAATCAAGTCGTAAACACATCTCATAAATCTTACGCAAATGTCACATCAATCACTGAATAATCTTAAAAGGATTTATGTGAAATCTTACCCTGATTGATGTAAATGTCAGAAGTTAATGTCATGTGTACATAACCCAACAAGCCCTGCCCTGCCAATTTCAGGGAGTAAATAACATTCCATTGTCAGTCATCCAAATGCCTTGGATTCAGCTCTCATACTATATATTTTCCCTGGTCTTTTCAGGTCAACTAAGCATTTGTATGCTCATTAATCACATTATTCAAAAGCTGAAGCTTTTATTGAAGTTAGGGAGCCTGGGGGTTGACTCCAAACTAAATAGTAAACAATCAGTTGACTGGCTAATCACGAGAAATACAGGCTTCTCAATTGGTTTTTTGGGTAATCATTCACAGGAACAAACAGCTTCTCATTGGCTTCCAGGAGACCACTGCAAACTCTTTGAAAACACTTGTAGAAAACAAACCCGCAAATACCACGGTGCGGGTTGGATTGAAAGGAGCCCTTGTGTTCAGTCTAATCCTCCAGCTCTGTGTGGGTAAAGAGTCTAGTCCTAGCCCGGGGAAACGGAGCAATGCTTTCCTGACGTGGTTATGAAATCATTCCTGAGTTTACTGGGGGCTTCATGCCTTTACAAGTAACCAGAGAAGTTGGTTTTATGAATGAGTATTCCACACTATACACAAACAGTGTAGTCCCTATTAACCGCAACACTCGTGAAATGCCAACACCGGACCAGTCCCATTCCATGTACCCAAGACCATTTGCTACGCCATAGGCTCCCTTGTAATAGCAATGTTGTAATTTGTATATTTAGCACTTTAGTTTGGTCACCAATTGGGTCCACAATCTGATAAAAAGGTAAATGAGAGGAAATAAAAACATCTGATGAACTTGAGTAAATGAAAATGAAAATATATGGCTGTGCCGTGTGGATTCTTTGGTACTCCAATGGAACAAACCTGTTCATGATTGGTTTTATGGGCCAGGATTTGCAGTGAAAGCCTAAACCAATATTTTGCTGTCCAAAATTACAGCTGACCAAGGTGTTTGTGTGTGCATGTGGTTTGCACGTGTGTGTGTGTGTGTGTGTGTGTGTGTGTGTGTGTGTGTTTCTACAGGTGTGAGCCACCTTTTTGAAGATGGATGAAGAAACAATGGAGCTCCAGCAACAGACATTCAACTTATTGACTGGATATATGAGACTTCTGTAAAAACAACCTCATGTTACAGGGTTGGAAGGCGGCCATTCTGAAATCCACTGGAATGGGAAGATTCAACATTTCAGAAAACTGAAGATGACGGGGAAAAAGATAATGATGTTTTTGGCAAAGGCTGTCAAAAACCCTAAGGCATTCTTGAGAATGTTGTGATTATTGCCTTTTTACTTCATGATCATAAACAATGAAGTTCTGTTAGCTCAAATAGTTCAACTTAGATCAGTAACAGATTAAGTATCTGGACCAATTAGGTAGACTGTTGCTTATACATGAAATCTGTGGGCCAATGGGAGAATCTGTTACTAATTCAATATTTTACCTGATCCACAATCAGGAACCTTTAGACACAGAACACAACATGTCACCGTTTTGTCAGATACTTCCCACACAGACAGTGGAAGATGAAATTTGAAGTGACACTGATGCCAAGCAAACAGTGACACCAGATGTTGTGGGGACACCAGAATCACAGTGACACCTGAGACGTGTCCAAGCCTCCAAGCCTTTCCGAGCCTTACCTGGGTCCCAGCTCATCTTCGCTCCGCCAGACGAAGTCTCCAAACTTCTCGTAGTGGGAGTTGTAGTGGTGCTGCACCCTGTAAAGCAGCGGAGGGGGAATCTCCATCAGAGTGTTGTAGGCCGTCTGCTGCTCCTTGCCACTGGTGTAGCCGTTGTACAGGTTATACACCTTGTCTGCTATCTCTGACACAGGAGGAGGTGGAAGAGGGGAGAAGTCATTTAGAAGACAATCATTTAAAAGACACAAGTGAACTTGTGATAAGGATATCATATTAAGGTAGGCAAGTCAACCCAAGATCAACATCACAAGTAAATCCTAGGTGCTGGTGAAAACCTTGGTTTTTTATGTATGCCAACAACGGGGGCTCCCATAGGATGGTGCTCAATTGGCCCAGCGTTGTCCGGGTTTGGCCAGGGTAGGTCGTCATTGTAATAAAATAAAAAAACTTCTTAACTGAATTGCCAAGTTAAATAAAGTTTACATTTAAATAAATGTAAAAATATTTTTTTTTAAGTGATATTGTCTATTGGAGAGAGATAGGAATGGATGGTGAGGGGGCTGAATGGGGGGTTAGAGAAAAGGGGAAAGGAGAATGTGTAAAGGATGAATGGAAAGGTTTTGGGATGGACAGAATATAGGAAGAGAAAATTAAGTGTGAAAGGGGTGTGTGAGAAGGAGTACCTTCTGCTCTGCTATCGTCTACCATGGGACAAGAAGTCCGCACTGAGACGAAGCTAGACTCTGAACGACTCCCTCGACTGTCCACAGCATATAGAGTGAACCTGAGAGAGAGAATTAACAAAGAATATAAATAATATTAGAGCTGACATCTTAAATCTGTCTACAACAATTAACAACCTTTTTTAAACCACATTCATATGTACTCTTACTGTATCAGGGAAAGAAACAGGCCTCTTTTGACACCAAAAAAAAACTATGTTGCTTCAGCCATCCCATCCCAACCTTCTTTCAGAGCTAGATGTACAGAGTTTACCCAGTGTACCCGGCTCCTACACTTTGCACAGAATTTCTATAAGCCAATGTTGACAGCCACTGAACTCTCTTTTGAAAAAAGCCACAACTCAGAGCCGGGTCAAGACCCAGGACTCAGGAGCGGGTGAGGATTCCAGAGGAACGATTACGTCAGCAAGTGGCACTGCCTGGTACTTGAAGCTACAGCAGAGGACAGACGAGCCGGTTGGCAGCAACGGCCATTACACCTAATAACTCCCTTAAATGGAACTCCCACTTCCTCTGAAGACGAAGGTCCTACTCACATATTAAGGCCTCAGAATACCTAGAGTTCCCCAGGACCTCCCAGTGGCAGTGGCTAGTACAGTACAATGTAGTGTGGAGAGATGGTCTCCTGCGAAGCGCTGTACTGTAGGGAGTCTGTCTCATATAAGTAGCTTTTAGAGACATGATGGCTGTTTATGAGACATGAACTACCAACGTGCATACATGGATATGTGCATGTAAGGATGCTGGGATGTCGGGCCAGAGCTGATTGGACAATCCCAAATTAACCATACCTTGATGGTCCTTTGGCATGGATAAAGTCAAGTGGTACCTGTCATTCTTTGCATTCTATTTCTAGGGTCTATACTTTAAGTTGAGATGGTGGATCATCGCTAAAAGTGTGTTGGGGAAGATTAATGAAAACAAAGTCAAATTCCCGGTCTCAGCATTATTCTGTGAGCTGACTGTTTTTATTTACTTTTCTGTGAACCATTTCTGTGAACCATCAAACATGAACATTATCTAAACTGCAAACAGCTGGGAGTAGGATGTTCAGAAGTATACATATGTGTAAATGAATATTGTTCATGATTGAACATCCAAAACAACAAATACACTATATATACAAAAGTATGTGGACACCCCTTCAAATGAGTGGATTGGCTGTAGCAGCCACACCCATTGCTGACAGGTGTATAAAATCGAACACACAGCTATGCAATCTCCATAGACAAACACTGGTAGTAGAATGGCCTTACTGAAGAGCTCAGTGACTTTCAACATGGTAACGTCACAGGATGCCACCTTTCCAAAAAGTCAGTTTGTCAAATTTCTGCCCTGCTAGAGCTGCCCAGGTCAACTGTAAGTGCTGTTATTGTGAAGCGGAAACATCTAGGAGCAACAACGGTTCAGCTGCGAAGTGGTAGGCCACTCATGCACAGAGAATGGAACCACTGAGTGCTGAAGCGTGTAGCGAGTAAAAATAATTTGTCCTCGTTTGCAACACTCAATAACACTCACAACTCTAACTGCCTCTGGAAGAAATGTCAGCACAATAACTGTTCATCGGGCATCATGAAATGGGTTTCCATGACCGAGCAGCCGCACAGAAACCCAAGATCACCATGCGTAATGCCAAGTTTCGGCTGGAGTGGTGGAAACGCATTCTCTGGAGTGATGAATCACGCTTCACTATCTGGCAGTTCGACAGACGAATCTGGGTTTGGCGGATGACAGGAGGACACTACTAGCCCGAATGCATAGTGCAAACTGTAAAGTTTGAGGGAGGAGGAATAATGGTGTGAGGTTGTTTTTCATGGTTAGGGCTAGGCCCCTTAGTTCCAGTGAAGGGAAATCTTAAAGGTACAGCTGATGATTCTGTGCTTCCAACTTTGTGGCAACACTTTGTGGAAGGCCCTTTCCTGTTTCAGCATGACAATGCCCCGGTGCACAAAGCGAGGTCCATACATAAATGGTTTGTCGAGATCGATGTGGAAGAACTTGACTGGCCTGCACAGAGTGCTGACCTCAATCCCATCGTACACATTTGGGAAGAATTGGAACGCCGATTGCGAGCCAGGCCTAATTGCCCAACATCAGTGCCCGACCGAACTAATGTTCTTGTGAATGAAAGCAAGTCCTCGCAGCAATGTTCCAACATCTAGTGGAAAACCTTCCCAGAAGAGTGGAGTCTGCTATAGCAGCAAATGGGGGACCAACTCCATATTAATGCCCAAGATTTTGGAATGAGATGACAAGCAGGTGGCCACATACTTTTGGTCATGTAGCCTATCATGCATTTTTATTCCACTGTTTCACAATGCTATTTCACTGGCAGAGCCCCATTTTAATGTCTTGCTTTCTGTAAGTCTGCCTTTTGTTTGAAGAGCCTGTGTTTTAATACCACCAACAGATAGTTTTGTTTGTAATACAGCCTGTTAAGACATTGTTTGCATAGTTTGTCCGAACTTGTTATTCATCTAGAGAGATGTGTGGTATATTGGTATTCCCAAGAACCTCACAGAAGACGAGAGGCCAGAGTCCGTCCGAAGTTCGCTGTAGAACCTCTGCCCAGCAAAACAACACCGCATATAACAATCATATTGTTTAAATGATGTGGTCTCGTCACTGGCCAGTGAATGGAGCGGGGGGGCAGGGTCTATTCATCATGCAATTTGTAAAGTTTAGTTTAGGGCCCCGGACGCAGCTTGCCAGCGCGTTGTTGTTTTTGGTTGTTAAAGTGGTTGGCATCGAAGACAGTTACTTTGCTCCCCAGGCTAATCACAGTGCTATTATGTAAAAAAATTAAGCCTCTCAAAGACCAACAGTGGGACAAAAGCTCTCATTAATATAGTGAAAGGAGACTACAACAGAATCTTTCTCTAGCCTTTGTGTTTTTCCACAAAGATCACCACAAAATGTATTTTGGCTGCTTTCTTCCCCGCAGTGTTGTTAACACAACTGTCAGGCATACAACGCATGTTGTGAGTCTCCCATCCAAGATCGAAGATGGCCGATCAGATGCGCTAGCTGGGTCTGGATGACTGGGCCTGTTACCCATAGTGCAGCTGAGTGGAGTGTGAGTGGATAGACTGGGAGTCTGCGTTGGCAGGCTTCACCACTGGCATCGATAAGGATCGCCTAGGAGAACAAAGAGAGCACCGTGGTCTGGCTTGCCACGAGCATGTCAAAACAGAGGGTAACATACTGACAACATTCACCCAACCCTCCATACAATCCCTCTCTCTCTCTCTTACTCTCTCTGTCCAACCATCTCTCACACCATCTATTTTGTATTTATAATGGATCCCCATGCTGCCTTGGCAGCAGTTAATCTTCCTGGGGTCCAGTACAATTAAGGTATTTATACTATTTATAAAACATTACAATACATTCACAACACGCTGTGTGCCCTCAGGCCCCTACTTATCTACAGTACAAAATCCAAGTGTACGTGTGTGTCTGTGCCTATATTTCTGTTGCTTCACAGTCCCCGCTGTTCCATAAGGTGTATTTTTATCTGTTTTTTTAATGGAAGCCTCTCTAACATAATCCAGGTAGAATCAGGAATTCCCCAGGGCAGCTGTTTAGGCCCCTTACTTTTTTCAATCTTTACTAATGACATGCCACTTTGAGTAAAGCCAGTGTTTCTATGTATGTGGATGACTCAACACTATACACATCAGCTACTACAGCAACTGAAATGACTGCAACACTTAACAAAGAGCTGCAGTTAGTGGCAAGGAATAATTTACGCCTAAATATTTCTAAAACTAATAGCATTGTATTTGGGACAAGTCATTAACTAAACCCTAAACCTTAATAAATATTGTAATAAATAACGTGGATATTCAGCAAGTTGAGGTGACTAAACTGCTTGGAGTAACGCTGGATTGTTAACTGTCATCGTCAAACCATATTGATACAGTAGCTAAAATGGGGAGAAGTCTGTCCATAATAAAGCCCTGCTCTACCTTCTTAAATCAAATTTTACTGCTTGCATCAATTACTTGATGTGGAATAGAGTTCCATGCAGTCATGGCTCTATGTAGTACAGTGCGCCTCCCATAGTCTGTTCTGGACAGTACAAAAAAAACCTGAAAGAATACCGTTCTGAGCCAATTGCAATTTCCCTGTTTGTGGCACCTGACCACACGACTGAACTGTAGTCCAGGTAAGACAAAACTAGGGCCTGTAGAACCTACCTTGTTGATAGTGCTGCTTCTTCAGGATCGGTGGGTTTCCTGCGGGACGGTTGAGCTAACGTAGGCTAATGTGATTAGCATGAGGTTGTAAGTAACAAGAACACTTCCCAGGACATAAACATATCTAATTGGCAGAAAGCTTAAATTCTTGTTAATCTAATTGCACTGTCCAATTTACAGTAGCTACTACAGTGAAATAATATCATGCTATTGTTTGAGGAGAATGCACGGTTTTGAACATTACAAGTTATTAATAAACAAATTAGGCACATTTGGGCAGTCTTGACACAACATTTTGAACAGAAATACAATGGTTCACTGGATCAGTCAAAAACTTTGCACATAGACTGCTGCCATCTAGTGGCCAAAATCTAAATTCCACCTGGGCTGGAATAATACATTATGGCCTTTCTCTTGCATTTCAAAGATGATGGATAAAACCCAACAAAAAAAACCTGTAAGGAATTCAAAATTACAATGCTTGTCTTTCATAATTTGGTCAGATATACTTGGATGTGTAGTGTCACAGCTTGTTGCTGGCATGTCATGCCTACGTTTGCTAATCTTGCCAATGAAAAAATCATTCAAGTAATTGGCAATATCAGTCGGTTTCGTGATGAATGGGCCATCTGATTCAATGAATGATGGAGCTGAGTTTGTTTTTTCCCCCAAAATTTCATTTAAGGCGCTCCAAAGCTTTTTACTATCATTCTTTATGTCATTTATCTTTGTTTCATAGTGTAGTTTCCTCATCTTTTTATTCAGTTTAGTCACATGATTTCTCAATTTGCAATATGTTTGCCAATCGGTTGTGAAGCCAGACTTTTTTGCCATTCCTTTTGCCTCATCCCTCTCAACCACACACCTTTTCAATTTCTCATTAATCCACAGGGATATAACAGTTTTTACAGTCATTCTCTTAATGGGTGCATGTTTATTAGTAACTGGAATGAGCAATTTCATAAATGTGTCAAGTGAAGCGTCTGGTTGCTACTCATTACACACCACAGACCAACAAATATTCTTTACATCAACAAAATATGAATCACTACAAAACGTATTGTATAACCTCATATACACTATATTAGGCCCAGCCATGATTGATTTGCACTTTTCGAAACCAAAATAAGTTTATCTCTAGAAGACAGAACGTGACTCCTTCCTGAGCGGTATGACGACTGTGTGGTCCCATGGTGTTTATACTTGCGTACTATTGTTTGTACAAATGAACGCGGTACCTTCAGGCGTTTGGAAATTGCTCCCAAGGATGAACCAGACTTATGGAGGTCTACAATTTTTTTTGAGGCCTTGGCTGATTTATTTTTATTTTCCCATGATGTCAAGCAAAGAGGCACTGAGTTTGAAGGTAGGCTTTGAAATGCATCCACAGGTACACCTCCAATTGACTCAAATTATGTCAATTAGCTTATCAAAAGATTCTAAAGCCATGACATCATTTTCTGGAATTTTCCAAGCTTTTTCAAGGCACAGTCCACTTAGTGTATGTAAACTTCTGACCCACTGGAACTGTGATACAGTGAATTATAAATGAAATAATCTGTCTGTAAACAATTGGTAGAAAAATTCCATGTCCCAACTGACTTGCCAACACTATAGTTTGTTAACAAGAAATTTGCGGAGTGGTTGAAAAATACGTTTTAATTACTCCAACCTAAGTGTATGTAAACTTCCGACTTCAACTGTATTTGGCTAAGGTGTATGTAAACTTCCGACTGTATTTTGAGCATTTTTCTTCTGGGATGCTTACTTGTTTTCATTGCTTTACTGGGAATATTGTGTCTACCAACGCCCCTGGTATAATGTACATTTGCTGAAGCATTATGACAAATCAGCTTCACAATGGTAGAGATTAACTGAGCTGGGCTTGGGTCATTGATAAGTCATTGTCTCAACACAGCCTTATAATGCTGTGAAAGGATCCAGGAACCGAAATGATTTAGGTGGATACCATCCTACTTATAAAACGTGTTTTGTTTCCAAAAGGTATCGAATTTGTCAACAAATGTTACACCCATTGAACTGCAATAGTTACATAGCCAGTTGTGAAGAGAAATAATCCTGCTAAACCGTTCAATGACACGATTCAGAGAGGGCACAGAGCCAGAAATTATTGGTATTTTATTTGTTTCTAGCAGAGAGTCAATCAGCTCTTTAAAATCCAGTTTCAACTGTTCAGAGCTGCCCGTCATAATGTCATTAAAGCCCACACGGACTATGATAGAATCGATTTCCATGTTCTGTTGTAGTATATTCAGGAGCAGCTTGGTAATATAATTTATACAAGCTCCGGGATAAGACATTGTTTTTGCACCAAGAATGGTCACATTTCTTACCATGGAACTGCCCAAAATCACAGGTGGCGAGAAGGACGAGGAAAACTGCCCACTCCCACGCTTCACAGGATTCGGAGAACCCTTAATGGACGGGCGAGAGGCAGGATAACTTGCCTCTCTGATTTCCTTTGTCTTTTCCTATCGTTCTCTCCCTCGCTCTCCTCAAAGCTGTCTGGCTACTACTTGGTTGTTTGTCATCCCATGGTTTTGTCCCTGTAGTATCATTTTGAAAGCTCAACAAACAATGAGGTGAACAAACGGTGGATGGAAATTTGTGTGAATTAGCAATGCCGCCATAAAGTAACGTTTGCCTTATAATTTAATGAGAAAGGAGTGAGAGAGAGAGAGTCATAGAGAGAGGAAGAAGGAAAGTTGAGAGGAGACAGAAAGAGGAAAAGGGAAGCGGTAGAGAGGTAGAGAGAGAGAGAGAGATAGAGAGAGGTGGGGTAGGGAAGAAAGAGAGCAATTATGGTAGTATTTCTGGCATGCTAGGGAGAGGGGAAGCCAGGCAGCCTAGAGATTCATGGTCGATGACATCAGACGTTGGGTCGAGATCAGTTGAGCCGGTCCACAAATCAATCAAATGCACCAGGAGAATATAATTCCTGAGTGACCCAAGAATTTACGGCCACAAAACTAATTTACGACTTTGATTTAAAATCTCGGGTCAGGTCTGTAAGAAAGGACTCACCGCGCTAACAACGTAATATACTTTCTCTACTCCCTTTTCTATCAATAACAGGTTAACTTTATATACTGACTGCTGGCAACTGCACATATCGCTGGAGGCTTGAGCAGAAATATGATTATACTACCGTAGCAGTGCCATATGCATTTTCTATCTATATCTTAACTAAAGCTACGTCTACACGTGTTGTGATTAGGTGATTTTAAGTGACTAACATGAAATCACCCAATAAAAGACATGTCGTTCAAACAAAAAAAGGGAAAAGTTAAAATATGTAATTTGCACCAATAAATAAGCCTTTTTTTGTGTTTTATATCTCTAAGCTCTGCCATAAAATGGATTGCTCATTCAGGTTTTCTGTACAAGCAAATGGTTTTGACTTGACATAAGCAGGGTTGGCAGCTTACTTTCTATGCAATCTGTTTCAGTTACTAGCTACCTGTTCAGAATTGTAATCAGTAAAGTAACTTTTGGATTACCCAATCTCAGTAACGTAATCAGATTACATCACTGGGTCCAAGCTCCCTGCCATCCAGGACCTCTATATCAGGCGGTGTGCAAGGAAGGCCTGGAAAATTGTTAAAGACTCAAGCCATAGACTGTTCTCTATGATTCCACAAGGCAAGCGGTACCAGTACATCAAGTCTGACACCAACAGGCTCCTGAACAGCTTCTATCCCCAAGCAATAAGACTGCTAAATAGCTAACAGAATGGCTACACAGACTTTATGAGTTGACCCTTGTATTTATTTTTTTATTTTTGCACTGTCTCTATCCCCTCTCACAGGGCCCTACACACTCACGCACATTGGCACTCAAACACCCATAAACACTCACTCCATAATTTGCTCACACACACATAATATGCACTTACACGTATACTGACTCTACACACACACACACACACACACACACACACACACATAATCTTCATATATGCTGCTGCTACTATGTTTATCATATATCCTGATGCCTACTGACCTTACCCCTATACACATCCACCTCTATCGATCCAGTATCCCTGCACATTGTAAATATGGTAATGGAACTGACCCTGTATAGAGTATAATGACTTACTTTATCATGTTCTTCTGATTTCTTATTTGTATTTCTCCTGTGTTATGTTATTTTCTTATGTTATTTCTAGCATTTACAATGATATTGATTCAAATCAAATCAAACTGTCTTTGTCACAAGTGTAGATCTTACCGTGAAATGCTTACTTACAAGCCCTTAACCAACAGTGCAGTTCAAGAAGAGTTAAGAAAATAAACCAAATAAGTCAAGTATAAGTCAAGTAAAAAATTATAAAAAGTAACACAACAAAATAACAATAACGAGGCTATATACAGGGGGTACCGGTATCGAGTCAATGTGCGGGGGTACAGGTTAGTTGAGGTAATTTGTACATGTAGTTAGGGGTGAAGTGACTATGCATAGATAGTACAAAACAAATGGGGGGGGTGTCAATGTAAATAGTCCGGTGAATATTTGATTCATTGTTCAGCAGTCTTATGGCTTGGGGGTAGAAGCTGTTAAGAAGCCTTCTGGTCCTAACTTGGTGCTCCGGTACCGCTTGCCGTGCGGAAGCAGAGAAAACAGTCTATGACTTGGGTGACTGGAGTCTCTGACAATTTTATGGGCTTTCCTCTGACTCTGGTCCTGGATGACAGGAAGCTTGGCCCCAGTGATGTACTGGGCCGTGCACTCTACCCTCTGTAGCGCCTTACGGTCAGATGCCGAGCATTTGTCATACCAGGCGGTGATGCAACCTGGTCAGGATGTTCTCAATGGTGCAGCTGTAGAACGTTTTGAGGATCTGGGGACATTCCAAATCTTTTCAGTCTCCTGAGGGGGAAAAGGTTTTGTTGTGCTCTTTTCACGACTGTCTTGGTGTGTTTGGACCATTTCCTGTAGTACACGATCCTTTGTCTTGCTCACATTGAGGGAGAGGTTGTTGTCCTGGCACCACACTGCCAGTTCTCTGACCTCCTCCCTATAGGCTGTCTCATTATTGTCGGTGATAAGGCTACTGTTGTGTCGTTAGCAAACTTAATGATGGTGTTGGAGTCATGCCTGGCCATGCAGTCATGAGTGAACAGGGACTACAAGAGGGGGCTGAGCATGCACCCCTGAGGGGCCCCAGTGTTGAGGATCAGTGTTGCGGATGTGTCTTTACCTACCCTTACCACCTGGGGGCGGCCCATCAGGAATTCCAGGATCCAGTTGCAGAGGGACTGTTTAGTCCCAGGGTCCTTAGCTTAGTGATGAGCTTCAGTTTGCATACTGCCCCAACAGGTCCACAGATGATGCAATCGCCATCACACTGCACAGTGCCCTATCCCATCTGGACAAGAGGAATACTTATGTAAGAATGCTGTTTAATGACCACAGCTCAGGATTCAACACCATAGTAACCTCCAAGTTCATCATTATGCTTAAGGCTCTGGGTCTCAACCCCGCCTTGTGCAATTGAGTCCTGAACTTTCTGACGGGCCGCCCCCAGGTGGTGAAGGTAGGAAACAACATCTCCACTTCGCTGATCCTCATCACTGGGGCCTCACAAGGGTGGGTGCTCAGCCCCCTCCTGTACTTCCTGTTCACCCATGACTGCGTGGCCATGCATGCCTCCAACTCAATCATCAAGTTTGCAGACGACACAACACTAGTGGGCTTGATTACCAACAACGATGAGACAGCCTACAGGGAGGAGGTGAGGGCACTCGGAGTGTGGTGTCAGGAAAACAACCTCTCACTCAACGTCAACAAAACAAAGGAGATGATCGTGGACTTCAGGCAACAGCAGAGGGAGTACCCCCCTATCCACATTGACGGGACAGCAGTGGAGAAGGTGGAAAGTTTTAAGTTCCTTGGCATACACATCACGGACAAACTGAAATGGTCCACCCACACAGACAGCGTAGTGTAGAAGGCGCAACAGCTCCTCTTCAACCTCAGGAGGCTGAAGAAATTTGGCTTGTCACCTAAAACCCTCACAAACCTTTACAGATGCACAACCGAGAGCATCCTGTCTGGCTGTATCACCACCTGGTACAGCAAATGCACGGCCCTCCAGGCAAACTACCTTCCATCCAGGACACCTACAGCACCCGATGTCACAGGAAGGCCAAAAAGATCATCAAGGACAACAACCACCTGAGCAACTGCCTGTTCACCCCGCTATCATCCAGAAGGCAAGGTCAGTACAGGTGCATCAAAGCTGGGACCGAGAAACTGAAAAAAAAAGCTTATATCTCAAGGCCATCAGACTGTTAAACAGCCATCACTAACCTAGAGAGGCTGCTGCCAACATACAGACCCAAATCACTGGCCACTTTAATAAATTGATTTAATAAAGGTATCACTAGTCACTTTGAATAATGCCACATTAATAATGTTTACATATCCTACATTACTCATCTCATATATATATAGTGTTTTTCATACCAACTATTGCCTCTTGCCTAACTCCCATCGCTCATCCATATATTTATGTGTACATATTCTTATTCCATCCATTTACATTTGTGTGTATAATGTAGTTGTTGCGAATTTGATTACTTGTTTGATATTACTGCACTGTCGGAACTAGAAGCACAAGCATTTCACTACACTCGCATTAACATCTGCTAACCAAGTGTATGTGACAAATAACATTTAATTTAATTTTTTATTTGATTTAGTGTGGTCAACAGCTTATCATAAGTACTCTACCTCAGACAAGCAATACCTCAAGACTTCTTTAATATTAGACATCGCACACCAGCTGTTATTGACAAATAGACACACATCCCACCCCTGGTCTGGTAAGTAGCTTCTCTGTTCTGCCGGTGCATGGAAAATCGCACCAGCTCTAGATTATCCGTGTCGTCGTTCAGCCAAGACTCGGTGAAACATAAGATATTACAGTTTTTAATGTCCCGTTGGTAGGATAATCTTAATCGTAGGTCATCAATTTTATTTTCCAATGACTGCAAGTTAGCCAGTTGGCAGTGGGAGTATACACGCTCGCCTACGGATTCTCAGAAGGCAGAAGACCTGCGCCCTCTTTTCTTCACGCAAATGACAGGGATTTGGGCCTGTTCCCGGGAAAGCAGTATATCCTTCTCGTCGGACTCATTAAAGGAAAAAGCTTCTTCCGATTTGAGGTGAGTAATTGCTGTTCTGATGTCCAGAAGTACTTTTCGGTCATAAGAGACGGTAGCAGCAACATTATGTACAAAATAAGTTAAAAAATAAGTTACAAACAAGGCTAAAAAACTAGTGATCAGTTAGTTAGGAGCATGTAAAATGTCAGCCATCCTCTTCGGCACCATCTTCATCTTACTGCATTACATTACTTACTGATTACTGCATTGTTGGGGTTAGAGCCTGTATGAAGGCAATTCACTGTACTTGTTCACGTGACATTAAAAACTTGAAACTTGAAGAAGAGAAAAAGGATCCATCAAACCTATTTGGTGTATCATCATAGTGGAATCTGACTTGTGGTCAGACTCGCTCAGGTGGAACAAACTTAAACCTGTGCCTTTTTTCAATGCTGAATTGAATGTCATTGAGAAACCAGAAAGGTGTCCATGTTGTGTTTTTCCCCCGCAAACAACCTTTCTGAATTTAAAAGTAATCCGTGAAGTAATCTTACATTTTTCAAAGGTATCTGTAATCTGATTACATCATCTATATAGGGCAATCCAAATAAAGTGTGACCGTAAAGGATTACATGTAATCAGTTCCTCCCCGACACTGGGCATACACTTAATAAATCCCCCTTTGGTCATGCTAATAAAAACAAAGAAAGACTTTGTCCTACTTGTTGGCTTGACCAGATAGTGTTTTCACTTGTGTGGTCTATAGGTCTTCACATCTTAAATAAGACATTATTCACATGATGAAAGACAGACATTTGGTTGTTTCTTCTTTTGCTGGCAAGGTATCCATTATTTTTCGTCTTTACAATTTCTTTGTCTTTGCAATTTCACCAACTCCTGGCTAAACCAATTCAACTAGATAACAACTATTGTATTGCTTTTTCCAACTGGACAACAACAAATAGATCATCTTGGTAGGTTTGACTGTGGGTTGGAAATACCATACAGGTTCTTTGCATGAAGAAAGAAAGCTTTAGCTGGCCTTTCAAAAAGCCTTTGTCAGGTCGTAATCTCCCTTAGGCTGGTATGGCGCCTGTGTAGAAGAAATAAATGTTGTTCTTCTGAATGATAGTTGGCAGTGTGTTTCAGAGCTTACAGTATAAAGGCAACACCTCACAAGTCTCCAGCCAGGTTGAGTCATGTCAGGTTTATCATGTTTTGCTGTGTCTTTTTCTGTGATTTACACCTGCCTCTGATGACTTCTATTTCAGGGCTCTGAACCTCAGCTCTGGTCCTAGAGTAACATCCAAAGCACTGGGAGGCAGATGCTGAACCTTGCTCTATTTAGTGGTGTAAAGAGAATAGTGAAGGAAAGAACCAACCAACGAAAAATAGTTTGGAAGAGATGTACCAATTCCACGGCACATGGTTTATGAACTGATACACGACGCCAGATTCAAAACGTAGAGTTTTTCAATTGAATTGATTATACAAAATTCTTGCAACAAATATAATTTTATATATACAGTGGGGCAAAAAAGTATTTAGTCAGCCACCAATTGTGCAAGTTCTCCCACTTAAAAAGATGAGAGAGGCCTGTAATTTCATCATAGGTACACTTCAACTATGACAGACAAAATGAGAAAAAAAATCCAGAAAATCACATTGTAGGATTTTTTATGAATTTATTTGCAAATTATGGTGCAAAATAAGTATTTGGTCAATAACAAAAGTTTATCTCAATACTTTGTTATATACCCTTTGTTGGCAATGACAGAGGTCAAACATTTTCTGTAAGTCTTCACAAGGTTTTCACACACTGTTGCTGGTATTTTGGCCCATTCCTCCATGCAGATCTCCTCTAGAGCAGTGATGTTTTGGGGCTGTTGCTGGGCAACACGGACTTTCAACTCCCTCCAAAGATTTTCTATGGGGTTGAGATCTGGAGACTGGCTAGGCCACTCCAGGACCTTGAAATGCTTCTTACGAAGCCACTCCTTCGTTGCCCGGGCGGTGTGTTTGGGATCATTGTCATGCTGAAAGACCCAGCCACGTTTCATCTTCAATGCCCTTGCTGATGGAAGGAGGTTTTCACTCAAAATCTCACGATACATGGCCCCATTCATTCTTTCCTTTACACGGATCAGTCGTCCTGGTCCCTTTGCAGAAAAACAGCCCCAAAGCATGATGTTTCCACCCCCATGCTTCACAGTAGGTATGGTGTTCTTTGGATGCAACCTAGCATTCTTTGTCCTCCAAACACAATGAGTTGAGTTTTTACCAAAAAGTTATATTTTGGTTTCATCTGACCATATGACATTCTCCCAATCTTCTTCTGGATCATCCAAATGCTCTCTAGCAAACTTCAGACGGGCCTGGACATGTACTGGATTAAGCAGGGGGACACGTCTGGCACTGCAGGATTTGAGTCCCTGGCGACGTAGTGTGTTACTGATGGTAGGCTTTGTTACTTTGGTCCCAGCTCTCTGCAGGTCATTCACAAGGTCCCCCCGTGTGGTTCTGGGATTTTTGCTCACCGTTCTTGTGATCATTTTGACCCCACGGGGTGAGATCTTGCGTGGAGCCCCAGATCGAGGGAGATTATCAGTGGTCTTGTATGTCTTCCATTTCCTAATAATTGCTCCCACAGTTGATTTCTTCCAAGCTGCTTACCTATTAGAGATTCAGTCTTCCCAGCCTGGTGCAGGTCTACAATTTTGTTTCTGGTGTCCTTTGACAGCTCTTTGGTCTTGGCCATAGTGGAGTTTGGAGTGTGACTGTTTGAGGTTGTGGACAGGTGTCTTTTATACTGATAACAAGTTCAAACAGGTGCCATTAATACAGGTAACGAGTGGAGGACAGAGGAGCTTCTTAAAGAAGAAGTTACAGGTCTGTGAGAGCCAGAAATCTTGCTTGTTTGTAGGTGACCAAATACTTATTTTCCACCATAATTTGCAAATAAATTCATTAAAAATCCTACAATGTGATTTTCTAGATTTTTTTTCTTCTCATTTTGTCTGTCATAAGTTGAAGTGTACCTATGATGAACATTACAGGCCTCTCTCATCTTTTTAAGTGGGAGAACTTGCACAATTGGTGGCTGACTAAATACTTTTTTGCTCCACTGTATATACATGGGGGTTAAAATCATCCCAGCTCTGCATATTTTGCTGCGAAGAGACAGAATCATTAGATCATTTGTTTTGGTACTGTCCATATGTAGTTTGTTTTTATGGTCGCAGGTTCAGACATAGCTGAAGAATTGCAACATTTACCTGGAGCTAACTCTGTAAATAGCACTGCTGGGGGATTTCAAAAGTCATAGTCAATCGATCAATAATATAATAATACTTTTATCTTTCATTTACAATCTGTAGAAACTATGAGAACTGAAAGAATCAGAACTTTTGTGAAACATCACAGCACAGTTGAAAAAATATATGGCAAATAGAAATCAAAACTAGAAAAAATCATCATAACATCACAATAACATAACAACATAATATCATAACTAGTGTTCAGAGATAGATGTGAGGGGTGAAGTGGAGCTAAGGGTGGAACTAAAAACAACAAGATAACTAATGTAAAATAAAAACAACAAGATAACTAAAATATACTATGTCCGTAAAATGTACGTACAATAAAGTGCCTTCGGAAAATATTCAGACCCCTTGACGGTTTCCACTTTTTGTTACTTTACAGCCTTAATCTTAAATGGATTAAATAAATAAAAATCCTCACACAAAAATCCTCATACAATACCCCACAAGGACTAAGCGAAAACAGGATTTTAGAGAGTTTTGCAAATGTATTAAATATAAAAAACAGATACACCTTATAAGTATTCATACCCTTTGCTATGAGACTCAAAATTGAGCTCAGGTGCACCCTGTTTCAATTGATCACCCTTGAGATGTTTCTACAACTTGATTGGAGTCCACCTGTGGTAAATTCTACACATTATTTGGAAAGGCACACACCTGTCTATATAAGGTCCCACAGTTGACAGTGCATGTCAGAGCAAAAACCAAGCCATGAGGTCAAAGGAATTGTCCGTAGAGCTCAGAGACAGGATAGTGTCGAGGCACAGATCTGGGGAAGGGTCCCAAAACATTTATGCAGCATTGAAGGTCCCTAAGAACACAGTGGCCTCCATCATTCTTAAATGGAAGAAGTTTGGAAGCACCAATACTCTTCCAAGAGCTGACAGCCTGGCCAAACTGATCAATCGGGGGAGAAGGGCCTTGATCAGGGAGGTGACCAAGAAACCGATGGTCACTCTGACAGAGCTCTTGAGTTCTTCTGTGGAGATGGGAAAACCATCCAGAAGAACACCCATCTCTGCAGCACATCACTGCAGAACCAATCAGGCCTTTATGGTAAAGTGGCCAGATGGAAGTCACTCCTCAGTAAAAGGCACATGACAGCGCACTTGGAGTTTGCCAAAAGGCCCCATGAGAATCTTTGGTCTGATGAAACCAAGATTGAACTATTTGGCCCCAATGCCAAGCGTCATATTTGGAGGAAACCTGGAACCATCCTTACGGTGAAGCAAGGTGGTGGCAGCATCATGCTGTGGGGATGTTTTTCAATGGCAGGGGCTGGGAGAATAGTCAGTATCAAGGCAAAGATAAACGGAGCAAAGTACAGAGAGATCCTTGATGAAAACCTGCTCCAGAGCACTCAGGACCTCAGACTGGGGCGAAAGTTCACCTTCCAACAGGACAATGACCCTAAGCACACAGCCAAGACAACGCAAGAGTGGCTTCGGGACAAGTCTCTAAATGTCCTTGAGTGGCCCAGCCACAGCCCGGACTTGAACCCGATCAAACATCTCTGGAGAGCCCTGAAAATAGCTGTGCAGCAACACTCCCCATCCAACCTGACAGAGCTTGAGAGGATCTGCAGAGAAGAATGGGAGTAACTTCCCAAATACAGGTGTGACAACCTTGTAGTCATACCCAAGAAGACTCGATGCCATAATTGCTACAAAAGATGCTTCAACATTTTTTTCTTCTAAAAAACAGTTTTTGCTTTGTCATTATGGGGTATTGTGTGTAGATTGACGAGGGGGGGGGATATTTAATACACTTTAGAGTAAGTAAATAATGTGGAAAAATTCAAGGGCTCTGAATACTTTCCGAAGGCACTGTAGGTTCAGAACATTTGTGAAACAGCACTGTTAAAAGTATATGGCAAATAGCAATCAGAACTGATGGTCTTCGGGTAGATGGGAGAGGTTGAGGCTAGCTGAAGAATGGGATTAAAAACAAACAAAAGTTAACTATTGTAAAATAAACCGTGTCTGTAAAATGTATATAGTATGTATAAGCTGGAAATTGTACCAATTAAACCTAGAGATTATACTGTAACATATTACGGGGTAAAAGGATTTCATGCCATGCGAGGAAAATGATGTGAAATGCTATGTTGTTGTCCATTAGTTTACTCAAATTAGGGGAGGGTTGGTAGGGTTAGGGGAAAATAATAAATAAAAATATATATTTAAAAAAAATATATATACATATATATATGAGGGATTGGAAATTATTCAGACAATTACATCGATGGAAGCCAAAATCTATCTGCAATATTAAAAGCTGATCTACCCCCCTAATAAAAATAAAGAAATAAAAAAGAACCAACCAACAGATACAGGCCCTCTCCTTTGCTAGCATACTGGCCCCTTGCATGTCTAATCAAGGTTGGAGTTGATACTGGATGTAATATCCTGAATATATCAGATGTATCAGGATGGAATGAAAGTAATGCAGGTTGAATAAGTCATATGAAATAGATATAGTGACTGGTATTGTCGAATAAATATTGGTCCAATAATATTTCTCAGACACCGGAACTTGTGAGTTGAAATAGACTTTATTACAAAGTAACAAGCCGAGCTGGTCCATGGATCAACGGTCTTTCCCAGCCTCAGCACACTCCTTTTATACAGTTTCATCCGTACATCACATACATAGTCACTCATCTCTATGTAAACGATCAACTCTTTTTGGCTTCGCCCCACTATTGTTTCTCACCCTAAGTTTGTTCTTTGCGGCGGGCTTTTCCCCACCTCTACAAATCATTTATCACTCTTCAAATCACTGAACCGATTATATTGGTGGCACAACTGTGACAGTTTGGTTGAAAAATAATAGGGGCCCCTACCAGGCTGCAGTCACAAGTACATTCATTGTATTGCTTCTACACCTGCATTGCTTGCTGTTTGGGGTTTTAGGCTGGGTTTCTGTAAAGCACTTTGAGATATCAGCTGATGTACGAAGGGCTATATAAATAAATTTGATTTGATTTGATTTTGATTATATCAGCACCCACACCAGGCTATAGTCATAAGTACCTTCATTGTATTGATTATATCAGCACCGACACCAGGCTATAGTCATAAGTACATTCATTGTATTGATTATATCAGCACCCACACCAGGCTATAGTCATAAGTACATTCATTGTATTGATTATATCAGCACCCACACCAGGCTATAGTCATAAGTACATTCATTGTATTGATTATATCAGCACCCACACCAGGCTATAGTCATAAGTACATTCATTGTATTGATTCTATCAGCACCCACACCAGGCTATAGTCATAAGTACATTCATTGTATTGATTATATCAGCACCCACACCAGGCTATAGTCATAAGTACATTCATTGTATTGATTCTGACACTTCTTATCCAGGCATGCATCTGGATTACAATGTGTGTCTATTTATTTTTTATTTGTACTTTTCTTATGCTATACAGCTGTGGTTACAGGTTCCTTTAATGCTTTTAATGATTCTGTTTTATTACATTAATATTTCACAATATTCTACTGGAAGATCACCATAGTATCACTGTGAAATTGATTTTGTTTCTTTTTGGGAGGGTGTTGGTAGAGAAATTGAAGGCCATTTTTTACCATTAAACCTAGAGATTATACTATAACATATTAACGGGGTAAGAGGATTTCATGCCATGCGAGGAAAATATCATGTGAAATGCTATATTGACTGGTATTGCTGAATCGTCAGACAGCCTTCTACTAAATTCACTTAAGGCAATAGCTTTTTGGGAAATGGCGAAGGTATAAAGTTATCACCCATGATAGAGGTGTTAGGGATTTACTTCCTGCCATATTGCCTGTCTGTCGCGTTATATATCTTGGTTCTGTGTCAGCATGTCTGTGATGAGGGAGACATTTAGGGGAGAGGTAGATATGAACACGTGCAAGGAACTGAGGGGGATGAGTGGGAAGATACAGGGTCTGGGGGAGGGAGAGGAGGGGAAGGACTGTGTGGGAAAAAGTCGGGTGGGAGGAGTTGGGTGGGGTGGGGTGGGGGGGCATCCTGCTGGGGGGTCTCCATGATTTTTTGGGGGTTTGTTTTGTCTGAAGTTTGGCTTTTTCCTTAACACCTCACACTGTTTTTGATGTATCCGTTTGTTTTCTATGTTAAACTTCTGCACCTTGCTGTAAATCTTCTGCTGTAATTCTTTGTATGTTCATCTTGTCATTTAGATAATAAAATGGTGCTCAATCAAATGTTTACCTTTGCTCTACAATAAAACATATTTGAGTTAGTAGATATTGCAAGCACTAAACCACAGTGCCATCAGAAAGTATTCAGACCCCTTGACTTTTTCTACAATTTGTTATGTTACAGCCTTATTCTATAATGGATTAAATAAATAAAAATCCTCAGCAATCTACACACATTACCCCATAATGACAAAGTGAAAAGAGGTTGTTAGACATGTTTGCAAATGTATAAAAAAAACAGAAAAACATTATTTACATAAGTATTCAGACCCTTTGCTATGAGACTCGAAATTGAGCTCAGGTGCATCCTGTTTCCATTGATCATCCTTAAGATGTTTCTACAACTTGATTGGCGTCAACCTGTGGTAAATTCAGTTGATTGGACATGATTTAGAAAGGGACAACCCGGTCTACAGTTGACAGTGCATGTCAGAGCAAAAACTAAGCCGCGAGGTCGAAGTAATTGTCTGTAGAGCTCAGAAACAGGATTGTGTCGAGGCATAGATCTGGGGAAAGGTACCAAAAAATATCTGCAACATTGAAGATACCCAAGAACACAGTGGCCTCCATAATTCTTAAATGGAAGAAGTTTGGAACCACCAAGACTCTTCATTGAGCTGGCCGCCCAGTCAAACTGAGTAATCGGCGGAGAAGGGCCTTGGTCAGGGAGGTGACCAAGAACCCGATGGTCACTCTGAGAGTGCTCTAGAGTTCCTCGGTGGAGATGGCAGAACATTCCAGAAAGACAACCATCTCTGCAGCACTCCACCAAAAGGCCCCTAAAGACTCTCAAATCATGAGAAACAAGATTCTTTGGTCTGATGAAAGCAATATATTACTCTTTGGCCTGAATACCAAGCTTCACGTCTAGAGGAAACCTGGCACTATCCCTACGGTGAAGCATTGTGGTTACAGCATCATGCTGTGTGGATTTTTTTTAGCGGCACGGACTGGGAGACTAGTCAGGACCAATGCAAAGATGAAGGGAGCAAAGTACAGAGAGATCCTTGATGAAAACCTGCTCCAGAGCACTCAGGACTGTAGACTGGGACGAAGGTTCACCTTCTAACAGGACAACGACCCTAAGCACACTGCCAATACAACGCAAGAGTTGTATTGCAGGAGTGGGCCACACATTCTCTGAATGTCCTTGAGTGGCCCAGCCAGAGCCTGGACTTGAATCCGATCTAACATCTCTGGAGAGACCTGAAAATAGCTGAGCAGCAACGCTCCCCATCCAACCAAACAGAGCTTGAGCGGAGCTGTAGGGAAGAATGGTAGAAATCTCCAAATACAGGTGTGCCCAGTTTTTTTTTCTCCACCTTTATTTAACCAGGTAGGCTAGTTGAGAACAAGTTCTCATTTACAACTGCAACCTGGCCAAGATAAAGCAAAGCAGTGCGACACAAACAACAAACAGAGTTACACATGGAATAAACAAACATACAGTCACAACAGAGAAAAAGTCTCTAAACAGTTTGTGCAAATGAGGTAAGATAAGGGAGGTAGACAAATAGGCCATAGTGGCAAAATAATGACAATTTTGCAATTAAACACTGGAGTGATATATGTGCAAAATATGAATGTGCAAGTAGAGATACTGGGGTGCAAAGGTGAAAAATACAAAATAAATACAAAAGAAAATAATAATAAATAACAGTATGGGGATGAGGTCGTTGAATGAGCTATTTACAGATGAGCTATGTACAGGTGCAGTGATCTGTGAGCTGCTCTGATAGCTGGTGCTTAAAGTTAGTAAGGGAGATATGGGTCTCCAGCTTCAGTGATTTTTGCAATTCGTTCAAGTCATTGGCAGCAGCGAACTGGAAGGAAAGGCGGCGAAATGTGGAATTGGCATTGTGGTTCGACCAGTGAAATATACCTGCTGGAGCGCATGTGGGTGACCAGTGAGCTGAGCGAGGCTTTAACTAGCAAAGAATTATAGATGACCTGGAGCCAGTGGGTTTGGCGACGAATATGAAGCAAGGGCCAGCCAACGAGAGCATACAGGTCGCAATGGTGGGAAGTATATGGGGCTTTGGAGACAAAACAGATGGCACTGTGATAGACTGCATCCAATTTGCTGAGTAAAGTGCTATTTTGTAAATTACATCGCCGAAATCAAGGATCGGTAGGATAAGTCAGTTTTACGAGGGTATGTTTGGCAGCATAAGTGAAGGATGCTTTGTTGCGAAATAGGAAGCAGATTCTAGGTTTAATTTTGGATTGGAGATGCTTAATGTCTGAAAGGAGAGTCTGGAAGGAGAGTTTACAGTCTAACCAGACACCTAGGCATTTGTAGTTGTCACGTATTCTAAGTCAGAACCGTCCAGAGTAGTGATGTAACTAAGTCAGGCTTGTAGGCCTCCTTGCTTGCACACACTTTTTCAGTTCTGCCCACAAATTGTCTATGGAATTGAGGTCAGGGCTTTGTGATGGCCACTCCAATACCTTGACTTTGTTGTCCTTAAGCCATTTTGCCACAACTTTGGAAGTATGCTTGGGGGTCATTGTCCATTTGGAAGACCCATTTGCGACCAAGCTTTATAATATCCCGACTGATGTTTGAGATTCTTCAAAATAGCCACATAATTTTCCTGCCTCATGATGCCATTTATTTTGTGAAGTGCACCAGTCCCTCCTGCAGCAAAGCACCCCCACAACATTGCCACCCCTGTGCTTCATGGTTGGGATGGTGGTCTTTGGCTTGCAAGCCTCCCCTTTTTCCTCCAAATATAACGATGGTCATTATGGCCAAACAGTTCTATTTTTGTTTCGTCAGACCAGAGGACATTTCTCCAAAAAGTATGATCTTTGTCCCCATGTGCAGTTGCAAACCATAGTCTGGCTTTTTTAAGGCGGTTTTTGAGCAGTGGCTTCGTCCTTGCTGAGCGGCCTTTCAGGTTGTGGCGATATAGGACTCGTTTTTACTGTGGATATAGATACTTTTGTACCTGTTTCCTATATATATATATATGTCTGTATATACAGTTGAAGTCGGAAGTATGTGCAAAAGTACAATCTCACTTGCTGAAACCTTCACTCGTGCGCAAAAATTTAGAAACAAAACATGCCAATTTGAAAAATAAGTCACAGGAGTTTTTTGAGTGAGAATTAAGATGACTTTTGAGTAGTAAGACATGTATAAAAGCAACAGATCCCATTAATAAGAAGGGGCTAGAAGCGTCTTATATGGTGAGCTACCGAGTGGCTAGGACAGGCAAGCCCCATACTATTGTGGAAGACTTTTTCTCCAAGATGGCGATCCAGTTAGGCATCTTTTGTCTTCGTCTTGTCATGTCCCATGTATATCGCAAATATTTTAAAATATTTTTCTTAACCCCAACTTCAACATACTCCCCTGCAACCTGCCTCACCCAATGTGGTATGGATCTGCTATTTTCTTTACTTTAGAACCGGAACCCCCAAGAGAAGCTAGACCGCCACTGCTAGCGGTCATCAGCTAACCTTTAGCAATGACAACTCCTGCCAGTCTGCATGGCATGATTCAACCCAGAGCTTATCGGACTTCTTTTTCTCCATATCTCCGGATTCCAACCGCAAGCTCTGAACCTCTTCACCTGCATCATCCCAGCTAGCTAGCTGCTATCCTGATTGGCTTCTCCTGGCTAACGACCCTGTCCCGAGGCAAGCACCAATTAGCCTGGAGCTAGCCTATGCTAGGCCCATCTCCCGGCTAGCTGAAGAGGTCCATCAGCCACTCCTTGCGCTACAATACCTATTTTGCCATTTGGCCTGGACCCCTTTTATTGCAGATTCGGAGCCCCGCCGATCCATCACAACTGGACTACCGACGTAAGTAGTAAGCATACCGTAAGCATACCGGACTGTTAGCTGAAGTGGTCCATCAGTCAATTTCTTGGGCTACTATACCTATTTTGCTAATTGGCCTGGACCCTTTTACTACATGGACCCCTGCTGATCCATCAGGACTGGTCTGCCGAAGTAACCGCACGAGGGGCTACAACAGACTTATTCCATTGCGACGACCCTCTAAGGCCATTCTGCTAGCCTGCCCTCCCCGGCCCGCTAGCTGTCTGAAATGCCGTGTCTCCAGCCCGTTGGACCCTATCACTCAGCTACGCATGCTAATGTCAATATGCCTTGTCCATTGCTCTTTTGGTTAGTGATTATTGTCTTGTTTCACTGTAGATCCTCCAGCCCTGTTCAATATGCCTCAGATAACCCTCTTGTCCCACCTGGTTTAATTGATGTCTCTAGAGACAATACCTCTCTCATCATCACTCAATGTCCACCGCTGTATTCACATCCTACCATACCGTTGTCTGTACATTATGCAATGAATCTATTCTACCGCGCCCAGAAACCTGCTCCTTTTACTCTCGGTTCTTATAGCCCTTAGCCGTACCCTTATCCTACTCCTCCTCTGGCGATGTAGAGTTTAATCCAGGCCCTGCAGTGCCTAGCTCCACTCCAATTCCTCAGGCACTCTCATTTGTTGACTTCTGTAACCAAAAAAGCCTTGGTTTCATGCATGTTAACATTAGAAGCCTCCTCCCTAAGTTTGTTTTATTCACTGCTTTAGCACACTCTGCCAAGCCGGATGTCCTAGCTGTGTCTGAATCCTGGCTGAGGAAGGCCACCAAAAACCCTGAAATGTCCATCCCTAACTATAACATTTTCCGACAAGATAGAACTGCCAAAGGGGGCGGAGTTGAAATCTACTGCAGAGAAAGCCTGCAGAGTTCTGTCTTACTATCCAGGTCTGTGCCCAAACAATTTGAGCTTCTACTTTTAAAAATCCACCTTGCCAGAAACAAGTCTCTAACCGTTGCCGCCTGCTTTAGACCACCCTCAGCCCCCAGCTGTGCCTTGGAATCACCATATGTGAATTGAATGACCTCCCATCTATCTTCAGAGCTCGTGCTGTTAGGTGACCTAAACTGGGACATGCTTAACACCCCGTCCATTCTACAATCTAAGATTAATTCCCTCAATCTCGCACAAATTATCAATGAACCTACCAGGTACAACCCCAAATCCGTAAACACAGGCACCCTCATAGATATCATCCTAACCAACCTGCCTCCAAATACACCTCTGCTCTCTTCAACCAGGATCTAAGCGATCACTGCCTCATTGCTTCCGTCCGTAATGGGTCTGCGGTCAAATACCCACCCCTCATCACAGTCAAAGGCTCCCTAAAACACTTCAGCGAGCAGGCTTTTCTAATCAACCTGGACCGGGTATTCTGGAAGGTCGTTAACTTCCGGCGCCGACAGAGATGGCCGCCTCGCTTCGCGTTCCTAGGAAACTATGCAGGTTTTTGTTTTTTTACGTGTTATTTCTTACATTAGTACCCCAGGTCATCTTAGGTTTCATTACATACAGTCGAGAAGAACTACTGAATATAAGATCAGCGTCAACTCACCATCAGTACGACCAAGAATATGTTTTTCGCGACGCGGATCCTGTGTTCTGCCTTACAAACAGGACAACTGAGTGGATTCCATGCAGCGACCCAAAAAGACGACTCCGAAAAAGAGGGAAACGAGGCGGTCTTCTGGTCAGACTCCGGAGACGGGCACACCGTGCACCACTCCCTAGCATTCTTCTTGCCAATGTCCAGTCTCTTGACAACAAGGTTGATGAAATCCGAGCAAGGGTAGCATTCCAGAGGGACATCAGGGACTGTAACGTTCTTTGTTTCACGGAAACATGGCTCACTGGAACGACGCTATCCGAAGCGGTGCAGCCAGCGGGTTTCTCCACGCATCGCGCCGACAGAAACAAACATCTTTCTGGTAAGAAGAGGGGCGGGGGCGTATGCCTTATGGCCAACGTGACATGGTGTGATGAAAGAAACATACAGGAACTCAAATCCTTCTGTTCACCTGATTTAGAATTCCTCACAATCAAATGTAGACCGCATTATCTACCAAGAGAATTCTCTTCGATTATAATCACAGCCGTATATATCCCCCCCAAGCAGACACATCGATGGCTCTGAACGAACTTTATTTAACTCTCTGCAAACTGGAAACGATTTATCCGGAGGCTGCATTCATTGTAGCTGGGGATTTTAACAGGCTAATCTGAAAACAAGACTCCCTAAATTTTATCAGCATATCGATTGCGCAACCAGGGGTGGAAAGACCTTGGATCATTGTTACTCTAACGTCCGCGACGCATATAAGGCCCTGCCCCGTCCCCCTTTCGGAAAAGCTGACCACGACTCCATTTTGTTGATCCCTGCCTACAGACAGAAACTAAAACAAGAAGCTCCCACGCTGAGGTCTGTCCAACGCTGGTCCGACCAAGCTGACTCCACACTCCAAGACTGCTTCCATCACGTGGACTGGGAGATGTTTCGTATTGCGTCAGACAACAACATTGACGAATACGCTGATTCGGTGTGCGAGTTCATTAGAACGTGCGTTGAAGATGTCGTTCCCATAGCAACGATTAAAACATTCCCTAACCAGAAACCGTGGATTGATGGCAGCATTCGTGTGAAACTGAAAGCGCGAACCACTGCTTTTAATCAGGGCAAGGTGTCTGGTGACATGACTGAATACAAACAGTGCAGCTATTCCCTCCACAAGGCTATTAAACAAGCTAAGCGTCAGTACAGAGACAAAGTAGAATCTCAATTCAACGGCTCAGACACAAGAGGCATGTGGCAGGGTCTACAGTCAATTACGGACTACAGGAAGAAATTCAGCCCAGTCACGGACCAGGATGTCTTGCTCCCAGGCAGACTAAATAACTTTTTGCCCGCTTTGAGGACAATACAGTGCCACTGACACGGCCTGCAAAGGAAACATGCCGTCTCTCCTTCACTGCAGCCGAGGTGAGTAAGACATTTAAACGTGTTAACCCTCGCAAGGCTGCAGGCCCAGACGGCATCCCCAGCCGCGCCCTCAGAGCATGCGCAGACCAGCTGGCCGGTGTGTTTACGGACATATTCAATCAATCCCTATACCAGTCTGCTGTCCCCACATGCTTCAAGAGGGCCACCATTGTTCCTGTTCCCAAGAAAGCTAAGGTAACTGAGCTAAACGACTACCGCCCGTAGCACTCACATCCGTCATCATGAAGTGCTTTGAGAGACTAGTCAAGGACCATATCACCTCCACCCTGCCTGACACCCTAGAATCCACTCCAATTTGCTTACCGCCCAAATAGGTCCACAGACGATGCAATCTCAACCACACTGCACACTGCCCTAACCCATCTGGACAAGAGGAATACCTATGTGAGAATGCTGTTCATCGACTACAGCTCGGCATTCAACACCATAGTACCCTCCAAGCTCGTCATCAAGCTCGAGACCCTGGGTCTCGACCCCGCCCTGTGCAACTGGGTACTGGACTTCCTGACGGGCCGCCCCCAGGTGGTGAGGGTAGGCAACAACATCTCCTCCCCGCTGATCCTCAACACTGGGGCCCCACAAGGGTGCGTTCTGAGCCCTCTCCTGTAGTCCCTGTTCACCCACGACTGCGTGGCCACACACGCCTCCAACTCAATCATCAAGTTTGCGGACGACACAACAGTGGTAGGCTTGATTACCAACAACGACGAGACGGCCTACAGGGAGGAGGTGAGGGCCCTCGGAGTGTGGTGTCAGGAAAATAACCTCACACTCAACGTCAACAAAACTAAGGAGATGATTGTGGACTTCAGGAAACAGCAGAGGGAACACCCCCTATCCACATCGAAGGAACAGTAGTGGAGAGGGTAGCAAGTTTTAAGTTCCTCGGCATACGCATCACAGACAAACTGAATTGGTCCACTCACACAGACAGCATCGTGAAGAAGGCGCAGCAGCGCCTCTTCAACCTCAGGAGGCTGAAGAAATTCGGCTTGTCACCAAAAGCACTCACAAACTTCTACAGATGCACAATCGAGAGCATCCTGGCGGGCTGTATCACCGCCTGGTACGGCAACTGCTCCGCCCTCAACCGTAAGGCTCTCCAGAGGGTAGTGAGGTCTGCACAACGCATCACCGGGGGCAAACTACCTGCCCTCCAGGACACCTACACCACCCGATGTTACAGGAAGGCCATAAAGATCATCAAGGACATCAACCACCCGAGCCACTGCCTGTTCACCCCGCTATCATCCAGAAGGTGAGGTCAGTACAGGTGCATCAAAGCTGGGACCGAGAGACTGAAAAACAGCTTCTATCTCAAAGCCATCAGACTGTTAAACAGCCACCACTAACATTGAGTGGCTGCTGCCAACACACTGACACTGACACTGACACTGACTCAACTCCAGCCACTTTAATAATGGGAATTGATGGGAATTGATGTAAATATATCACTAACCACTTTAAACAATGCTACCTTATATAATGTTTACATACCCTACATTATTCATCTCATATGCATACGTATATACTGTACTCTATATCATCGACTGCATCCTTATGTAATACATGTATCACTAGCCACTTTAACTGTGCCACTTTGTTTACATACTCATCTCATATGTATATACTGTACTCGATATCAGCTACTGTATCTTGCCTATGCTGCTCTGTACCATCACTCATTCATATATCCTTATGTACATATTCTTTATCCCCTTACACTGTGTATAAGACAGTAGTTTTGGAATTGTTAGTTAGATTACTTGTTGGTTATTACTGCATTGTCGGAACTAGAAGCACAAGCATTTCGCTACACTCGCATTAACATCTGCTAACCATGTGTATGTGACAAATACAATTTGATTTGATTTGATTTGACATTGACCTCATTCTGTCAGTAGAAGATGCCTGGTTATTGTTTAAAAGTGCTTTCCTCACAATCTTAAATAAGCATGCCCCATTCAAAAATGTAGAACCAGGAACAGACATAGCCCGTCGTTCACTCCAGACCTGACTGCCCTTGACCAGCACAAAAACATCCTGTGGCGTACTGCATTAGCACCGAATAGTCCCCGCGACAAGCCGTTAGGAAAGCAATGGCTAGCTTTTTCAAACAGAAATTTGCATTCTGCAGCACAAACTCCAAACAGTTCTGGGACACTGTTAAGGCCATGGAGAAAAAGAGCACCTCCTCCCAGCTGCCCACTGCACTGAGGCTAGGAAACACTGTCACCACCGAAAAATGCAAGATAATTGAGAATCTTTCTACGGCTGGCCATGCTTTCCACCTAGACACCCCTACCCTGGTCAACAGCCCTGCACCCCCACAGCAACTTGCCCAAGCCTCCCCATTTCTCCTTCAACCAAATCAGATAGCTGATGTTCTTGAAAGAGCTGAAAAATCTGGACCCCTCAAATCAGCAGGGCTAGACAATCTGGACACCCTCTTTCTAAAATGATCAGCCGAAATTGTTGCAACCCCTATTACTAGCCTCTTCTACCTTTCTTTCGTATCGTCTGAGATTCCCAAAGATTGGAAAGCTGCCATGATCATCCCCGTCTTCAAAGGGGGAGACACTCTAGACCCTAACTGCTACAGTCCTATATCTATCCTACCCTGCCTTTCTAAGGGCTTCAAAAGCCAAGTTAACAAACAGATCACCGGCCATTTCGAATCCCACCATACCTTCTCAGCTATGCAATCTGGTTGCCGAGTTGGTCATGGGTGCAACTCAGCCACGCTCAAGGTCCTAAACGATATCATAACCGCCATCGATAAAAGACAATACTGTGCAACTGTATTCATTGACTTGGCCAAGGCTTTCGACTCAAATCAAATCAAATTTTATTTGTCACATACACATGGTTAGCAGATGTTAATGCGAGTGTAGCGAAATGCTTGTGCTTCTAGTTCCGACAATGCAGTAATAACCAACAAGTAATCTAACTAACAATTCCAAAACTACTGTCTTATACACAGTGTAAGGGGATAAAGAATATGTACATAAGGATATATGAATGAGTGATGGTACAGAGCAGCATAGGCAAGATACAGTAGATGATATTGAGTACAGTATATACATATGAGATGAGTATGTAAACCAAGTGGCATAGTTAAAGTGGCTAGTGATACATGTATTACATAAGGATGCAGTCGATGATATAGAGTACAGTATCTACGTATGCATATGAGATGAATAATGTAGGGTAAGTAACATTATATAAGGTAGCATTGTTTCAAGTGGCTAGTGGCTAGTGATGGCTAGTGGCTAGTGGCTAGTGGCTAGTGATATATTTACATCATTTCCCATCAATTCCCATTATTAAAGTGGCTGGAGTAGAGTCAGTGTCATTGACAGTGTGTTGGCAGTAGCCACTCAATGTTAGTGGTGGCTGTTTAACAGTCTGATGGCCTTGAGATAGAAGCTGTTTTTCAGTCTCTCGGTCCCAGCTTTGATGCACCTGTACTGACCTCGCCTTCTGGATGACAGCGGGGTGAACAGGCAGTGGCTCGGGTGGTTGATGTCCTTGATGATCTTTATAGCCTTCCTGTAGCATCGGGTGGTGTAGGTGTCCTGGAGGGCAGGTAGTTTGCCCCCGGTGATGCGTTGTGCAGACCTCACTACCCTCTGGAGAGCCTTACGGTTGAGGGCGGTGCAGTTGCCATACCAGGCGGTGATACAGCCCGCCAGGATGCTCTCGATTGTGCATCTGTAGAAGTTTGTGAGTGCTTTTGGTGACAAGCCGAATTTCTTCAGCCTCCTGAGGTTGAAGAGGCGCTGCTGCGCCTTCCTCACGATGCTGTCTGTGTGAGTGGACCAATTCAGTTTGTCTGTGATGTGTATGCCGAGGAACTTAAAACTTGCTACCCTCTCCACTACTGTTCCATCGATGTGGATGGGGGTGTTCCCTCTGCTGTTTCCTGAAGTCCACAATCATCTCCTTAGTTTTGTTGACGTTGAGTGTGAGGTTATTTTCCTGACACCACACTCCGAGGGCCCTCACCTCCTCCCTGTAGGCCGTCTCGTCGTTGTTGGTAATCAAGCCTACCACTGTTGTGTCGTCCGCAAACTTGATGATTGAGTTGGAGGCGTGCATGGCCACGCAGTCGTGGGTGAACAGGGAGTACAGGAGAGGGCTCAGAACGCACCCTTGTGGGGCCCCAGTGTTGAGGATCAGCGGGGAGGAGATGTTGTTGCCTACCCTCACCACCTGGGGGCGGCCCGTCAGGAAGTCCAGAACCCAGTTGCACAGGGCGGGGTCGAGACCCAGGGTCTCGAGCTTGATGACGAGCTTGGAGGGTACTATGGTGTTGAATGCCGAGCTGTAGTCGATGAACAGCATTCTCACATAGGTATTCCTCTTGTCCAGATGGGTTAGGGCAGTGTGCAGTGTGGTTGAGATTGCATCGTCTGTGGACCTATTTGGGCGGTAAGCAAATTGGAGTGGGTCTAGGGTGTCAGGTAGGGTGGAGGTGATATGGTCCTTGACTAGTCTCTCAAAGCACTTCATGATGACGGATGTGAGTGCTACGGGGCGGTAGTCGTTTAGCTCAGTTACCTTAGCTTTCTTGGGAACAGGAACAATGGTGGCCCTCTTGAAGTATGTGGGAACAGCAGACTGGTATAGGGATTGATTGAATATGTCCATAAACACACCGGCCAGCTGGTCTGCGCATGCTCTGAGGGCGTGGCTGGGGATGCCGTCTGGGCCTGCAGCCTTGCGAGGGTTAACACGTTTAAATGTCTTACTCACTTCGGCTGTAGTGAAGGAGAGACCGCATGTTGTCGTTGCAGGCCGTGTCAGTGGCACTGTATTGTCCTCAAAGCGGGCAAAAAGTTATTTAGTCTGCCTGGGAGCAAGACATCCTGGTCCGTGACTGGGCTGGGTTTCTTCCTGTAGTCCGTGATTGACTGTAGACCCTGCCACATGCCTCTTGTGTCTGAGCCGTTGAATTGAGATTCTACTTTGTCTCTGTACTGGCGCTTAGCTTATTTGATAGCCTTGCGGAGGGAATAGCTTCACTGTTTGTATTCAGCCATGTTACCAGACACCTTGCCCTGATTAAAAGCAGTGGTTCGTGCCTTCAGTTTCACACGAATGCTGCCATCAATCCAAGGTTTCTGGTTAGGGAATGTTTTAATCGTTGCTATGGGAACGACATCTTCAACGCACGTTCTAATGAACTCGCACACCGAATCAGCGTATTCGTCAATGTTGTTGTCTGACGCAATACGAAACATCTCCCAGTCCACGTGATGGAAGCAGTCTTGGAGTGTGGAGTCAGCTTGGTCGGACCAGCGTTGGACAGACCTCAGCGTGGGAGCCTCTTGTTTTAGTTTCTGTCTGTAGGCAGAGATCAACAAAATGGAGTCGTGGTCAGCTTTTCCGAAAGGGGGCGGGGCAGGGCCTTATATGCGTCGCGGAAGTTAGAGTAACAATGATCCAGGGTCTTTCCACCCCTGGTTGTGCAATCGATATGCTGATAAAATTTAGGGAGTCTTGTTTTCAGATTAGCCTTGTTAAAATCCCCAGCTACAATGAATGCAGCCTCCGGATAAATCGTTTCCAGTTTGCAGAGAGTTAAATAAAGTTTGTTCAGAGCCATCGATGTGTCTGCTTGGGGGGATATATACGGCTGTGATTATAATCGAAGAGAATTCTCTTGGTAGATAATGCGGTCTACATTTGATTGTGGAATTCTAAATCAGGTGAACAGAAGGATTTGAGTTCCTGTATGTTTCTGTCATCACACCATGTCACGTTAGTCATAAGGCATACGCTCCCGCCCCTCTTCTTACCAGAAAGATGTTCGTTTCTGTCCGCGCGATGCGTGGAGAAACCCGCTGGCTGCACCGCTTCGGATTGCGTCTCTCCAGTGAGCCATGTTTCCGTGAAGCAGAGAACGTTGCAGTCTCTGATGTCCCTCTGGAATGCTACCCTTGCTCGGATTTCATCAACCTTGTTGTCAAGAGACTGGACATTGGCAAGAAGAATGCTGGGAGTGGTGCACGATGTGCCCGTCTCCGGAGTCTGACCAGAAGACCGCCTCGTTTCCCTCTTTTTCTGAGTCGTTTTTTCGGGTCGCTGCATGTAATCCACTCCGTTACACTGGTTGTAAGGCAGAACACAGGATCCGCATCGCGAAAAACATATTCTTGGTCGTACTGATGGTGAGTTGACGCTGATCTTATATTCAGTAGTTCGTCTCGGCTGTATGTAATGAAACCTAAGATGACCTGGGGTACTAGTGTAAAAAATAACAAAAAAACTGCATAGTTTCCTAGGAACGCGAAGCGAGGCGGCCATCTCTGTCGGCGCCGGAAGTTCATTGACTCTGTCAATCACCACATTCTTATCGGAAAACTCAATAGCCTTGGTTTCTCAAATGACTGCCTTGCCTGGTTCACCAACTACTTTCTCAGCTAGAGTTCAGTGTGTCAAATCGGACGGCCTGTTGTCCGGATCTCTGGCAGTCTCTATGGGGGTGCCACAGGGTTAAATTCTCGGGCCAACTCTTTTCTCTGTATACATCAATGATGTCACTCTTGCAGCTGGTGATTCTCTGATCCACCTATACGCAGACGACGCCATTCTGTATATTTCTGGCCCTTCTTTGGACACTGTGTTAACTAACCTCCAGAAGAGCTTCAATGCCATACAACCATATGACATTCTCTCAATCTTCTTCTGGATCATCCAAATGCTCTCTAGCAAACTTCAGACAGGCCTGGACATGTACTGGCTTAAGCAGGGGGACACATCTGGCACTGCAGGATTTGGATCCCTGGCGGCGTAGTGTGTTACTGATGGTAGGCTTTGTTACTTTGGTCCCAGCTCTCTGCAGGTCATTCACTAGGTCCCCCCGTGTGGTTCTGGGATTTTTGCTCACCTTTCTTGTGATCATTTTGACCCCACGGGGTGAGATCTTGCGTGGAGCCCCAGATCGAGGGAGATTATCAGTGGTCTTGTATGTCTTCCATTTCCTAATAATTGCTCCCACAGTTGATTTCTTCAAACCTGCTTACTTATTGCAGATTCAGTCTTCCCAGCCTGGTGCAGGTCTACAATTTTGTTTCTGGTGTCCTTTGACAGCTCTTTGGTCTTGGCCATAGTGGAGATTGGAGTGTGACTGTTTAAGGTTGTGGACAGGTGTCTTTTATAACAAGTTCAAACAGGTGCCATTAATACAGGTAACGAGTGGAGGACAGAGGAGCCTCTTAAAGAAGAAGTTACAGGTCTGTGAGAGCCAGAAATCTTGCTTGTTTGTAGGTGACCAAATACTTATTTTCCACCATAATTTGCAAATAAATTCATAAAAAATCCTACAATGTGATTTTCTGGATTTTCTTTCTCATTTTGTCTGTCATAGTTGAAGTGTACCTATGATGAAAATTACAGGCCTCTCTCATCTTTTTAAGTGGGAGAACCTGCACAATTGGTGGCTTACTAAATACTTTTTTGCCCCACTGTATATACAGTGCCCTGCGAAAGTATTCGGCCCCCTTGAACTTTGCGACCTTTTGCCACATTTCAGGCTTCAAACATAAAGATATAAAACTGTATTTTTTTGTGAAGAATCAACAACAAGTGGGACACAATCATGAAGTGGAACGACATTTATTGGATATTTCAAACTTTTTTAACAAATCAAAAACTGAAAAATTGGGCGTGCAAAATTATTCAGCCCCCTTAAGTTAATACTTTGTAGCGCCACCTTTTCCCTGCGATTACAGCTGTAAGTCGCTTGGGGTATGTCTCTATCAGTTTTGCACATCGAGAGACTGACATTTTTTCCCCATTCCTCCTTGCAAAACAGCTCGAGCTCAGTGAGGTTGGATGGAGAGCATTTGTGAACAGCAGTTTTCAGTTCTTTCCACAGATTCTCGATTGGATTCAGGTCTGGACTTTGACTTGGCCATTCTAACAACTGGATATGTTTATTTTTGTACCATTCCATTGTAGATTTTGCTTTATGTTTTGGATCATTGTCCTGTTGGAAGACAAATCTCCGTCCCAGTCTCAGGTCTTTTGCAGACTCCATCAGGTTTTCTTCCAGAATGGTCCTGTATTTGGCTCCATCCATCTTCCCATCAATTATAACCATCTTCCCTGTCCCTGCTGAAGAAAAGCAGGCCCAAACCATGATGCTGCCACCACCATGTTTGACAGTGGGGATGGTGTGTTCATGGTGATGAGCTGTGTTGCTTTAACGCCAAACATAACGTTTTGCATTGTTGCCAAAAAGTTCAATTTTGGTTTCATCTGACCAGAGCACCTTCTTCCACATGTTTGGTGTGTCTCCCAGGTGGCTTGTGGCAAACTTTAAACAACACTTTTTATGGATATCTTTAAGAAATGGCTTTCTTCTTGCCACTCTTCCATAAAGGCCAGATTTGTGCAATATACGACTGAATGTTGTCCTATGGACAGAGTCTCCCACCTCAGCTGTAGATCTCTGCAGTTCATCCAGAGTGATCATGGGCCTCTTGGCTGCATCTCTGATCAGTCTTCTCCTTGTATGAGCTGAAAGTTTAGAGGGACGGCCAGGTCTTGGTAGATTTGCAGTGGTCTGATACTCCTTCCATTTCAATATTATCGCTTGCACAGTGCTCCTTGTGATGTTTAAAGCTTGGGAAATCTTTTTGTATCCAAATCCGGCTTTAAACTTCTTCACAACAGTATCTCGGACCTGCCTGGTGTGTTCCTTGTTCTTCATGATGCTCTCTGCGCTTTTAACGGACCTCTGAGACTATCACAGTGCAGGTGCATTTATACGGAGACTTGATTACACACAGGTGGATTGTATTTATCATCATTAGTCATTTAGGTCAACATTGGATCATTCAGAGATCCTCACTGAACTTCTGGAGAGAGTTTGCTGCACTGAAAGTAAAGGGGCTGAATAATTTTGCACGCCCAATTTTTCAGTTTTTGATTTGTTAAAAAAGTTTGAAATATCCAATAAATGTCGTTCCACTTCATGATTGTGTCCCACTTGTTGTTGATTCTTCACAAAAAAATACAGTTTTATATCTTTATGTTTGAAGCCTGAAATGTGGCAAAAGGTCGCAAAATTCAAGGGGGGCGAATACTTTCGCAAGGCACTGTACTTTTTGTCTATTGTGTTTGTTACATTCCCCAGTTTCTGTGTTGTGGTTTGTTATGTGTGTGTTTCAGGATGGTGTCCTGAAATCCCCTACAGCTGATTGATCAGCCCCATTGATTGGAGAGCTGACCCGGCCCTCTCGTCAGAACACAGCTGTTGTCAATTACCAACACTTTTTTACAGCTGTATATAAACCAGTGTTCTGTTGCTCAGGGGAGATTTGATTGTGATATAGATTGCAGAGAGATCATTGCAGAATGCATTTGCTGAGAGAGGAGGCTGATGGCTGTGGGTAAGTTACTATGTTAGTTGTTGCTGGGAGCAGTTGGTATGTTCTGTGTGAGTTTGTTGCTCAGTCAGACAGAGCCTATTTGATGTCCTGTGTTTCTCAGTGTGTTTGTGAAATTGTTAATAATATTCTGTGTCATTTGTTCCCAGGGGGGAAGGGGAATGCACCTAGGGAGTGCTTAGGCAAGAGGCCTGCGGGCATACATATACCCGTAGTCTATTCACTGTCTAGGCACACTAGGTAAGACCTGGGCGGACCACCCCCTGTATTTTGGTTAGCACACCAGGCTAAGTTAGATAGGTAGTGGGTAGGTAGGTTAGATAGGAGAGGGGGACTTTGACATTTACTTTCTTTGCTTTGGTTCCGTCTAGCCCCTTTTCCCCATATTGCCGCATGACGGAATAAATTCCTTGTAAACGGTACCACTCTCTCTGTCTTTTGTCATCCTTACTCGCACCTACAGTCCCATACTTCTTTCACTTCACGGAGAGTTGAGTTGTGGCAGGGTGTTGCGTTCCCTCTTCATAGAGTCGTGCGTAACAGTGTTATTGACTGTATGTTTGTTTATACCATGTGTAACTCTGTGTTTGTCGCACTGCTTTGCTTTATCTTGGCCAGGACGCAGATGTAAATTGGAACTTGTTCTCAACTAGCCTACCTGGTTAAATAAAGGTGACATTTTTTTTTTAATTCTTCCTGCTGCCGCAGATATGGCTGGGACAGTGCTGGGGGAAAAGGCCCAAAAAACTATACAATGCCTTCATCAAACACTGTTTCACGACGCATCGGTGACATGGCAGGAGATTTTTTTAAACAATTACTGCTTCATATACAGCCAGTGAATTCTATGCGTTACAGCTGGATGAGTTAACAGACGTGGCGGGCCTGGCACAGCTCCTTGTAACGGCAGATTTCCTCCTCTTCGTCTGAAGAGGAGTAAGGATTGGACCAAGATGCGGCGTGGTAAGTGTTCATGATGTTTATTTTAAAGACAAACTTAACACTAAAATACAAAAACAATAACCGTGAACAAACCGAAACAGTACCGTGTGGCGACAAACACAGACACGGAAACAAACACCCACCAACAAACAGTGAAACCCAGGCTACCCAAGTATGATTCTCAATCAGAGTGTCAGCGCCGTGTGTATAGGTGGCAGGGAAGTCAGGCGCAGGATAGTCAAAATGGAGTGTAAATGGAGTCTTTTAATAAATGTCCACAGAACATGCTCCATAACACTAAACAGTACAGACATGAAAAAACATGGGTACGAGGACCCGTCGCGCACCAACACAACAAATAAACAACACTGACAATAAAACAATCTCTGACCAAGACATGAGGGGAAACAGAGGGTTAAATACACAACAGGTAATGAATGGGATTGAAAACAGGTGTGTGGGAAGACAAGACAAAATCAATGGAAAATGAAAAATTGATCGATGATGGCTAGAAGACCGGTGACGTCGAACGCCGAGCACCGCCCGAACAAGGAGAGGCAACGACTTCGGCAGAAGTCGTGACACAGAGACAACTAATGACACCTGCCTCTGATTGAGAACCATACTAGGCCGAAACATAGAAATCCCAAAATCATAGAAAAACAAACATAGACTGCCCACCCCAACTCACGCCCTGACCATACTAAATAATGACAAAACAAAGGAAATAAAGGTCAGAACGTGACACTCCTGGTATGTCTGTTACGTTTACGGGGTGTCAATTAAGGAAGACCTCCTCTTCTGCAAACCACTGGAAACCAGGACAAGAGGAGAGGATATTTTTAAAGTACTGGACAGCTATGTGACATCAAATGGACTTTGGTGGTCAAGATGTGTTGGTATCTGTACTGATAGCGCAAAAGCCATGAGAAGGAGACATAGTGGAGTGGTAACGTGCGTGCAAGCAGTTGCTCCCGACGCCACTTGGGTACACTGCAGCATCCACAGAGAGGCTCTTGCTGCCAAGGGAATGCCTGACAGCTTGAAAGACGTTTTGGACACAACAGTGAAAATGGTTAACTTTGTTATAGCAAGGCCCCTGAACTCTCATGTATTTTCTGCACTATGCAATGATATGAGCAGCGACCATGTAACGCTTTTACAACATACAGAAGTGCGCTGGTTATCAAGGGGCAAAGTATTGACATGTTTTTTTTTTTTAAATTGAGAGACGAGCTTAAAGTTTTCTTTAATGGCCATAATTTTCACTTGTCTGACCGCCTGCATGATGACGAGTTCCTCACACGACTGGCCAATCTGGGTGATCGCCTGAATCATCTGAATCTACGATTACAGGCACTCTCTGCAACTATATTCGATGTGCGGTACAAAATTGAGGCTATGATTAAGAAGTTGGAGCTCTTCTCTAACAAAACACAGGTCTTTCCATCATTGTATGATTTCTTTGTGTGCAAATGAACTCAAGCTTACAGACGATGTCAAATGTGATATAGAGAAGCAGCTGAGTGAGCTGGGTACGCAATTAAGCAGGTACTTTCCCAAAACGGACGACACAAACAACTGGATTCGTTATCCCTTGCTTGCCCTGCCTCCAGTCCACCTACCGATATCTGAACAAGAGAGCCTCATCAAAATTGCAACAAGCGGTTCTGTGAAAATTGTACTGTATTTAATCAGAAGCCACTGCCAGATATCTGAATAGGGCTAAGCTCAGAGTTTCTTTCCTTGGCAAATCGCGCTGTTAAGACGCTGATGCCCTTTGCAACCACGTATCTATGTGAGAGTGGATTCTCGGCCCTCACTAGCATGAAAAAAAATACAGGCACAGACCACATGTGGAAAATGATTTAACACGGAGACTCTCTCCAATACAACCCAACATTGCAGAGTTATGTGCATGCTTTCAAGCACACCCTTCTCAATAACCTGTGGTGAGTTATTCACAATTTTTGACGAACAAATAAGGTTTTATATGTAAGATGGCTGGGCGAGTGTGGTCTGGACGAGTGTCTCGTTGGTCTGGGCGTGGTGTCTGATCTGTTGCTCCTGTGTGAGGTGTTGGGGCCACGGTTGAGGGCGATGTCCTTTAAGGTACGGGCGAAGGTGGGCACTACTGCCTTGTATAGGTGGACGTATACAAGGCAGTGTTCTCTCTCCCTATGCTCAGAAAAGAGGAAGCAGAGGCTTCCAAGTTTCACCATCTAGTAAGCTCTCTCTCTTCATCTCTCTCTTGTTTGGATTGACCTCCAGGTTGCTCAAGGCAGATGGTATGAAGGAAGGGAAGTTGCAACCGGTTGCACAGGAATCTCCAACCTTTTTAAGCTTGAATACATCATCCCTCTCAATATACTCTCACTATCATGCTGTTATGACTTCTGCTGTAGGCTTCTGGGGAGCGCTGCCCCCAACAGTCCTTTAAAGCTGCAATATGTAAATATTTGGGGACCTGACCAAATTCACATAGAAATGGCTTGTTTTGTCACATAAACTGAAATTAGGCAAACTATTAGAATTTTAGCAAACAGAGAATGCCAGTGCGATTTCTGCATAGTGCACCTTTAACATAAGCACCTATCTGTGTCTTGCACAGCTGCAGAGGCCCGCTTCCCAAAATAAACAAGGTGGAAAAACAGTTAGACATGGCCACAAACATAAAACACCAAACAAAAGTTGAGAGAGCTCCAAGGAGAGAAACATGGTGTGATGATCGGAGTGTCCCCTCTTCGTTTGCATCTGGGGCCTGCTTGGTTTCAGAGCACACTGTGCCCATCTAACTTGATTTCAAGATGTGGAGACAAGAGGTAGAGGGACCAGGGAAATTATACCCAAGGAGAACAAAGTGCTGCTATCAAATGCACATCCCAGCAATGGTCCCTGGGAAGGCAGGCTGCAGACCCCTGGACCCTCTGAAGACTCATTTACTGCCTCTCTGAGATCTCCTCCGAACAGCGCAACATAAAAGTCTCCAACTGTGATGGATTCATACATGCATGCTTAGCCTGCGTCTGTCGAGGCTACCCGGGGCTACAGACAAACATAAACAGCATAGTCTCTGTTGGCAGCAGGGCCGCTTATGGAACATTCATGTGGACTCAGCCTCCATGTGGACACAGCTGATTGAATTTCATCTCTTCACTATCCCACTAATAGGCTTTTCTTTTTACTCTATATTGATACTCACCCAAGACAAGGACTCAACTAAGTGAATCCCCTTTGCAAAATGAAACACCTGCAAAGTTTACTAACAGCTGTCCATGGAAACCCTAAAGTGTTCTCTGCTAACCCTAATGGGATGTGGGGTTGACTATACCCCTCGCACATTCTTAAGTGAGGGACTCAAGGCTGTACTTATGTCTGTCCATAAATGAAGTAGTGCTTCAACTGCTGAACATATTAGTATGTGTCAGTGGGTTCGAACGTGTGCATGCAACTGATTGACCTGTGTGTGTGTGTGTGTGTGTGTGTGTGTGTGTGTTTCCTCCATCCATGTCTTCCGTGCTGCTTAATGTGTTATGGTTCTGAGTCTTTATGACTAATTATCATGTCTATAGAAGGATTAGGAGTGGTCTGTCTGACTGTTTGCTAACCGCCCCAGACTATGAGCACCAGACAGACCAACTGGTCAATGGCTCCAGTCTCCTCCAGTTTCTGTGTGACACAAACACCACGATGGTCGGTTGGTTGGTTGTGATGCTCGTTATTCACCATGACCACGATTTCCTCCATTACAAAAGGCCTCATGACAAACGGAACAATAACGGAAACAATAATACTAGCATCCACCACTTCCACCCTGGTGACACCAAAATATGTGCCGCCCCCCTAATACGAGCCAGCTGTGTTCTGGGTGGGGGGAATTAAAACATGGCCTATACAAGTCCCATTGCCAATGGGAGTACAGACACTCAGGGAAAGTATGTGGTGCTGGCCGGATGATATTTGTCAAGTCATTCTTGTTTAGGAAAGATGCAAAACTAACAACAATGCCACTGGTTAACAATGTTTATTTTTTATTTTTTATGCTAACGTGAATTCTGAACTCATGAAAGTATGGTCAATTTGGTTAGAATGAGCTGCGAGTCAAACAGAGAACAATGTGGAGGTGAGAAGGGTTTTAAACGTGGCGACAGCTCAACAGACTCCGTCTCTGAGGTTGATGTAAAGGGCAACAGCAACACTTACCACAGAGAAGTGAACAACAGAACAAAAACAAATACATCTGTCTTTTCTCCTATTTTATCCTTAATTTCTACCTTGTTGTTTAGCCTACTTTTCATTTCACCCGTGGAATGGTGCAAAGCCATAGTAAATCTGGGCCCGTATTAATAAAGCGTCTCAGAGTATGAGTGCTGATCTAGGCTCAGTTCTGCCTTTTAGATCATAATGAATAAGATTACATGGACAGCGGGGACATGATCCTAGATCAGCACTCCTACTCTGAGAGGCTTTATGAATACGGGCCCAGGTCCAAAGTATTTTAGGTTGGGGGCTCTTACTTGTAGAGGCTGTCGGGTTCCAGGCACTTGAAGACCAGCGAGTAGAGCACAGAGTGAGGATGGTCTCCATTCCTCCGACCCGCAACCACACAGGACGAACCCAAACCTGAGAACAGGTCATCCACCAGACTTAACACCTCACCTACCGGAGATGGGAGGAGAAAGAGAGAGAGAAAGAAGGAAAGAGCGAGACAGAAGATGTAGAATGAGAGAAAGTGAGTGAATAGATGTATGAAGAGTAAAAGGCGGATGGAGAGACAATCACAGGGTTAATAGACTTACTGTGCATTGACCATGTTGGAACCCATGTCCTGTTCCTCTTAAATAAAGTGGCAAATCTACCAGAAAGGCCACAAGTCTGCTGTTTTGTCCTAACATGCACTCTCACCTATCGTTCTTCAGTGATATGTTTTACAAAACAAACACATGCCAAGCTAGCCTTGGTCACATGGCACATGTTTCAACAGAAAACAGACACAAGTGCAATGAAAAGTAAATGAATTAAGTTTTAAAAGGGAGATTCTTTCCAGCATTGATCCTTCCACTTGGCGCTTAATTGTGTTCCAAGTCATTCCGAGTTTCACTTCAGCTCAGCCCAGAGGGAAAGATTTCTGAAGCACAAATCCTGAGGTAAAATGAAATCAGACTTCCTCTGGCAGCCGGCCCTACACGATACATTATAGAACCGTAAGAAAACAGGACTTTTCTCCTTTATGGCCACATGGTACTGTTACAATGATATCTCACTGAGAACCCCTGTGTCTTACAAACACCAGTTCACATGTTGTGAAATATCTTTCATGTCAGCTTCAGGGAAAATAATGACACACTTGTTCATTCAGACATGCACCAAACCGTTTCCAGCGCTCAGAGGGGTGGTGGAAAAGAGAGAGAGCTGTCGAAACAGTTTAAAAGCTCTAAAATGTTGGGGATTTCAAACGATTTCTACAAGATGTAAAGGGAGCTTAGCTTCAGCTTATGACATGCAGGCCAACTTATAAACACAGGGAATATGTCTGTCCGGTGGGGCAGGAAGATATGGTAAGGAGGGTTGCAAAAGTGAGGAAAGAAGTGAACGAATGAAAGATTTGACATGTTCCCAGAAAGGGGTCTATGTATAGTAGGTTTCCCAAACACATTCCTATACTTCGAGTCTCCCTGTGCCAGGTTTACTATTTCGAAGGTTTTCTCTTTCTAAACATGCAAATGCAAATTGGACCTTTTATTTATTCACAGGAGGAGAGCCAGCAGAACAAGTACACTATAGGTTGTTTTTCCTGCTGGACTGAAATCCTCTTTTGAGAAACATGCTGAAATAAGGCCTAACTGGAATTGTCTTGGAATTTTCTTGATCCTCCACTGATATAATTGATGATTTACTTGAAAGTTTATGCTATGCTTGTGTACATTTTCTCTCTGGGATGAATTACTTCACATATATTCAGTCCACATGTTTTGAATGAAAGCGTACATACAAGTAGTCTTTGTACATTCATAGTACATGATGTCCGGTGAGGCAGGCGGTGATGGTAAGGAGGGTTGCAAAAGAGAGGAGGAAAAGAAGTGAACGAATGAAACATTTGGCATGTTCCCAGAAACACAATCCATGCAATCTCTGGTGAAGACCACCAGCACACTCAGTAAACAATACATTGCCAGATCCTTCTTCGAAACATCCATTTTAATCCAGCCAAAAATGAAATAAGAGAGCACATCGACACTAGTTCAAACACACCATGCTTACACATCACAGGCTTTGTCCAAAAAGGCTGATACCTTGTTTAATAAGAGCACTTGGCAAAAAGAACACTTAAAATGACATAGACCCCTGCAAGCGGATGGTGCTCGGCACACGGTGATTTACTGTCCCCGAAACCATGTAAAAGTGTTTACATGCTTGACCATGTTTTTATGGAGGATGGGATGGGTAAGTATTTGTAAGCCATATTGTCTTAGCATAGCCGAGCAGTCCCTTTTGATCCTGGGGTCGGAGTCAACATTGTCCTTATGATTCCACCGTATGTGTGGCCTTGGCCCGCATACCACCAAGCTGCTGCTGCTGTTCACGATTTATGGAACAGATCTGGGCCCCGTTTCCCAAAAGTATCTTAAGGCTACGTTCATAGTTAGAACTTTCGTAGGAGCATCGTTAGATCTCCCAGCTGTTTCCCAAAACCATCATTACTAAAGTTACTCTTGAAACCACTCGTTATTAGACCACAGCTAAGTACGTCGTTAGATGCTTTTTTTTGCCCTTCCGCATCACTTTATACACATAATATATCAGCTAAACACAAAATCAAGCTGTTTATCTGTCTTTCTGTGACCACCGATAACTTCAGAATGAATGTGACCGTGAAAGATGCTTCATTTGAAAACCGAGATGAATGTATTCAAAGATATATAAAGTGTAGCAGGGTGATTTTAATTGTCCTCCCAAGTTTTCAGATTTTCTATTTACTGTTGAACATAAAAGACGGCAAAAACACCAGCAAATCAGCTCCAAGTGATTTTAATTTTTCAAATCTGTTCCAAAGTATTCCCACACATAATAGAGAGAGACTGTATATGTGATCATATACACATTTCAACAAGGTTTGAAATTATTAAGTAAAATTGTATACAGTATCTGTTTAGGCTTCTTGCGGCCCCCTGACCATTCACTCAAGAAAAAAATCTACCCGCGGCTGAATCTAGTTGATGATCCCTGTAGTGTAGGCACATGGATCTACAGTGTATATTTGAATGATATTGAAATCAATTTCATGTTAATTGAATTTGTAAAAAAAAAAAAAGTAAGAAGCTATTTGTACGATACTCTCTGTAATTTTTGGCTCAATATATTTCATGATGTGTACTGATGTGCCAAATCTTGATTTAGTTCATTATTATAGGGTAAGCATTAGAATATGACACCTCAATATTTGTAGCCACAGGGGATATCGCTCTAGGAGCTGACCTATCGTCAGTATTGTGGAATAATTTGTTAAGGTGAGATTGTAAAGGGAGAGCACTGATCCAAAAGTAGTGCTTTCTTCTTTTGATCTTTTCGATGCCTCAACGACGCACTTCGAAAACGTTCTCTCTGTGTGGTGTTTTTGGAAATGGATGTTACATACTCGACCGTTGTAGGAAAGATGTATCATTAAAACACACGGAAGCCTAAGTTCCATCGCTTTCTAGAAACCAGGCCCAGCTCTTCATTCACCAATTTCCTCTCATTTAATTGCTTATCTCTCTTTAGTGTTGTTGTTGTTTTGTGCTTTTTCATTAGTTCATCTACACTGTTATGGTAGGCCACCTGTTTCACGTTAACAGTTAATTGCGATGCGAACGAAGCGATGACCAAGTGTCATTAGGGGCTACCATAAACTGGAAGAATGACTTGGTGATGTTCAATGGGATAGAATGTGTTTTAGAACGTCTTAGCCTAGCAAGAATGTTACATTTTTCAGACAAAAATAAATAAAGTTTTACAAAAGTAATAACAAGGCAGGATTACGGAAGCGCTCAGGTTTACCTTTCCTCGCAGTTAGCATATACCGAAAGCCAAGTATGCTAACAGTCAAATGATTTGTGAAACAGTAAATCGTCCCTATCAGACCACTTGATCTTTAGCGTAAACAAACCATAATGATGTATTTAAGATTGACTCTTGACCCAATACAGCTTGCCTCAGAATGCCTTTTCCAGTCTACTTTTCCCTTTCAATGGCACAACTATGAAAGGAATGCCCCGGACAAGCCATAAATCTGCTGCATCATGCAGGCTAAAGGTCGAAAGAGAGAGCGCAGAAAAGGAAGGTCGAAGGGCAGAGGAGGGAGGAGAGTGCAAGAAGAAGGGAGGGCGGGAGAGAGAGAAGTCAGAAGTTTAATGTTTCTGGATGTGGTCTGTGAAGGAATGATGTCTTTGTATGTTTTGATAATCAGAATAAATCAGGGGCTGATGCGTGACTTGGTGCAGTCTAGATCAAGGATATCCTTTTATAGATGTGTAATTATCACATAATTGTGAGTTTCAAAAAGGCCAAAGACAAACAGCAGGGCTCACGCTCCTGTCTCTCAGCCAGCCTGCCCACCCATGGCTGTCCTGTCCACTCACAAAATACTGAACCCCGCCAGAGAGTGAGAGAGCTCACTGCACTGAGGCTAACCGCCACAAACACACGCACGTATGCACAAACACACATGTACAAACACAGGCACGCGCGCACACCCTTACACAAACACACAAACATTCCCCACTGGGCACAGATATTAGTTCAATGTCTAGATTTGATTTACATTTGGTTGAGTTGTCAACTAACCTGAATTCAAAGTGAAATCCAATCACAAAGTCACTATGACATTGGATTTAGGTTTAAAGTTAGGTGAGAAAAAGACTAAATTCCCATTCGTTGATGACTTTATTTCAAATCCAATTTCCACGTTGATTGAACGTCATCACATTGAAGTGTTTTGTTGAAATGACCTGTAAACAACGTTGGGCCACTTCGTCCTCCACTGTGTTCATCTCACAGGAGCCCTAAGATGCAGACCACACCGGTCTGTTGTGTGCACAGGCGTTGCAAAATAAATGTACACATGCAGTGGCAAGGAAAAGTATGTGAACCCTTTGGAAATACCTGGATTTCTGAATAAATTGGTCATAACATTTGATCTGATCTTCATCCAGGTCACAACAATAGACAAACACAGTCTGCTTAAACAAATAACACACAAACAATTATACGTTTTCATGTCTTTATTGAACACACCGTGTAAACATTCACAATGCAGGGTGGGGAAAGGTATGTGAACTCTTGGATTTAATAACTGGTTGACCCTCCCTTGGCAGCAATAACCTCAACCAAACCTTTTCTGTAGTTGCGGATCAGACCTGCACAACAGTCAGGAGGAATTTTGGACCATTCCACTTTACAAAACTGTTTCTGTTCAGCAATATGCTTGGGATGTCTGGTGTGAACTGCTCTGGTGAGGTCATGCCACTTCATCTCAATTGGGTTGAGGTCAGGACCCTGACTGGGCCATTCCAGAAGGCGTATTTTCTTCTGTTGAAGCCATTCTGTTGATTTACTTCTGTGTTTTGGGTCGTTGTCCTGTTGCATCACCCGACTTCTGTTGAGATTCAACTGGCGGACAGATAGCCTAACGATAAATTTGGGAATTCATTTTTCCCATCGATGATAACAAGCTTGTCCAGGCCCTGAGGCAGCAAAGCAGACCATCAAACCATGATGTTCCCTCCACCATACCTTACAGTTGGGATGAAGTTTTGTTGGTGTGCTGTGCCTTTTTTTTCTCCACACATAGTATTGTGTGTTCCTTCCAAACAACTCAACTGTAGCTTAATCTGTCCACAGAATATTTTGCCAGTAGCTCTGTGGAACATCATTGCACTTTTGCAAACTTCAGATGAGCAGATTTTTTTTTTGTGGACAGCAGTGGCTTCTTCTGTGTTGTCCTCCCATGAACACCATTATAGTTTAGTGTGTTACGTATCGCAGACTCTTCAACAGATACGTTAGCATGTTCCAGAGATTTCTGTAAGTCTTTAGCTGGCACTCTAGGATTCTTCTTAACCTCATTGAGCATTCTGCACTGTTCTCGCAGTCATCTTTGCAGGATGGACACTCCCAGGGAGAGTAGCAACAGTGCTGAACTGTTTCCATTTAAATACAATTTGTCTTACCGTGGACTGATGAACATCAAGGCTTTTAGAGATACTTTTGCAACACTTTCCAGCTTTATGCAAGTCAACAGTTCTTAATCTTAGGTCTTCTGAGATCTCTTTTTGTTCGAGGCATGGTTCACATCAGGCAATGCTTCTTGTGAATTGTAAACTCAAATTTGTGTGTTTTTATAAGGCAAGGCAGCTCTAACCAACATCTCCAATCTCGTCTCCTTAATTGGACTCCACGTTACTGTAGCTGACTCCTGACTCAATTAGCTTTAAGTCATCAGCCAAGGAGTTGGCATACTTTTTCCAACTTACACTGAATGTTTAAATGATCGATTTTAGAAGCTTGACACACTGCAATTCCTGCCTCTCCCATCTCCTCATTGGTTTTTAGGAGCATACAGTATACCCACATGGGTGATTGAAAGATGAGGTCCACACTCCAATCCCAGGACAAATTAGATAGCAACAGCAAGCTAGCTAGCTAAATGTCCATGAATGTTTCATATGTGTTTCGACCTGTCCCCAAATTAATGTAGTTGGTTTAGAGTTATTTTGATATTTCAACCTGAGTGTCCTGATCGCGTCTGGTGTGGATGGATAAAATCAACATGCGCACAATGGCACAGGCGACTCACACACGTGCCCGGTGTAGTCAGTATGTAAGGCAAAGATGAGGAGGGTATAGAAAAGAAGGGACACGTGTGCGGCAGGCAGGTTGTTTCCCACCATCAAGGCTGTGTTTATTCATGCACAGTATTCAACACATACCAGATGGTAAAATCGTCATCTCTCTCTGACATTGCTCTCTAATGACTGGTCAAGACCAGCGGTTTTATCTTTAGACTCTTCAGCAGATAAACAGGAGGACAAGAGAAAAAATGAGAGACCAGATGTGTTTGTGTGGACCCATTCAAAGTACCTTAACACCATTTCTCCCTGCTACTGGTAGTGAAACATCTTAACAGCTGCAGCACCTTACCCAGCCCCAATGTAAATTGTCCTGTTCAAAAAAGGCGGCTACACTGTCCCCCCGTCTTATGCACAGTCTCCGGCCCCTCCCTATATGCAGCGTAACAATGAACAACCGAACAGCACCAGCCCCAGACCTGGCCTCTAATCCTGCCTAAGACCCAGCCTATAACCCCTTCCCCAGCCCTAGACTCATCCTCTTTCTCCATCCCTAGCCGCCTTTCCTTTACCTCCTTTACCCTCTTGGTTTCTCTCCTGCCTCTGTGAGTAGCTAGCCTGGCGCTGGCAGGGGCCTCGTTTACCTTAGCTCACCCCTTTTAGGTAACACCTCATCCCTGCCAAAAACTTTGCTGTCAGCCCACTGTACGAGAAAGTACAGAGCGCAGCACGAGCGCTCCTGCCTGCCTTCATTCATTCAGCGCTATGCAGAGAGAGAAGGAGCAGAGGGAGAAGGAGGGGTGGAGAAGGGAGGGGAAAGAGGGATGGAGGAGGAGTGTAGGGGAGGGGTAGGGTGGCGGTGGGCTTGCCAGCACAGTTACGCACCGCTGCTGCTTTTTATTCCAGTCCTGTGGGGTTCCGCGACGGGGGCGCGAAAAGCAGGCAGCACCACACCACAAGGGAGGGGGAACCTTGCTTTCCTGTGAGCCTACAATCGCACATACCGCACGCACACACACATGCAGGCATACACACACAGAGGGATACACACTCAAGCGTAGCTGGATACAGACTCACACACAAGCACACACTCAGATGGATACACCACTCAAAAGTCACACTTGCACTTTCTCCTTCTCACACTCACAGATGGTAACACTAAAACACAGAGATACTCACTTACACTCTCTCATAGACACACAAAGCCAGGGATGGTTCTAAAGTGCCTCTATAGAAGGGATACTGCACAGTGAGAGAGGACACAGCAGCTAAGAGGGAGAGTATGTAACCTATACAAGGAGGGGAGGGACTTAGGGAGGGCTCCCCTCTCTCTGAGTAAGGTGAGTTTGGAAGCAGTGGGTCTTTAAGGGTGTGTGTGTGTTACATATTCTGGTCTGTATGTCTGGGTCACAGACATGGGAATTATGTGACCTGCCCTCCAAGACACGCTAAATTCACCCCTGACAATACACACAAATGTAACTGCAAATATTGCAAACAACCGCAGCGACTTGTGGAGATTGTTATTCATCATTTCCAACTAACCCTCGCCTATGGAGGAGCAGATGACATCAACTCAGTATGGCCTACACCAACTGTCATCCAGTCCAAAACAGATCAGGACAGGAATAACAAGGCACTGATGATTATGGAGCCTGTTAACAAGGAAACTTCATTCATTTGGCCCCCATTGCCAAAACACGCCTTCCACACTCCTGTCACGTGACAGTGGATCTGCCTTTGGAAGGCAACTAAACAATATGAGGCCTTTCCTTCAGTCACAGGTGGCTGGATGTGCAAAGAGTGTGCAAGGCTGTCATTTGGGGCGGCAGGTAGCCTAGTGGTTAGAGCGTTAGGCCAGTAACTGAAAGGTTGCTGGATCGAATCCCTGAGCTGACAAGGTAAAAATCTGTCGTTCTGCCCCTGAACATGGCAGTTAACACACTGTTCTCTGCTAGGCTGTCATTGTAAATAAGAATTTGTTCTTGCCTAGTTAAATAAAGGTTTAAAAAAGATCAAGCCAAAGGGTGGCAACTTTGAAGAATATAAAATATATTTGCGTTTGCTTAACACTTTTTTGGTTACTACACAATTCCATGTGTTATTTCTTAATTTTTATGTCTTCTACAATGTAGAAAATAGTTAAATAAAGAAAAATCTTGAATGAGTAGGTGTCCACACTTTTTACTGGTACTGTATTTCTGTGAAGTTTTTTAATACATTTGAACATTTGTAGGTCATTTTTTAATGTATTATTTTTTTTATTTTACCCCCCATTTTTCTCCCCAATTTCGATCTTGTCTCATTGCTGCAACTCCCCAACTGGCTCGGGAGAGGCGAAGGTGTGTCCTCCGAAACATGACCCGCTTAACTGCACTCCTTTTTAAGGAAATACCTGCAGTCAACTTGTACAATACATAAGGAAATAAAGCATATTGCATTCTCCGTTTCACCTGTCACATTAGCTTTCATTATGAAGCTTACCGGTAGCCTCTAGTCACATGGTGTTTGTTTACAAACACATAACAATGAGAGACCAGAGCCTTGTAATTCACTCACTATTGTGCAGCACGTGCCAGGTGATCTAGTTACAGTATGGAATTCACGACTAATGTTCCCTGCAAAATATCTTATGACTATTTAATGAACTGTCTAAAATGTGCTAAATGCTCTGCAGTTGTGCATTTGGTTTGCTAATTTAGTAGATAGTTATCTAGCTAAGTGGTTAGCTTTTTGCTAAATCAAACTTCTTCAGCAGAGAACCCCTTCTGGATCAAGAGCCTTGCTGTCTGATACGTATTTTGTGCATAGCATTTCTGAGTTACTTGTATAACTTTATGAGCTGAGATGTCTATCCTGCAAATAGTTTGACAGAGACTGTATACATTTTTTTAATGTGTTAGCTAGCATTTACTATGGGATTGTGCATATACTTGTTAGCATTGCTAACCATCAGATTAGAGAGGTTCAGTGGGGTTTGAAAATAAGTGACCCTTGTGTTCAGTGCCAGTAATACCGAAATTGCACAAGATCGGTATGAAGGTGTGACAATCTGGATACCACCCAAACATAGCTCTGGGATTGTGTAGCCTCCAGAGGGGCTCTGGTCTGCTCCCTGTCAACCTGGCTGTCAATACCAAGGCAAAACCAGGCACAGCTAGCAAAGTTTAGGCCCCCCAAAACTCTATTACGGGAGAAACTATATTGCGTGATCTCCAGTTTACATGGTGATTAAAACCTTGTGACAAATAACATGTGACTTCTCCTTAAAGTAAGCAGAGAGAGGAACAAGTCATCGCTGGGGAACGTGAGGGAGAACGGAGGAGTACGGACCGGGAGACTGGAAACATTTCAGTTCCCCGCACTTCCTGACTCCCCCACCTACCCCACCAATTTGATCTTATTTGTCCCTACTGTATGTGGGTGAGGGTGTGGTGCATGGTAGCCTGCTGCTTTGTGTTGGAAGGCCAGACCTCCTCTTCAGAGAGCGGAGTCTGCCTGACATATCATTTCAATTACACTGTTTAATGCAGGCAGAATATAATTGCTCTAGCCATTAGCTCGCTGTGTGTGCCTCCTCGGTCGGTGTGGTGTGTGTGCCCTGGGGTCATTGGGTTCACTCATGAACTTTTCTTCCCAAAGCGGAGGACAGGGGAGTCCAAACTAGAGAAGTACTGTGACTATAAAGACAAATAGGGAGTCGACGCTTGTTCAGTCATGTGTGGTTTAAACAGCTCTGGAAATTCTATTGAACTTCACATTTTTGGTATCTTTCTAGAATTTGGAACATTTCTGGAATTCTCTTAAATTGTGTTTATCATTTTAGGTGAGCGCATGTTGGAGTTAACACAAATGTCCTATTGGTGTCACATTGCAAAACGCCTTTATTGTGCGCTACATGTTCTTGCAGTATAAGATAAATGTTGCACCCTAACCAGAGAAACCGGGATGGAGGATTTGTTTTAGTAGCTTCCTCCTAAGTGTGTAAAAGTTTTGTAATGTGTCTGTCTGATTAAACAGACAGACAGCATTCCTGCGGCTTGGCCCAGACGTCTCTCCCTCATGTCTGTCCCTCTCTCTAAGACACCCTAAGACAGTACGGCTGGCCCTTAAAAGTACAAGGGTAGCTAACATTAATGATATGCATGTCAATCTCTCATGGCTCAAAGTAGAAGAGAAACTGACTTCATCACTACTTGTTTTTGTAAGAAGTGTTGACAAGCTGAATGTACCGAGCTGTCTGTTTAAACTACAAGCACACAGCTCGGACACCAATGCATACCCCACAAGACATGCCACCAGAGGTCACAATCCTCAAGTCCAGAACAGACTATGTGAAGCGCATAGTACTACATAGAGCCATGACTACATGGCAGAGAGAACAGTATGTGGCTTGGGTGGTTGGAGTCTAACAATTTTCGGGTGGCATTCTTTCATGTCACCTGATATAGAGGTCCTGAATGGCAGGGAGCTCGGCCCCAGTGATGTACTGGGCTGTCCGCACCACCCTCTCCATACTAAGCAGTGATGCAGCCAGTCAATATGCTCTCAATGGTGCAGCTGTAGAATGTTTTGAGGATTTCAGGGCCCATGCCAAATCTTTTCAACTTCCTGAGGGGGAAGAGGCGCTGTCACGCCTTCACAACTGTGCGTGTGTTAGTGGACCACTTTGAAGCTCTAGACCAGCTCCACTGCAGCCCGATGTGGATGGATGGGGACATGCTCGCCTCTCCCCCTGTTTCCTGTAGTCCATGATCAGCTCCTTGGTTTTACTGACATTGGGGGAGAGGTTGTTATCCCTGCCAGGTCACTGACCTCCTCCCTGTAGGTGATCACACCTAGCAACATCAGGGACTACAGGAGGGGACTAAGCACACACCCTTGTGGGGCTCCCGTGTTGAGGGTCAGCGTGTCGGAGGTGATGTTGCCTACCCTCACCACTTCGGGTCGGCCCGTCAAAAAGTCCGGTATCCGGTTGTAGAAGGAGGTGTATCGTCCCAGGGTCCTAAGCTTGGTGACGAACTTGCTGGGACAAATGGTGTTGAACACTGAGCTGTAATCAATGAACAGCATTCTCACATAGGTAATCTTCTTCTCTACAGTGGCAAGAAAAAGTATGTGAACCCTTTGGAATTAACTGGATTTCTGCATAAATTGGTGATCAAATTTGATCTGATCTTCATCAAGTCACAACAATAGACAAACATAGTGTGCTTAAACTAATAACACACAAATTATTGTATTGTTCTTGTCTATATTGAATACATTATTTGAACATTCACCGTACAGGTTGGAAAAAGTATGTGAACCCCTAGGCTAATGACTCCAAAAGTCAGCTTATCTGGAGTCCAATATAAAAGACACTCACAAAACTTGAATTTGCTATTCACAAGAAGCATTTCCTAATGTGAACCATGCCTCGAACAAAAGAGATCTCAGAAGACCTAAGTTTAAGAATGGTTGACTTGCATAAAGCTGGAAAGAGGAATGGTCCAAAATTACTCCTGAGTACAGAAAACATTTGGTTGAGGTTATTGCTGCCAACCAGTGTCAACCAGTTTTTAAATCCAAGGGTTCACATACTTTTGCCACCCTGCACTGTGAATGTTTACACAGTGTGTTCAATAAAGACATGAAAACGTATAATTATTTGTGTGTTATTAGTTTAAGCAGACTGTGTTTGTCTATTGTTGTGACCTAGATGAAGATCATAATAAAATGTTGTGACCAATTTATGCAGAAATCCAGGTATTTCCAAAGGGTTCACATTCTTTTTCGTGCCACTGTAGGTGGGTGAGGGCAGTGTGGAGTGCAATTAAGATTGCGTTGTCTATGGGTCTGTTGAGTCGGTGGGGGTCCTCACACACGGTACAGTGGTGTTATTATCAAAGCGTGCATAAAATGCATTGAGTTCATCTGGAAGAGAAGCATCATTGGGCGGCACACGGCTGGGTCTTCCTTTGTAATCCGTAATGGACTACAGCCCCATCCACATGCTGCAGGCGTCGGAGCCTATGTAGTATGATTCTACCATATTTGTCACGTTCTGACCATAGTTCTTGTGTTTTCCTTGTTTTAGTGTTGGTCAGGACGTGAGCTGGGTGGGCATTCTATGTTGTGTGTCTGGTTTGTCTATTTCTATGTTTGGCCTGATATGGTTCTCAATCAGAGGCAGGTGTTAGTCATTGTCTCTGATTGGGATCCATATTTAGGTAGCCTGTTTTGTGTTGGGATTTGTGGGTGGTTGTTTCCTGTCTTTGTGTTTTATGCACCAGTTAGGACTGTTTCGGTTTTCACGTTTATTGTTTTGTATCCTGTTCATGTTTGAGTTACCTTATTAAATTAACATGAACTCTAACCACGCTGCGTTTTGGTCCGCCTCTCCTTCCCAGGAAGAAAGCCGTTACAATATTCCTATTTTGTCCCTTTGCTCGTTTAATGACTCTACAGAGGTCGTAGCGGGACTACTGGTGCTGGTGCTGGTGCCTGTCCTCAACCGTAGCCTCTGGGTTGTCTGCAATAGTTCTGTCCTTTAGCTTTAGCGCCAATTCAGGGATTTTGATTGGGGAAGCGGCAAACCTTCACTGTGGGTACAACGTCGCCAATGCATTTCCTTATGAAGCCGGTGACAGAGGTGTCTAGCTCATCAATGTTATCGGCGGAGTCTTGGAAACATACACCAGTCAGCCCTAGCAAAGCAGTTCTGCTTGTTTCTAGCCTCGTACAGTTGGTTAAGTGCCAGCCTGTTATATTTCTTGTCCTGAGGTAGAACGTATACGACAGTCAGGATAACAGCTGAAAACTCCCTGGTGAGGTAAAAGGTTGGCATTTGACCATCAGGTATTCCAAAACGGGTGAACAATGGGTCGAGACTACCACTGCGCTTGAGTCAGTACACCATTTGTTGTTGATGAAGAGGCAAACCCCTCACCCTCTCGATTTCCCTGACTTTACTGTTTAGTATACTAATCAGTCAGTTTCCATTCACTTATGCTGATGCAGCCACAGACACTTTTCCCCAGTGTCCAAGGGGTTCCCTCTTTCATCTGTACTGGCAAGTTAACCCTACATTGGTTCTCTGCCGGTTTAAATGCTTTCAGACTGGCAGAGAACCAATGTTGGTTTTCATTTCACTTGAGATCAATGCAGGGGCTCAGGGACACCCAATGATTTCACATTCATTAGAGACCACAAGAAGAAATACACCCCCGTCATCACATGGTGGCCTGGAAATATGCCCTGTGTACCAAAGGATTTAGCACATCCCTTCAGAACGTTGTGGCCTTTCACAGCAGACTGTCAGCAAAGACCAGCATAGTGCAAGAGATCCTTTGAAGATCTACATGGATTGCAATGACGTTATTTCGAGTAGCTAGTACACTGCAGTTAACCCGAGAGTGAACGAATGCCCTGCAATGATATTAAACAAACTAAGCTATATGGACTGGCATCTACAAAACTCTGGTAATTGACTTTCTGGTAATTGACTTTCTTAATTGACTTTCTTTGCCAACACTTTGCATTGCATCACACAACACACCTCTCTCCTGCAGCCCTGTCTATCCCATGGTGGTGGTTGGACAGATACAAGATAGCAGGTAAAGAGGGAGGTTTGGGTCTGTACAGTACACAGTACTGGCCTTCTGGGCCCATTACAAATGAGAGAAAGAGAGGGATAAAAGAGAGACATGATAAAGGTTAGAAACTGGAGTGAGAGAGAGTAGATGGAGAGAGGGATTGAAGACAGCGAGAAACAGAGATAAAGAAATTGAAACCGTTTACAGTGAAAGCATCTGCGGTAAGCATTATCACAACCTTCCTTCCTCTCCTCTCCTCTCCTGAGTAAGCCCCAGGTAATAAAGACTAGAGCAGCCTGTTTAGCAGAGAGAGTTTAGCAGAGAGAGCCTAGCATGGCCTGTTTGATTTATGTGCAGTGAGGTTTGGTCAGCCATCGCACAGCCCCTCCAGGATTCTCAGCCCGGGGCAGAGAGCCAAGCACTCCTAACCTCTCCCACTGACTGGAGGCCACCAGGGACCCCCACAGCCCATGCAGGGGCCACAGTGACTGACCACAGAACTAGGACCTGGACTGCCCTCCTCCCACTCAAAAACCTTGGCACAGACTGTCTTGAGTAATCCAGCGATAAGGTCCAGAGAGAGTGAGGGCTGAGGAGAGAAGAGGGGAGAGCGAGGGAGGGAGGGAGAAAGAGAAATGGAGAGAGAGAGAGAAACATGCGAGAGTGTTCTGACATGTCAGGGTGCCCTCACCTGCATCTCTCCTCCAGTTCACCCTGATCAATGAGTTTCTGGGGTGACTCAGCACTTGTTGTTATAATGGTTTCCATATACTATGTACCATGTTACATAGAGAGTACACATTTCAATGCAAGACTGATTTTGATACCATTTTATTAGCTTAACATTCATATTACAACGTTATACTCCCCTTGCTTTAATGCTTTTTTTTATGCTTTAATCTGGCATACTGAAAAACTGTACAAGCAAAAAATGGTTGCCTATCGAAACCTATGATACATTTACCCCAATGGCATTTGTCTTTTTCAAACTAGTTGAGCAGAGCTAGACCGTAGCAGACCCTGCAAGAGATACTGTCCTTGCATTGTTCCCTCACCTAACCTGCCTTGCAGAAGAATGGGCTCTTTGCATGGACCTCCAATGTGGGACCACTAAATAACCAGCTACCTCTGGAGCAGTCAAACTTTCACCAGTCTGTGAGGACACCCATCTGGTCAGCATGGAGGGAGCGCCATCATATATTTGGGCTTGCTAGCCTCTTCGTTAAAACAAGAGGGCAAACATAATTGGGTTCATACCCAAAGGTGTTCTTAGACAGGCTAAGAGTCAAGTCCATATCACAGCCTGTAATTTAATTCTCTCTTTCTCTCCCTTTCTCTCTCTCTCTCTCTCTCTCTCTCTCTCTCTCTCTCGCTCTTTCTCTGTCTCTCTCCTTCTGTCAGTTCCACATCTGGGCAACTTCTTCTCTCTGTCTTCCCCAACTCACACCCCTGAAAGGCACGCACACACAGACACACACCACTCCCCCATTGCTTTGCCCACGCTCACTGTCCCACACATTCACTTTCAAGACATAAAAAAGGAGAGACAGACCTGACCACAGGAGAAAAGATGAGGAGGAGAAGGTGGTAAAGACAACAAAATTATGTCTTCTGCCCAGTCCTGAAGAAAAAGTACATTGAAATGCCACAACACAGTCAACTGTTTGGCCAAAGTGATACTAAAATGAGGGAAAAACAGAATGGATAAAACACTTGGTATTGGGGGAGATCAACTTGGGATCAACTTATGATATTTAAGGAGGGAGGTGAGAGGAGAGGCAGGAACACTGGGAAATGGGAACGAGTCTCAGTAGGATGAATGGCGCTCCAAAAAAGGTCAAGTTTCACATAATTCTCCATATTTTTCTAATCACGCTGAGGAGATGTCTGATAGAGATAGAGTGCAGCCCTCTTTGGAGGTGAATACGAATCTTTGGAGTGTCTTGCTGAGAGAGAGAAACACATTGGCAGGAGGATGCAGTATTTATTGTTGAAACAGTGTGTAATGGGAACCGCTCAAAACACCAAGGAGAGATAGAGGGCTAAAAGGAAAACAAAGGAGACATTTTTTGTGTTTCTTAATCTAGTTAGAAACACAAAGGAAATCTCTGCTAAATTAGTCTGCTTACAAAATGCATACCCCCTAAAACAGGCATGCAACATGCATACCCCCTAAAACAGGCATGCAACATGCATACCCCCTAAAACAGGCATGCAACATGCATACCCCCTAAAACAGGCATGCAACATGCATACCCCCTAAAACAGGCATGCAACATGCATACCCCTTAAAACAGGCATGCAACATGCATACCCCCTAAAACAGGCATGCAACATGCATACCCCCTAAAACAGGCATGCAACATGCATACCCCCTAAAACAGGCATGCAACATGCATACCCCCTAAAACAGGCATGCAACATGCATGCAAATACACTGCACATATGCACACAGATTCCCACACACACACCTGTACACACACACACACACAAACACACACACACACACACACACACACACACACACTGTAGAAGCACTGCAATTGCCTAGCATGAGTGTTGTTTTAACAACTAGACCGTGTCAAGTCGGAGACAAACGAGACCTCACAGATATGGGGTTGAAAAAAGGAACACTTGGTGTGGGGCCTTAAAGAATGTTCTCTAAGACGTAAGCTCCAACCCACCTAATACTTCCCATGTACAGGGCCAAGCCACAACCACCAGAAGCCCTAAAAACAACCTGAAGTGGGCCCCAAAAACCACTGCAAAGAAAGTACAAACAAGGAGCTTAAAAGTGAAAGGAAGAAAAAACACTTGAAAATAAGAAAAGATTAGGAGACGGCCCCTTTTCCTCTCTCATCCAACCATGAGTAACGCAGACATGGCAAAGGTAGCAACAATACTTGTGTTTTCGACAAAAAATAAGGTGCTGTCGGCCAGATTCTAAGCTAAACTAAACAGCATACATTAATCTGTTACTCTTTACGATTTTGGAAAAGACAGGAATTGGTACATGTTGCCTTAACAACAAATATAATCAAAGACTTTTTTTTATACAGTTCATGGTGTATTTTAAAGGGTATTTATGGTTGTTAATATAACAGCAAAAAGGTCATTAGAAAAATCATAGTGACTGGAATATCATTCCTAAACCTTGAGCTGCATAGATGTAATTTATTTCAGAGTTCTCTCTCCCTCCTCTCTCTCTCTTTCTCACTCGTCTCTCTCTCTCTCCCTCGTCTCTCTCTCTCGTCTCTCTCTCTCTCCCTCGTCTCTCTCTCTCTCTCCCTCGTCTCTGTCTCTCTCTCATTGCTGAATATGTCCATTGACAAAGTAAAAATTACAGGTTGACCTTTCGAATAAGAGCTGAAGAAGAGTGGGCTAATCGGGGGAGAGGAACAGGGAGGGATGGAGAGAGAGAAAGATGGAGAAAAGGAGGGAGAGAGCTCCAACATAGGCTGAACCCATAGGTCTGAATTTCAAAAGGCCATTTGCTAATCTGACATCACTGGGTCTATTCAATTCATTACCCAGGACACAATCACCATTATGGCTGCAACCCAGAGATTTGAGCCGCTGCTGCCTTCCTTCGACACTAACTCATTGATTAAAAGCTCTCTGGAGAGGCTAAAAGGAAAAGCAAGAGAAAGCCAGCTCTGTCATGGTCGCTGTAGACTAGGTCCCTACATTCCAGCAGAAAGAGCCCAGCTAACCATCATTGTAAATGGCAAAACGATGGATCCCGATGTTATAATTTATAATTATCGGTACAATGCAACCGTTTTTATTTCCAAATCAAAATATTTATGGGTAACAATTAAGTACCTTACTGTAATTGTTTTCAATTAAAATGGTCAAACAGAACCAAAATAATAGCTTCTTGTAAAAGATTCTCAAGCAAGTATTTTGCGAGGACTGTCTGGGAGTGGTCTGAGTGGAGAAGGGGAAACTGAAAACTAGCTGTTATTGGCAGAAAGGTCTTGTAACTAATTGACAAGCCTGTGAAGTCTCCAGGCAGGCCAAATCTCCATCGCACCAAAACAGGCTGACATTTCAGGCAGGTCTATTCAAACAGCTCTTTCACTAAAAGGGCATAGCCATAATTTTTTTTAAATTTCACAGTATTATTCAAATCAAATGTTATTAGTCACATGCGCTGAATACAACAGGTGTAGACCTTACAGTGAAATGCTTACTTACAAGCCCCTAACCAACAGTGCAGTTTCAAAGGACAAGAATAAGAGATAAAAATAATTAAAGAGCAGCAGTAAAAAAAAAACAGTATATACAAGGGGATACCGGTACAGAGTCAATATGCAGGGCAGAGAGTGGCAGTGGTGGGGAGGGGGGAACAGCAATGCAAAAAGCCTTGGGAGCCATTTGACTAGATGTCCAGGAGTCTTATGGCTTGGGGGTAGAAGCTGTTTAGAAGCCTCTTGGACCTAGACTTGGCGCTCCGGTACCGCTTGCCATGCGGTAGCAGAGTGAACAGTCTATGACTAGGCTGGCTGGAGACTTTGACAATGGTTAGGGCCTTCCTCTGACACCGCCTGGTACAGAGGTCCTGGATGGCAGGAAGCTTGGCCCAGTGATGTACTGGGCCGTTCGAACTACCCTCTGTAGTGCCTTGCGGTCAGAGGCCGAGCAGCTGCCATTCCAGGCAGTGATGCAACCCATCAGGATGCTCTCGATAGTGCAGCTGTAGAACCTTTTGAGGATCTGAGGACCCATGCCAAATCTTTTTAGTCTAATGAGGGGGAATAGGTTTTGTCGTGCCCTCTTCACGACTGCTTGGACCATGTCAGTTTGTTGGTGATGTGGACACCAAGGAACTTGAAGCTCTCAAACCTGCTCCACTGCAGCCCCGTCAATGAGAATGGGGGTGTGCTCGGTCCTCTTTTTCCTGTAGTCCACAATCATCTCCTTTGTCTTGATCATGTTGAGGGAGAGGTTGTTGTCCTGGCACCACATGGTTGTTGTTTGTGATCAGGCCTACCACGTTGTGTCATCGGCAAATGTAATGATGGTGTTGGAGTCGTGCTTGGCCGTGTAGTCATGAGTGAACAGGGAGAACAGGAGGGAGCTGAGCATGCACCCCTGAGGGGCCCCTGTGTTGAGGATCAGCGTGGCGGATGTGTTGTTACCTACCCTTACCACCTGGGGGCGGCCCGTCAGGAAGTCCAGGATACAGTTGTAAGGAGGTGTTTAGTCCCAGGGTCCTTAGCTTACTGATGAGCTTGAGGGCACTATGGTGTTGAACGCTGAGCTGTAGTCAATGAATAGCATTCTCACACAGGTTTTCCTTTTGTCCAGGTGGGAAAGGGTAGTGTGGAGTGCAATAGAGATTGCATGATCTGTGGATCTGTTGGGGCGGTATGCAAATTGGAGTGGGTCTAGGGTTTCTGGGATGATGATGTTGATGTGAGCCATGACCAGCCTTTCAAAGCACTTCATGGCTACAGACGTGAGTGCTACGGGTCGGTAGTCATTTAGGCAGGTTACATTAGTGTTCTTGGGCACAGGGACTATGGTGGTCTGCTTAAAACATATTGGCATTACAGACATTGACAGGGAGAGGTTGAAAATGTCAGTGAAGACACTTGCTAGTTGGTCAGCGCATGCACGCAGTACACGTCCTGGTAATCCGTCTGGCCCTGCGGCCTTGTGAATGTTGACCTGTCCAAAGGTCTTACTCACATCGACTGCGGAGAGCGTGATCACATAGTCTTCCGTTACAGCAATGGCTCTCATGCATGTTTCAGTGTTATTTGCCTCGAAGCGAGCGCAGAAGTAGTTTAGCTCGTCTGGTAGGCTCGTGTCACTGGGCAGTTCTCGGCTGTGCTTCCCTTTGTAGTGTGTAATGGTTTGCAAGCCCTGCAAACATCCGATGAGTGTCAAGAGCCGGTGTAGTACGACTCGATCTTAGTCCTGTATTGACGCTTTGCCTGTTCGATGGTTCATCGGAGGGCACAGCGGGATTTCTTATAAGCTTCCAGGTTAGAGTCCCACTCCTTGAAAGCAACAGCTATAGCCTTTAGCCCAGTGTGGATACTGCCTGTAATCCTAGGCTTCTGGTTGGGGTATGTACGTACGGTCACTGTGGGGAAGACGTCATCGATGCACTCATTGAAGAAGCCAATGACAGATGTGATGTTCTCCTCAATGCCATTGGAGGAATCCCGGAACATATTCCAGTCTGTGCTCGCAAAACAGTCCTGTAGCTTAGCATCTGCGTCATCTGACCACTTTTTTATTGATTTAGTCACTGGTGCGTCCTGCTTTAATTTTTGCTTGTCAGCAGGAATCAGGAAGATGGACGTCAGATTTGTCAAATGGAGGGCGAGGGAGAGATTTGTATGCGTCTCTGTGTGTGGAGTATAGTTGGCCCAGAGTTATTTTCCCTCTGGTTGCACAATTAACAAGCTGACAGAAATTTGGTAAAACTGATGTAAGTTTCCCTGCATTCAAGTACCCGGCTACTAGGAGCGCTGCCTCTGGGTGAGCGTTTTTTTGTTTGATTATGGCGGAATACAGCTCATTCAATGCTATGTTAGTGCCAACCTCTGACTGAGGTGGTGTGAAAACAGCTACGAAGAATACAGATGAGAACTCTCTCGGTAGGTAGTGTGGTCTACAGCTTATCATGATATACTCAACCTCATGCGAGCAATAGCTCGAGACTTCCCTAGATATAGTGTACCAGCTGTTATTTACACAAATACATAGCCTGCCGCCCCTTGTCTTACCAGACACCGCTGTTCTATCCTGCCAGTGCATCGTATAACCAGCAAGCTGTTTGTTGATATTGTCGTCGTTCAGCCACGACTCCTTGAAGCATGAGAAGTTAGTTTTTAATGTCCTGTTGGTAGTTTAATCTTCCCTGTAACTTGTTGATTTTATTGTCCAAAGAGGGCATGTTTGCTAGTAGAATTAAGGGAAGTGGGGGTTTATTCGATCTCCTTTGAATTCTCAGAAGGCAGCCTGCACTCCGGCCTCTCTTTCTCCACCTCCTCTTCATGCAGATCACGGGGGTCGGGGCCTGTTCCCAAAGGAGCCGTATCTCCTCCACCTCGGGCTCGTCAGTCGTGAAAGAAGAAAAAGGATTCTGATAGTCCGTGGTGATTAATCGCAGTCCAGATGTCTAGAAGTTATTTTCGGTCATAACAGATGGTAGCGGCAACATTATGTACAACATGAGTTCAAAAAAAGTTACAAACAATGCAGACAAACGAACAAAAACACACAATTGGTTGGGGGCACGTAAAACGTCTGCTTTCTGCTCCATCTTAGTCGGAGCACAACCTCAGTGTGGGAATGTATATAAAACACATGAAAAACACACTTTTGACTGCACTGAACCTTTAAATAGTTAAATACGTATGTAAGCCCTTGCTATAGTAGTGCAGTTTAGCGCTATCACCGTTGGCACATAATATATACACTACATGGCCAGAAGTATGTGGACACCTGCTCGTCGAACATCTCATTCCAAAATTATGGGCAATAATATGGAGTTGGTCCCCCTTTGCTGGGAAGGCTTTCCACTAGATGTTGGAACATTGCTGCGGGGACTTGCTTCCAATTCAGACACAAGAGAATTACTGAGGGCGGCAACTGATGTCGGGTGATTAGGCCTGGCTCGCAGTCAGTATACCAATCCATCCCAAAGGTGTTCAATGGGGTTGAGGTCAGGGCTCTGTGCAGGCCAGTCAAGTTCTTCCACACCAATCTCAACAAACCATTTCTGTATGGATTTCGCTTTGTGTACAGGGCCACTGTCATGCTGAAACAGGAAAGGGAAAGGGCCTTCCCCAAACGTTTGCCGCAAAGTTGGAAGCACAGCATCGTCTAGGATGTCATTGTATACTGTAGCTTTAAGATTAGTGAGTGTTGCAACCAAGGATACTCGGCAGTCCCGTTTTGTGAGGTCTAGCACATCAGAAATTTTACAAACAGACTTGTTGGAAAGGTTACATCCTATGACGGTGCCACGTTGAAAGTCACTGAGCTCTTCAATACGGGCCATTCTACTGCCAATGTTTGTCTATGGTGATTACATGGCTGTGTGCTCGATTTTGTACACCTGTCAGCAATGGCTGTGGCTGAAATAGCCAAATGCACTAATTTGAAGGGGTGTCCACATACTTATATAAAAACATTTTCATTTCATTTGCAAGAAAAAATAGCGGGGACCAAATAAAATCCCACGAGGGCCAAATTTGGCCAGCAGTTGGGGAACCCTGCCCTAAGTCTTCATTGTTCCACTTCCAGACTCAGCATGGCTCTCTCTCTCCTCACTGGCTGCCTGTCCTGAAATCACACCCAGGTTAAGGTGACACGCTGACACGTTCCTGTGAATGCGCTCATTAGGCAGCGTAGCACTCTCTCCTTTCACGCTCATTTTCTCTCTCTCTCTTTCTCTCTCTCTCTCTCTCTCTCTCTCACAAACACACACACACACACACACACACACACACACACACACGTTCCTAATTAAAAACCTGGGAGTCTATTTATGTCCCATCACGCCATTTGACACATGATTTAATGGTGCAGCTGGCAGAGGAGAGGACGAGGGGAAGGGAAGCAAGGAAGAAGAGAGGAGGTATAAGAAGAGGGAGATGGAGGGGAGATGAGAGAGTAGAGGACAGAAGAACAGAGTAGATGAGTAGAGAAGAGAAGGAGAGGAGGATGGAGGAGGTAGAGGGGGGACAGTACAGGAGAGGATGGCGCTAGAAGTCACCCGCCACCGATGATGTCATCTCACACGGCACTGTCAGACTACGAGACTAGCCATTTGATATTTTTATTTTAGTCCCAGTTTCATCCCTCCATCATTCCCGGCAGCTTATCCCACCATCCCTCTCTTCTCTCATGGGGTCAGCCATATCCCTTCCAGTCCCCCCCCCCTCCCCGTTTACGCAACAACTCCATTATTTGCTTCAAACGGAATGCGCTGCTCCGTGGAGATAAGCCACCATTCAAAGAGATTCAATTAAAAGGAGATAAACAGTGTCCTTGAGGATGAGTGCAGATAACAGATTGGACTGACACAGCTGACTCTCTTTGTTTTGTTAATTAAAGATGACCTCATCGCTAAAAATGGATGCGGTTGTCTCCTCATCACGAGCTTCACCATCAGCAGATTGGAGAGCAGGCAGGGGGCCAAGACAGGCTTTTTTTCTCTCTGTCTGTGTGTGTGCCACACACATAGTTACTCTCTCACTCTCTCTCTCGCTATCTGTGGGCAAGGTAACTCTTTCTGTCAGATGTCTCATTGATGCTTGCTTGTTCTCTCTCTTTCTTGCTCCCTCTGACCATACAGAGGGAAGTCAATCAGTTGCATGCACACACGTGTGAGCCCACTCATACCCACTTACATGTGTTCAGCAGTTCAGAAACACCCTAATTTATGGACAAAGGGTAATTTAATAATAATGAAGCATGTCTAGTTTTCATGATAGGAATGCTCACTGCATTAGTTTTATGATTTTGGTCAATCTAATGTTCATTAGGAGATGATACACATCCTCCATGTTGAGTTGAGTGAGTAAAGTTTTTGTCACACTTGCACAGTGACAAATGACCGTAGGGACCCAGAATGATTGCTGTTGACCAAGCAGTCTTAAAGGCCCAGTACCCTCAAATGTGATTTCCTGTGTTTTATATATATACTAAAATATGTGGACACCCCTTCAAATTAGTGGATTCGGCTATTTCAGCCACACCTGTTGCTGACAGGTGTATAAAATTGAGCACACAGCCATGAAATCTCCATAGACAAACACTGGCAGTAGAAGAGGTCAGTGACTTTCAATGTGGCAGTTCGTCAAATGTTCTGCCTTGTTATAGCTGCCTGGGTCAACTGTAAGTGCTGTTGTGAAGTGGAAACGTCTAGGAGCAACAATGGTTCAGCCGCAAAGTGGTAGGTCACACACGCTCACAGAATGGGACCGCCGAGTGCTGAGGTGCGTAAAAATCGTCTGTCCTCGGTTGCAACACTCACCACAGTTCCAAACTGCCTCTGGAAGCAATGTCAGCACAATAACTGTTCCTCGAGTGCTTCATGAATATGGATTTTCATGGCCGAGCAGCCGCACACAAGCCTAAGATCACCATGCGCAATGCCAAGAGTCGGCTGGAGTGGTGTAAAGCTCGCCGCCATTGGACCCTGGAGCAGTAGAAACGCATTCCCTGGAATGCTGAATCACGCTTCACCATCTGGCAGTCCGACGGACGACTCTGGGTTTGGCGGATGCCAGGAGAATGCTACATGCCCAAATGAATAGTGCCAACTGAAAGGTTTTTCATGGTTCAGGCTAGGCCCCTTAGTTCCAGTGAAGGGAAATCTTAACGCTGCAGCATACAATGACATTCTAGAAGGTTCTGTCCTTCCAGTTTGGGGTAGGAACCTTTCCTGTTTCAGCATACCAATGCCCCCGTGCACAAAGCAAGGTCCATACATAAATTGTTTGTCGAGATTGGTGTGGAAGAACTTGGCTGGCCTGCACAGAGCACTGACCTCAACCCCATCGAACACCTTTGGAATGAATTGGAATGCCGACTGAGAGCCAGGCCTAATCACCCAACATCAGCGCCTGACCCTAGTAATGCTCTTGTGGCTTAATGAAAGGAAGTCGCTGCGGCAATGTTCCAACATCTAGTGGAAAGCTTTCCCAGAATAGTGGAGGCTGTTATAGCAGCAAAGGGGGGACCAACTCCTTATCAATGCCCATGATTTTGGAATGAGATGATGGATGAACAAGTGTCCAAATACTTTTGGTGATGTAGTGTATATATAATTTTCATTCATGACATAAAAGACAGTCAAATCACCAGTAAATGAGCTCAAAGTGGATTTAATTTAGGAAATCTGTTCCCAATTATTCCCACGCATACTGTAAATAGAGAGGCATATGAGAAATCGTATCCCAATTTAATCAAGGTTTGAAATGATTCTGTTTTTCTCAAATACTATATCTGTTTGGGATTCTTGCAGTCAATTTGCAGTGTACAAATGATATATAACTACGTTTCGGGTCTCTCGACCATCCGCTCAACGATAAATTGGCCCACGGCTGAATGTAACTGAGGACCCCTGCCTTAGGGGAATCATAGAAATAGCACAGGGATTCTCAATACCCAGAATGACAGAGAAATGTGTACTGTAATGAAGTGGGCCATTGCTGAAATAAACCATGCAAAATTCTTCAGCAGAGTACTGATACATGGAGGAGAGACGAGAAATAGGTAGCTATGCAGTTACTGTAGGATTTAGTTGAACTATGACATTGAAGTGAAAGGTAAATACATGAATTGTCTATATGTATATTCACTTATTTTCTAAGGGTCATCCAAAACAAAGACATTAATGGAGCCATTTTTCTTTTTTACAACCAAACATCACATTTTTATAAAAATGCTGTTCATTGGTCCAGACATCTTTTTTGTTATTTCACGTTTTTTAGAAACTTACCCAAAACAGCAAATAACTTCCTCATCCTCGTTGTATAGTCTGGGGACCCCCAAAAACATGAGCAAAGGCTCCAAAAACATCCAAATGTGTATTTTAGAAACAGAATAGTTCTCAGTACAGTAATGCAGGTCTTTAGATGTTGTACACATGAAATTGTCCCAGTCTGTTGTCCCCACATGCTTCAAGATGGCTACCATTGTTCCCAAGAAGGCAAAGAGAACTGGAAAAACTGACCCTTAGCACTCACTTCTGTCATCGTGAAGTGCTTTGAGAGACGAGTCAAGGATCATATCACCTCCACCTTACCGGCCACACCAGACCAACTTCAGGTTGCATACCGCCCCAACAGGTCTATAGACGACGCAATCGCCATCATACTGCACACTGCACTGTCCCATCTGGACAAAAGGAATACCTATGTAAGAATGCTGTCCATTGACTACAGCTCAGCATTCAACACCATAGTACCCTCCAAGCCAATTATCAATCTGGAGGCCCTGGTTCTCAACCCCGCCCTGTGTAATTGGGTCCTGGACTTTCTGACGGGCCGCGCCCAGGTGGTGAAGGTAGGAAACAACATCTCCACTTCGCTGACCCTCTTCACTGGGGCCCCACAAGGGTGCGTTCTCAGCCCCCTCCTGTACTCCCTGTTCACCCACGACTGTGTGGCCATGCACACCTACAACTCAATCATTAAGTTTGCAGACGACACAACAATAGTGGGCTTGATTACCAACAACGATGAGACAGCCTACAGGGAGGAGGTGAGGACACTCAGAGAGTGTGGTGTCAGGAAAACAACCTCTCACTCAACATCAACAAAACAAAGGAGATGATCGTGGACTTCAGGAAACAGCAGAGGGAGCACCCCCCTATCCACATCGAAGGGACAGAGGTGGAGGTGTTGTTCCTGAGCATACACATCACAGACAAACTGAAATGGTCCACTCACACAGACAGTGTGAGTGGACCATTTTAGGAGGCTGAAGAAATTTGGCTTGTCACCCAAAACCCTGACAAATTTTTACAGATGCACAATCGAGAGCATCCTGTTGGGCTGTATCACTTGCTTAGTTAAATAAAGTTTAAAATATATATATATTTTTTAATGGAATTTTAACGTTGCGGATAAAGTTCGGAATGACACAATTTCACGTGTACAACATCTAAAGACTTTACACTACTGAGAGCTTTGACGTTTCTAAAGGGACGCATTTGGGTGTTCATGGAGCCTTTGTTAATGTTTTTTTTTCGGGGCCCCCATACTACACAATGATTACAACTACTACTATAATAATTACAAGTACTAGTCATTATTTTAGAAGCTTTTTGTCCACATTAAGTGATTTAAAGTGACCTCTTTATATCCACATTAAGTGATTTAAAGTGACCTCTTTATAATGTCTTTACAATATCTGTTTTCTGCTACTTAAATGTCTCACCCTCAGCAGTCAAAAGGTTTGACTAAGTTTCACAAATAGTAGGCCCTATGGGAATGCTGAGCCCTGCTGTGTCAACCCTACTATCCCATTATGAATCAGCCTCAGGCAGAGCGGCTGTCTCGTTAGATAATGTCGTCTAATAGAAATCCTGCCCCTGCATTGGTGTGCCATCTAGAGGTCTCTACAGGCCTGAATGATCATCAACTTCTAATCAATCACAATTATAAACTATGTCTAATGGAAAATAAAACCAACATATACAGAGTCTAACACTGGTTAAATACATAACACTGATAAATAATAATGTACTGTAAATTATGTTTTCAATGTATTTGAGATTAGAGGTTGACCGATTATGATTTTTCAACTCCGATACCGATTATTGGAGGACAAAGAAATAGACAATACGGATTAATCAGACTATTTTATTTATTTATTTGTAATAATGACAATTACAACAATACTGAATGAACACTTATTTTAACTTAATATAATACATCAATAAAAATCAATTTAGCCTCAAATAAATAATGAAACATGTTCAATTTGGTTTAAATAATGCAAAAACAAAGTGTTGGAGAAGAAAGTAAAAGTGCAATATGTACCATGTAAGAAAGCTAACGTTTAAGTTCCTTGCTCAGAATATGAGAACATATGAAAGATGGTGGTTCCTTTTTAACAAGAGACTTCAATATTCTAAGGTAAGAGGTTTTAGGTTGTAGTTAATATAGTATTTTTAGGACTATTTCTCTCTATACCATTTGTATTTCATATACTTTTGATTATTGGATGTACTTACAGGCACTTTAGTATTGCCAGTGTAACAGTATAGCTTCCGTCCCTGTCATATTAACTATATATGCAGGTTTAAAAATATATACCTCTGTGTATTGATTTTAAGAAAGGCACACGTTGGAGCAACGACAGTCATTTTCCGCGAATGCGCACCGCATCGATTATATGCAACGCAGGACACGCTAGATAAACTAGTAATATCATCAACCATTTGTAGTTATAACTAGTGATTATGATTGATTGATTGTTTTTTATAAGATAAGTTTAATGCTAGCTAGCAACTTACCTTGGCTAGCAACTTACCTTCTTACTGCATTCGCGTAACAGGCAGTCTCCTCGTGGAGTGCAATGAGAGGCAGGTGGTTAGAGCGTTGGACTAGTTAACTGTAAGGTTGCAAGCTTGAATTTACAAGGTAAAAATTTGTTGTTCTGCCCCTGAACCAGGCAGTTAACCCACCGTTCCTAGGCCATCATTGAAAATAAGAATGTGTTCTTAACTGACTTGCCTAGTTAAATAAAGGTGTTAAAAATATATATTTTAAAAAATCGGCCGAATCGGTATCCAAAAATACTGATTTCCCATTGTTATGAAAACTTGAAATCGGCCCTAATTAATCAGCCATTGCAATTAATCGGTCGACCTCTATTTGAGATGTCAGTTTCTCGCTTTACCTCTCCAGCTGTTTCTAGTTTGGTCTAGCATTGAAGTGACAGTCCCCCTCCCTCTCCAGTATTTGGGCAATCTTCCTGCATAACAGACATACTATACTGGGTGCAGACTGTCCTATTCTCTTTCTGTGTGCTCAGGGAGGTGGGGACTCCAAAGTGTAGCCAAAGGCCATTGGTGCATTGCTTCAAATATTTAGACGTACGTTATAGTAAAATATACGAACATGAATTTCAATAAGTCCCTCGGACTGAAACAATAAATATTGACCCGCATGAACCCACAGGGCCTTTGGCTGGGACCATAAAGCAGCACTATATCAAAGGGGAGCTGCGCTCCGTGGGCCCAAAGCGTATATATAAAAAGAGGGAGAGAAGGAAAGAGGGATAGAGGGGAGGACAGGAGAAAAGCACATTGAGTCCTCTCTGCCCCCACTTCCAGTAAGCCTGCCCCCTAATGTAGGTACCAGGTTTTTTTTTTTCAAAACAAAAACCTAACCAAAAACACAACACAACACAATAAAGTGCTGTTGAATGATGGTGGTAGCAGAACATTGTGCTTTTCCCCAGCGTTGGTCAGTTCCAAAGCAAAACATTCACCTTAGTTTGATCAGTAAATGCAAAACATATTTGTGGGCAGCCAGTCCAATAGCCTTAGGTGCACACATGGATTTGTTGTGAAATGTGCGACAATATCACAACAATATATGGGGAAAGTGGGCGGTGGAGATGGAGGAAAGAAAGGGGAAGAGGGTGTTTTGCCAGTCCACAGAGTTACAAGTTGACGCTCCGAGTTCCTCTTTGAGAGACTTAGCTGTCCCTTTTTTGGGAAGGCACATAACTTCAGTAATACCTCAACTGAGATTATGGAACAAATGCTTCCTGTCTGACTCGCATTGACCACCGGAGCTTGTTAGCTTTGGGTCAAAGGTCACAGCAGAGGGATTTAGGCTAAAACGCCAGACTAACAGTGCTCTAAATTCTAACATCTATGAAACAAATTTTTTGAGTCCAGGCCTGTACTGTAGCATGTGGACTCCCGAGTCCTCAGTTCTCTTAGATCCTATGCTGCTAAGTGGTGGGCTGGGGTTCAGATCGCATTCTGGGTTTAATGGTGATGAGGTGGTTTCCAGCGTGGCTAAGATCAGGACGAGTTAACAAGGCTTATCAGGATCGTGTACCTGTCGGCTGTGCCTGTGAGGAGGAAGTCCACAGCTTTACGACGTGGAAATGGGAGGCTTTCAAGATGAGGGGGAAATATTTCCTCCATTGACAAGTGATGTGCTTCTTTTACATGGAGCAGAAGGCGGACAAACAGAATCTTCTCTTACCACACTCTTTCCTTCTTCTCCAATTCTCTGTCCTCCAAGGGCATATGGATGTTAAGCAACGAGAAAGCCAATACAAGGGTCTGATGTCGAAGCTTTCACTCGCATCTAAAAGAAAACGGAATCCGAACTCAAAAACATGAACAACCGTCTCCATTAAGAAAATATACTTGGGGGGTAACCAAATACCTCGACAAACCAGCATTAATAATACCCAGAATGCTTCTGTTTGGGTTAGCCAATGATCAAGGCCTACCTACCTTTAACTTTGCCACCGTGTTAACATTTACAAAGCCAATACGTCATGGCATTACCTAAACATTTAAAAACAGAAACATTATTTTGTACATAATATTTCCTCCATCATTTCCACCAGCAGAACGTGTCCTCTCATGCTTTACCAAATACTCACCATCGGTGAAGAAATTGAAGGACATTATCAGGAAGCACTGGTACATTATTGACACTGATCTGAAAGCCATATTTAAATATCCCCCACGTATGGTCTTTAAAAGACCCCCAAACGTGAGAGACATTGTGGTCAGATCTGATTATCCACCAGAGAAAAGGGAAACTTTCTTGGACAAGGTTCCGGAGAGTAATTACAAATGTGGCCAAAGTGCTCAATGCAGTTTCATGTACAAATGTGACTCATTTACCCACCCCCGCACAGGACAAAGATTTAACATCAAAGGCCTGATTACCTGCATGTCCACCAATGTTGTTTACATGTTGAAATGTCCCTGTGGTCTGTCGTACGTAGGGCAAACCAGCAGAAGCCTTTTGACCCAGATCGGCGAGCACCACAGCAATATACGGACAGGTGACACCAAAAACTCTGTTGCTGTTAATTCTGCATAAGCTGGACATCCTATTAGCTCTCTGAGACATATTGGAATTGACATGGTCAAGATGCCATGCAGGACATTGAGAGGAAACTTCTTCAAAGGGAATATTGCTGGATCCACAGGCTGAACACACTATTTCCTCTTGGCCTTAACAAGGAGTTCGAAAACTACTTTTATAGTTCAAAATGTCCAAACCACTGTTTTCATTAAACCCTAAATGAATATTATGTGTATAATATTTACAGTATAAATTTACAGTACCAGTCAAAAGTTTGGACACACCTACTCATTCATGGGTTTTTCTTTATTTTAACTATTTTCTACATTGTACAATAATAGTGAAGACATCAAAACTATGAAATAAAACATATGGAATCATGTAGTAACAGTTTTTTGGTTATTATATGATTCCATATGTGCTATTTCATAGTTTTGATGTCTTCACTATTATTCAACAATGTAGAAAATAGTAAAAATAAAGAAACCCTTGAATAAGTAGGTGTGTCAACTTTTGACTGGTACTATATGCTCCCATATCTTCTGCTGTACTACTTGGTATTTTACTAAATATCAATATATATATATTGGTCTCATTACTCATTTACAAGCATTACACTACACCCGTAATAAAATCTGCTAAATGTGTATTTGGCCAATAAAATTCGATTTGATATTTTGATACATTGAATATCTATAATGTGAACCTATATTTTTACTTCCTGTTTCAGGAAGTGATGTCACTGAGCACTGCACCTATATATAGGACACTCAACCCCATATGGGATATGGATGCCCAATGAAGACCTAATACTCGAAACATTATAATAAAATCACATGGGAGCATGAGCAGAAGTGTGTGGAGTTTTTCTTTCATTTTTCATGTATTGACCACCACAAACAGATGCTGGCACTAAGACCACACTCAAAGAGCTGTATAGAGCCAAAAGCAAACAAGACCATGCTCATCCAGAGGCGGCACTCCTGGTGATGATCTTACCTCATTTTTACCAGCGTGTCACCTGTGCAACTAGAGGCGACAAAACTCTAGATCACCCTTACGCCACACACAGAAACACATACAAAGTTCTCCCTCGCCCTCCATTTGGCAAATCTGACCCTAACTCTATCCTCCTGATCCCTGATTACAGGTAAAACTCAAACAGGAAGTATCAGTGACGCCCTCAATATGGAAGTGGTCCGAGGATGCACCTATTCCCAATTTAACCCTCCAAGTGTCACGTTCTGACCATCGTTCGTATGTGTTTTCCTTGTTTTAGTGTTGGTCAGGACGTGAGCTGGGTGGGCATTCTATGTTTCATGTCTAGTTTGTCTATTTCTATGTCTGGCCTGATATGGTTCTCAATCAGAGGCAGGTGTTAGTCATTGTCTCTGATTTGGAACCATATTTAGGTAGCCTGGGTTTCACTGTGTGTTTGTGGGTGATTGTTCCTGTCTCTGTGTTTGCACCAGATAGGACTGTTTCGGTTTTCATTACGTTCATTTACGTTCTTTGTTTTGTAGTGTTTGTATTGATTCGTGTTTTTACGTTTGTTTATTAAACATGGATCGCAATCTACACGCCGCATTTTGGTCCGACTCTCCTTCACCACAAGAGAACCGTTACAGAATCACCCACCACAACCGGACCAAGCAGCGTGTCAACAGGCAGGAGCAGCAGGAGAGGCAACAGGTGCAGCAGGAGAGGAGGCAACAGGAGCAGCCCAAAGAGGAGTACAGTATGGACTATACTTCTTGGGAGGAGATAGACAGGTGGGCGGTCGACCCAGGGAGAGTGCCGGAGCCCGCCTGGGATTCGATGGAGCAGTGCGCGGAAGGTTATCGGAGAATGAGGTTGGCGAAGGGGGGGGCTCACAGGGAGTATGGCTATGGCTATGGCTAAGCCAGGTAGGAGACCTGCGCAAACTCTCTGTGTTTACCGGGGGGCTAGAGAGACCGGGCAGGCACCATGTTATGATGTGGTGCGCACGGTGTCTCCAGTGCGGGTGCATAGCCCGGTGCGGTATATTCCAGCTCCGCTTATCGGCCGGGCTAGATTGAGCGTCGAGCCAAATGCCATGAAGCTGGCTCTACGCATCTGGTCCCCAGTGCGTCTCCTTGGGCCGGCTTACATGGCACCAGCCTTGCGCACGGTGTCCCCGGTTCGCCTACATAGCCCATTGCGGGCTATTCCACCTCGCCGCACTGGTAGAGCGACCGGGAGTATTCAACCAGGTAAGGTTGGGCAGACTCGGTGCTCAAGAGCTCCAGTGCGCCTGCACGGACCGGTCTATCCAGTACCACCTTCACACACCAGCCCTCCGGTGGCAGCTCCCCGCACCAGGCTTCCTGTGCGTGTTCTCGGTCCAGTACCACCAGTACCAGCACCACGCAACAGGCCTACAGTGCGCCTCGCCTCTACAGCGCTGCTGGAGTCTCCTGCCTGTTCAGCGCAGCCAGAGCTACCAGCCTGCATGGAGCAGCCAGAGCTGCCAGCCTGCATGGAGCAGCCAGAGCTGCCAGCCTGCATGGAGCAGCCAGAGCTGCCAGTCTGCATGGAGCAGCCAGAGCTGCCAGTCTGCATGGAGCAGCCAGAGCTGCCAGTCTGCATGAAGCAGCCAGAACTGTCAGTCTGCATGGAGCAGCCAGTCTGCAAGGAGCTGCCAGTCTGCAAGGAGCTGCCAGTCTGCAAGGAGCTGCCAGTCTGCACGGAGCTGCCAGTCTGCACGGAGCTGCCAGTCTGCAAGGAGCTGCCAGTCTGTAAGGAGCTGCCAGTCTGCAAGGAGCTGCCAGTCTGCACGGAGCCGCCAGAGCTGCCAGTCTATATGGAGCAGCCAGAGCCGCCAGTCAGCGTGGAGCAGCCAGAGCCGCCAGTCAGCATGGAGCAGCCAGATCAGTCAGTCTGCCATGATCCGCCAGTCAGCCAGACTCTTCCAGATCTGCCAGTCAACCAGACTCTTCCAGATCTGCCAGTCAGCCAGACTCTTCCAGATCCGCCAGTCAGCCAGACTCTTCCAGATCCGCCAGTCAGCCAGACTCTTCCAGATCCGCCAGTCAGCCAGACTCTTCCAGATCCGCCAGTCAGCCAGACTCTTCCAGATCCGCCAGTCAGCCAGACTCTTCCAGATCCGCCAGTCAGCCAGACTCTTCCAGATCCGCCAGTCAACCAGACTCTTCCAGATCCGCCAGTCAGCCAGACTCTTCCAGATCCGCCAGCCAGTCAACCAGACTCAGCCAGACTCTTCCAGATCCGCAACAGTCAGACCGGACTCTTCCAGATCCGCCAGTCAACCAGACTCTTCCAGATCCGCCAGGACTCTTCCAGATCCGCCGCCAGTCTTCCAGATCCCAGCAGCCGCCTTCCAGATCCGCCAGTCTGCCCAGTGCCAGTCAACCTGACTCTTCCAGATCTGCCAGTCAACCAGACCCAGTGCCGCCAGTCTGCCCAGTGCCGCGCAGTGCCGCCAGTCTGCCCAGTGCCGTCAGTGCCGCCAGTCTGCCCAGTGCCGCCAGTCTGCCCAGTGCCGTCTGTGCCGCCAGTCTGCCCAGTGCCGTCAGTGCCGCCAGTCTGCCCAGCGCCGTCAGTGCCGCCAGTCTGCCCAGCACCATCAGTGCCGTCAGTCTGCCCAGCGCAGTCTGCCCAGCGCCGTGCCAGTCTGCCCAGAGCCGCCAGTGCCGTCAGTCTGCCCAGCGCCGCCAGTGCCGTCAGTCTGCCCAGCGCTGCCAGTGCCGCCAGTCTGCCCAGTGCCGCCAGTCTGTCCAGCGCCGCAAGTGCCGCCAGTCTGCCAGGATCAGTTAGATCTGCCAGCCAGCCAGGATCCGCCAGTCTGCCAGGATCCACCAGTCTGCCAGGATCCGCCAGTCTGCAAGGATCCGCCAGTCAGCCAGGATCTGCCAGAACTGCCAGTCTGCCAGGATTCGCCATTCAGCCAGGATCTGCCAGTCAGCCAGGATCTGCCGGAACCACCAGCCAGCCAGGATCTGCTAGATCCATCAACCTGCTGGAGATTCCTCTCAGTCCTGAGCTTCCCCTCAGTCCTGCGCTTCCCCTCAGTCCTGAGCTTCCCCTCAGTCCCGAGCTATCCCTCAGTCCTGAGCTACCTCAGTCCGGAGCTGCCCCTCAGTCCAGTGGGGTCCGTTGTTAGGCTTCCTAGGCCAAGGTTAGCGGCGAGGGTCGCCACTCAAGGGACGCTAAGGAGGTCGACTAAGACAATTATGGAGTGGGGTCCACGTCCAGCGCCAGGGCCGCCACCGCGGACGGATGCCCACCCAGACCCTCCCCTATAGGTTTAGGTTGTGCGTTCAGAGTCCGCACCTTGGGGGGTACTGTCACGTTCTGACCATTGTTCGTATGTGTTTTCCTTGTTTTAGTGTTGGTCAGGACGTGAGCTGGGTGGGCATTCTATGTTTCATGTCTAGTTTGTCTATTTCTATGTCTGGCCTGATATGGTTCTCAATCAGAGGCAGGTGTTAGTCATTGTCTCTGATTGGGAACCATATTTAGGTAGCCTGGGTTTCACTGTGTGTTTGTGGGTGATTGTTCCTGTCTCTGTGTTTGCACCAGATAGGACTGTTTCGGTTTTCATTACGTTCATTTACGTTCTTTGTTTTGTAGTGTTTGTATTGATTCGTGTTTTTACGTTTGTTTATTAAACATGGCTCGCAATCTACACGCCGCATTTTGGTCCGACTCTCCGACACCACAAGAGAACCGTTACACCAAGACAATGTGCAGTAGGACATTTGTAACCAGTCAGGCACTAATGCGTCTGTCTAAATTAGGCCTACCTGAATGATAAGACGGGTGAAATATTATTTAGAAAGACAATAGTGTAATGATGAGTTTGTGTTATGCCTATTTATCAGCTGCAAATAATTTGACCCTGTGCGCCTTGCTGGTTGATGCCATTCTCTTTTACATTTTACTTTGTAAAAATAAGCTGTTATGGGACTTTTTTATTTACTGTAAATCAAATCAAATGTATTTTAAGGGAAATAAAATAAACATTCTACATGTTGCAGTTGGCCTTTAGCGTAATGCAAAACATATCCTTGACTCTATCCAGGTAAGCAAACGATGGCAGCCCACTGAATGAATGAAACTGGATGGAATGGGCAATAATTGTGCAAGTTACTTCACAATCAAACTTAAACTAGGCCTAACTGAATGATGAGAGTGAAGAGGTTGATTTAATTTAGAACAACAGTGTAATGATTAGTTTCTGTTATGCTTATTTATGAGCATTGGCGCTCAGGTTAATAATTTGCCCACACGCCCTGCGGGTTGAGACCATTCTCTTTTACGTTTTACCTTCATGTTACAGGATTGTTTTATTCACTGTAACTCTATTCCTAATCAAATGTATTGTAAGGGAAATGAAAACATTCTATGTGTTGCCGTAGGCCTTTAGAATAATGCATAACATTCCCTTGACTCTATCCAAGTTGATGGGCGGGAAACAAACGATGCCAGTCAGCCTGCACAGCCAACCCATCGAAACTACATCTAAACTATACCGAAACTAATTTAACACATAATAAGAGTTAGCCTATAGACAAGATTAAAGTGACAATCTGATGAGTTGTCATATTGTACATGAAGGGATGGGCTCATCTTGGAATTGACAGATGCAGGGAAAGGAGCATCAATTCATCAAATCCTTCAGAGTCACATGCAGGTAAAACATGTTGATTTCTATATAGTAACAGAAAGAGCATATTCTGCCATTTCTATGACACTTACCTTTGTCAAATGACTCTCAAAATTCAAGAGGCCCAGCTCTATTTCCAAATGTCACTTTTTCCAAGAATATCTGTACTGTCCATGCATTCAGCACATGACCACTCGTGCAGCAGCATAGCTCTGGCTACTGAACAAAAACTACAGTGAAAAAAATATAAACACAACATGTAAAGTGTTGGTCCCATGTTTCATGAGCTGAAAAAATAAATCCCAGAAATGTTCCACACGCACAAAAAGTGTTTCTCTTAAGAATGCTGCACAAATGTGTTACTTCCCTGTTAGTGTGAATTTCTCCTTTCCCAAGCCGATTAAAAAGCATGATCATTACACAGGTGCACCTTGTGCTGGGGACAATAAAAGGCCACTTTAAAATGTGCAGTTACACATCACAATGCCACAGATGTCTCAAGGTTTGCGGGAGTGTGCAATTGGCATGCTCACTGCAGGAATGTCCACCAGAGCTGTTGCCAGAGAATTGAATGTTCATTTCTCTACCATAAACTGCCTCAAGTCGTTTTAGATCATTTGGCATTAAGTCCAGCCCGGCCTCACAATCGCAGACCACGTGTAACCACGACAGCCCAGGAGCAGAAGGATGAGGGGGGGGACGTTTATGTGGGGAAAAGACCACAGAAAGCCCTTATGTGGGGAAAAACTCATTTTGATTGGCATGGCCTGGCTCCCCTGTGGGTAATGTGTTTACTGTAAGGGAAACTCAAATAGGCTATAGGCCTACATTTTTTCTAGGACGTAGCAGAATTATACAAAACTTTTCCTTGACTCTATCTAAACAAATAACTTTAAAAATATATATTTCCACAAATATTTCTTCATGCATCTGATGCATATAAGTTTTGACAATGACAAAAGTTTTGACAATGACACAAATATGAATTTTCAGTCTGCTGCCTCAGTTTGTATGATGGCAATTTGCATATACTCCAGAATGTTATGAAGGGTGATCGGATGAATTGCAATTCATTGCAAAGTCCCTCTTTGCCATGCAAATGAACTGAATCCCCCCAAAAACATTTCCACTGCATTTCAGCCCTGCCACAAAAGGACCAGTTGACATCATTCTCTCGTTAACACAGGTGTGAGTGTTGACGAGGACACGGCTGGGGATTACTCTGTCATGCTGATTGAGTTCGAATAACAGACGGAAGCTTCAAAAGGAGGGTGGTGCTTGGAATCATTGTTCTTCCTCTGTCAACCATGGTTACCTGCAATGAAACACGTGCCGTCATCATTGCTTTGCACAAAAAGGGCTTCACAGGCAAGGATATTGCTGCCATTGCTGCACCTAAATCAACCATTTATCGGATCATCAAGAACGTCAAGGAGAGCGGTTCAATTGTTGTGAAGAAGGCTTCAGGGTGCCCAAGAAATTCCAGCAAGTGCCAGGACCGTCTCCTAAAGTTGATTCAGCTGCGGGATCGGGGCACCACCAGTACAGAGCTTGCTCAGGAATGGCAGCAGGCAGGTGTGAGTGCATCTGCACGCACAGTGTGGCGAAGACTTTTGAGGGATGGCCTGGTGTCAAGAAGGGCAGCAAAGAAGCCACTTCTCTCCAAGAAAAACATCAGGGACAGACTAACATTCTGCAAAAGGTACAGGGATTGGACTGCTGAGGACTGGGGTAAAGTCATTTTCTCTGATGAATCCCCTTTCCGAATGTTTGGTGAATCCGGAAAAAAGCTTGTCCAGAGAAGACAAGGTGAGAGCTACCATCAGTCCTGTGTCATGCCAACAGTAAAGCATCCTGTGACCATTCATGTGTGGGGTTGCTTCTCAGCCAAGGGAGTGGGCTCACTCACAATTTTGCCTAAGAACACAGCCATGAATAAAGAATGTTACCAACACATCCTCTGAGAGCAACTTTTCCCAACCATCCAGGAACAGTTTGTGATGAACAATGCCTTTTCCAGCATAATGGAGCACCTTGCCACAAGGCAAAAGTGATAACTAAGTGGCTCGGGGAACAAAACATCAATATTTTGGGTCCATGGCCATGAAACTCCCCAGACCTTAATCCCGTTGAGAACTTGTGGTCAATCCTCAAGAGGAGGGTGGACAAACAAAAACCCACAAATTCTGACAAACTCCAAGCATTGATTATGCAAGAATGGGCTGCCATCAGTCAGGATGTGGCCCAGAAGTTAATTGACAGCATGCCAGGGCAGATTGCAGAGGTCTTGAAAAAGAAGGGTCAACCTTGCAAATATTGACTGTTTGCATCAACTTCATGTAATTGTCAATAAAAGCCTTTGACACTTATGAAATGCTTGTAATTATACTTCAGTATTCCATAGCAACATCTGACAAAAATATCTAAAGACACTGAAGCAGCAAACTTTGTGGAAATTAATATTTGTGGATTTCTCAAAACTTTTGGCCATGACTGTATACTGCTAAAGGGGATGCCCGGCACTGTTCTCTAGAGGGTACTTAAAGGCTGAAAGGCCATGCGGTTCTAGTGTTTATAAGTGCATTGACAACTTTGTCCCCACAGTGACCATATGAACAGTTGAAGTCGGAAGTTTACATACACCTTAGTCAAAAAAAAAAATCTTCACAATTCCTGATATTTAATCGAAGAAAAAATTCCCTGTTTTAGGTCATTTAGGATGACCACTTCATTTTAAGAATGTGAAATGTCAGAATAATCGTAGAGAGAATGATTTATTTCAGCATTTATTTATTTAGTATTTGGTAGCATTGCCTTTAAATTGGTTAAATTTGGTCAAACTTTTCGGGTAGCCTTCCACAAGCTTCCCACAATAAGTTGGGTGAATTTTGGCCCATTCCTCCTGACAGAGCTGGTGTAACTGAGTCAGGTTTGTTGGCCTCCTTACTCACACACTCTTTTTCAGTTCTGCCCACAAATTGTCTATGGAATTGAGGTCAGGGCTTTGTGATGGCCACTCCAATACCTTGACTTTGTTGTCCTGAAGTCATTTTGCCACAACTTTGGAAGTATGCTTTGGGTCATTGTCCATTTGGAAGACCCATTTGTGACCAAGCTTTAACTTCTTGACTGATGTCTTGACATGTTGCTTCAATATATCCAAATAAGTGTCCTCCTCATGATGCCATCTGTTTTGTGAAGTGCACCAGTCTCTCCTGCAGCAAAGCACCCCCACAACATGAAGCTGCCACCCCCGTACTTCACGGTTGGGATAGTGTTCTTCGGCTTGCAAGCCTCCCCCTTTATCCTCCAAACACAACAATGGTCATTATGGCCAACCAGTTATATTTTTGCTTCATCAGACCAGAAGACATTTCTCCAAAAGGTATGATCTTTGTCCCCATGTGCAGTTGCAAACCGTAGTCTGGCTTTTGTTATGATGGTTTAGGAGCAGTGGCTCCTTCCTCGCTGAGCGGCCTTTCAGGTTATGTCGATATAGGACTCGTTTTACTGTGGATATAGATACATTTGTACCTGTTTCCTCCAGCATCTTCACAAAGTCCTTTGCTGTTGTTCACTTATTGCACCAAAGTACGTTCATCTCTAGGAGACAGAACACGTCTCCTTCCTGAGTGACTTCGTGGTCCCATGGTGTTTATACTTGCGTACTATTGTGTGTATAGATGATTGTGGTACCTTCAGGCGTTTGGAAATTGCTCCCAAAGAAGAACCAAACTTGTGGAGGTCTACATTTTTTTCTAAGGTCTTGGCTGATTTCTTTTAATTTTCCCATGATGTCAAGCAAAGAGGCACTGAGTTAGAAGGTAGGCCTTGGAATACATCCACAGGTACACCTCCAATTGACTCAAATGATGTCAATTAGCCTATCAGAAGCTTCTAAAGCCATGACATCATTTTCTGGAATATTCCAAGCTGTTTAAAGGCACAGTCAACATAGTGTATGTAAACATCTGACCTACTGGAATTGTGATACAGTGAATTATAAGTGAAATAATCTGTCTGTAAACAATTGTTGTAAAAATGACTTGTGTCATGCACAAAATAGATGTCCTAACAGACTTGCCAAAACTATAGTTTGTTAAAAAGAAATTGGTGGAGTGGTTGCAAAACAAGTTTTAATGACTCCAACCTAAGTGTATGTAAACTTCCGACTTCAATTGTAACTATTCAGACCGTTTCCTCAGTACTTTGTTGAAGCACTTTTGGCAGAGATTACAGCGTTGGGTCTTCTTGGGTATGACGCTACAAGCTTGGTACAACTGTATTTGGGGAGTTTCTCCCACTTTTCTCTGCAGATCCTTTCAATCTCTGTCAGGTTGGTTGGGGAGCGTTGCTGCACAGCAGGTCTCAGGTCTCTCCAGAGATGTTAGATGGGGTTCAAGTCCGGGCACAGGCTGGGCCACTCAAGGACATTCAGAGTCTTGTCCTGAAGCCACTCCTGCGTTGTCTTGACTGTGTGCTTAGGGTCGTTGTCCTGTTGGAAGGTGAACCGTCGCCCCCAGTCTGAGGTCCTGAGCGCTCTGGAGCAGGTTTTCATCAAGGATGTCTCTGTACTTTGCTGCGTTAATCTTTGCCTCGATCCTGACTAGTCCCCCAGTCCCTGCCCCTGACAAACACATCCACAGCAAGATCCTGCCATCACCATGCTTCACCGTAGGGATGGTGCCAGGTTTCCTCCAGACGTGACGCTTGGCATGCAGGCCAAAGAGTTCAATCTTGGTTTCATCAGACCAGAGAATCTTGTTTCTCATGGTCTGAGTGTATTTAGGTGCCTTTTGGCAAACTCCAATCTGGCTGTCATGTGCCTTTTACTGAGGAATGGCTTCCGTTTGGCCACTCTACCATAAAGGCCTAATTGGTGGAGTGCTGCAGAGATGTTTGTCCTTCTGGAAGGGTCTCTCATCTCCACAGAAGAACTCTGGAGCTCTCTCAGAATGACCATCAGCGTGTTGGGTCACCTCCATGACCAAGGCCTTTCTCCCCTGATTGCTCAGTTTGGCCGGGCGGCCAGCTCCAGGAAGAGTCTTGATGGTTGCAAACTTCTTTTGTTTAAGAACGGTGGAGGCCACTGTGTTCTTTGGGACCTTCAATGCTGCAGAAATGTTTTGGTACCCTTACCCCAGATCTGTACCTCGACACAAACCTGTCTTCGGAGCTCTACGGACAATTCCTTCGACTTCATGGCTTGGTTTTTGCTCTGAAATGCACTGCCAACTGTGGGACCTTATATAGACAGCCGTGTCCCTTCCCAAATCATGTCCAATCAAGTTAATTTACCACAGGAGGACTCCAATCAAGAAGTCGAAACATCTCAAGGATGATCAATGGAAACAGGATGCACCTGAGCTCAATTTCGAGTCTCATAGCAAAGGGTCTGAATACTTATGTAAATAAGGTATTTCTGTTTTTTATTTGTAATAAATTTGCAAACATTTCAAAAAACCTGTTTTCGATTTGTGTTAATGGGGTATTGTGTGTGGAACCATTTTAGAATGAGGCATTAACATAACAAAATGTGGAAAAGGTGAAGGGGTCTGAATACTTTCCAGTTATCGTTACACATTGTGTATTTATTCCTTGTGTTATTATTTTTCTATTAGTTCTCTTTTTTAATCTCTGCTTTGTACAGAAGGGCCGGTAAGTGAGCATTTCACTGTTAGTCTACACCTTTTGTTGACGAAACACGTGACAAATAACATTTAATTTGATTTGTTGTTGATCTAAGAACCAGGGGATGATAAATATCTCTAAGAGAAGAGGTAAACAATCAGAGAGGAAGGGGGATGTGGGTGCTTATTGCCATTCAAAGGATAGGGGGCTTTTAGGTTCCCCTTCAGGCTCTGAGACTGGGCCTCATGCCCTTACCTGTGGAGACCCAAGGCTGACTGATGGTCTGCCAGGGGGGGATCGTAGATCGGGCGGATTGCGAGCATATAAACGGTAGTGTTTATGTACTGAGGACTAGGCCGACTAGGCCACTGTCCAAGCATTTCAAAGAGAGTCAGTCCATCCCAGTCCATCACTGCTGCTGCTCTTGACATTGCCAGGGAGAGCAGGTTTTCTGTCTGGTTCGATTTGAGTAAAAGACAGATTTGAGGATTGAGAATTGAAAAGGGAGATAGGTGTTGATGATTCGTGCAGATGTGAGATCAGATCAGGGTGGTGCCACAGCTTGCTCTCACTAAGCCTCCAAAAGAACAAGATGAGATGGATAAAAGAAGGGAGTAGTACAGCAGAAGATATGGGAGTATATAGTGCCAGTCAAAAGTTTTGACACACCTACTTATTCAAGGGTTTTTCTTTATTTTTTATATTTTCTACATTGTTGAATAATAGTGAAGACATCAAAACTATGAAATAACACATATGGAATCATGTAGTAACCAAAAAACTGTTAAACAAAGCAACATACATTTTATATTCTTCAAATTAGCCACCCTTTGCCTTGATGGCAGCTTTGCACACTATTGGCATTCTCTCAACCAGCTTCATGAGGAATGCTTTGCCAACAGTCTTGAAGGAGTTCCCACATATGCTAAGCACTTGGCTGCTTTTTATTCACTCTGAGGTCTAACTCATCCCAAACCATCTCAATTGGGTTGTGGACATGTCATTTGATACAGCACTCCATCACTCTCCTTCTTGATCAAATAGCCATTACACAGCCTGGAAGTGTGTTTTGGGCCATTGTCCTGTTGAAAAACAAATGATAGTCCCACTAAGCGCAAACCAGATGGGATGGCGTATCGCTGCAAAATGCTGTGGTAGCCATAATGGTTAAGTGTGCCTTGAATTCTAAATAAATAATAGACAGTGTCACCAGCAAAGCACGTCCACACCATCACAACTCCTCCCCCGTGCTTCACGGTGGAAACCACACATACAGAGATCATCCGTTCACCTACTCTGCATCTCACAAAGACACAGCGGCTGGAACCAAAAATCTCAAATTTGGAATCATTAGACCAAAGGACAGATTTCCACTGGTCTAATGTCCATTGCTCGTGTTTCTTGGCCCAAACAAGTCTCTTCTTGTCATTGGTCTCTAGTAGTTGGTTCTTTGCAGCAATTCGACCATGAAGGCCTGATTCACACAGTCTCCTCTGAACAGTTGATGTTGAGATGTATCTGTTACTTTAACTCTGTGAAGCATTTATTTGGGCTGCAATTTCTGAGGCTGGTAACTCTAATGAACGTATCCTCTGCAGCAGAGGTAATTCTGGGTCTTCCTTTCCTGTGGCGGGCCTTATGAGAGCCAGTTTCGTCATAGCGCTTGATGGTTTTTGCGACTGCACGTGAAGAAACTACAGATCGTCTGACCTTCATGTCTTAAAGTAATGATGGACTGCCATTTGTCTTTGATTATTTGAGCTGTTCTTGCCATAATATGGACTTGGTCTTTTACCAAATAGAGCTATCTTCTGTATACGCCCCCTACCTTGTCACAACACAACTGATTAGCTCAAAGGCATTAAGAATGAAAGAAATCCACAAATTAACTTTTAACAAGGCACGCCTATTAATTGAAATGCATTCCAGGTGACTACCTCATGAAGCTGGTTGAGAGAATGCCAGGAGTGTGAAAAGCTGTCATCAAGGCAAAGGGTGGCTACTTTGAAGAATATTAAATATATTTTGATTTGTTTAACACTTTTTTGCTTACTACATGATTCCATATGTGCTATTTCATAGATTTGATGTCTTCACTATTATTCTACAATGTATAAAATAGTAAAACTAAAGAAAAACCCTGGAATGAGTAGGTGTGTCCAAACATTTGAATGGTACTGTATGTCAACAGGGAACATAGGAATAGGATCATACATAATAGGGAGTTGTAGAAGGTTATGCTTAGGATAATGTACATACAAAAATCCCAAGGTGCGGGTCAGGTGTCTAGAAGATCATTGCCTTTTTGAGTTTTTAACCCAAGGTACAATCCATCCAATCCTACCTTAATACCTCCTCAATATCTCAAGTCGTTCCAAGCCTAACGAATCCTTTTGAAGTGACTGATTTTATCTGTATCAAACAACCTGATGTGGATGTTGCTTCACCTGACTAACCCAATACCGCCTAAAGCCCATTGACTTTCATATCTTGCCGATGTAGGTATATTTTTTAATGCAAAAGCCATTTAGTTTCCAATGGATTTAACTACTGGAGGGACACATACCTGCTTCAAAACTTCAGATATATGAGGTATTAAACTGACTCCAGTTTTGAAGAGCACTCAATTCACTTGGCAGGTGTATGAAAGCTGGGGTGTGGCCCAGATCGGAGCGGTCTGCTTTTGATCATCCGGTGCTTCTCTGTGCAAGTCTCATCTGTGGTTTAAAGCCTCCAGGTGACCAGGGACTGGGGCTCTTTATATCTATCCCGGTTCTGTTTTTAAAATAAAACAACTTTTTCTTCCCCTAGAAAGGACTTCAATGCAAGGTCTTGAAACCAAACGATTCGCCATGGGTATAGAGGATATGAATTTCCATGGATGGAATTGGACATTGTGAAAAAACAATACTAGTCCGGATTTGCGTAGCCATCTGAACTCGCTGACACTTGTTGTCTTTCCCCTAAGTAGGTTAGGTTATCACTGGCTGGGCAGACAGTCTCCTCTTCCCAAGTCTTGGAGAGAATAATTCCTAATTTTAACAAGTCCCCATTATTCCATAAATCCCCCTCTCCGACCACGTCCAACTTTGTATCAGCACGGTAGATCCCCCAGTTTGGAGAACAATGGAGGGTTTGATTCCATCCTTCCTGTAAAACTGGGAGCCACTCAAAAGGTTGTTTTGATGGTTTATTATAGACGACCCAGAAGTTTCCAATAGAGAGAACCTAAGCGATGCCATGCCAACGCTTCTCTCCCCTTCTCACCTTGATTACACACACCAAGATGATATCTGGGAATCCAAGACTCCCCCAACAATGAAATCCTTTGTTGTGATTGCAACATGTGTTTCAGGGAACACACACACACACACACACACACACACACACACACACACACACACACACACACACACACACACACACACACACACACACACACACACATACAATAAAAGTCAGGGCTTTTTAACTACAGACAAATCAATGTCAGTCCAACTTTTCTTGGCTTTCTGTAGGAATTTGGAGAGTTTGAGAGAGTTGGAGAGAGAGAGAGAAAGAGAACAAGAGAGAGATGAGAGACAATAACAGTGAAAGAGACACTATAGACTAAGAAAACAGAGAAGGAGAGAGACATTGAGATAGAAGTTAAAGAGGTAAATGGAGAGAAAGATATTGTTCACATTCTCATCTGTATCCTGGACTGCTCTGACGCAGAGGTGAGTCACACAAACACCATCTGCTCTGTTCCTACCGCACCCCTGCCAGGATGCCTATCTGTGCCCGCTCCGGCTTTTGGGCCCGGCTCATCAGCTCTCCTCCTCCCAGGTGTGAATGATCACCTGTCCGCGTGGCCCGATGACTAAAGCTGGCTATTTCCACCAACGCACCTCATCTCTTCTCCTTTATTAAATCCCTATCACCCAAAGCTCTGACTCATTACCCCAGACTTACACACTTAGGGGTCAGCGTAAATTATGGCCCCTGTCACATAGCCCAGCCTCATCCTCTCATCCTGTCCTGTCTTCCTCCTCCCACACACCACCTACCTCCTTTACCCCCGTCACCCACCAAGTGTCTAACCTTGTCTTTGAGAGCAGGCCTCCGCAGATCAGCAGAGCAAACAGTTAGATAATGTGGCTCGTCACTGGTAAATAAGCTCATTAATGTCCCTTTGGCTTTGTCATAGGATGAACAATTGTCAATAACTGGATGTAGGTTGGACCAAAGTGAAATATACTAGCGGCCTACCTACCTGTGTAGATCTCTGCCTCCGAGGGGTCCTCCACCCGCTTATGCTGGATGATGTAATCAGACACCTTGTAGCCAATCAGGGGCTCCACATCCAGCCACTCCAGGGCCACCATGGTGCTGGAGGGCTCTAGGATAGGGGCCAGTCTGAGCCTGACACAGACAGAGAGAGGAAGGAGGTGGGTCACTTTAATTCAATAAAAATATTTGAAGTAAACAGCACTGAGGACTAGTTTCCCGGGAACATTAAGCTTACTCCTGAGAATCTCAGTTAAAAGTGTTTTTAGTCCAGGACTAGGCTTACTTTGTGTCGGGGAAAGCAACCGTAAGAGTCTGTTAATAAAATGCTGAGACCAGATATAGGGAGCAAGTTGGAATCATCAATGCATCCATTCGACAAATCATACAAGCAAGTATGTCCATTCAATTTAATGTGGAAATTCACCGGAGAGCCATTGCTCATCCAATGCCTTGTATCTCTCTCCAAAAGTTCTGATGGTTTCAATAGCTGGGGTGTATGATGACTCAAAACAGAGCTGGGGTAAGAAAACAAGATTCACTGTTATTTCTTGAGAGTGAGTACCGGGGTGTTTGGACTGGCCTAAAGTAATTAAAGGTTGGTCCCAGCCCTAGGGATGGTTGTTACAACTCCAACAGTTCTCCCTAGGCTTGGATAGATGGGAGGTAGGCTCCGACTTACACAGGCTGCCTCAGGGGACTGCAGTTGGGAAGGCCGTCTTTGCTGAAGGCACTCAGGTCACAGCGACACCAGTTGTCGATGACATCTCCCTTGCCTGCACACCAGTATGAGCTCATCGTGGCGCTCTTGAAGGCCTGTGAAAGGTAACAGGTGAGACAAATGCAATTATCTTCCGTACATCACCCTTCTGTAACGCCCTGAGTTATCCAGGCTCCAAGATGTCTTTTGCAACCCCCCACCGATGTCTGCCCCGGAATCATCACACAGTCATACACTGGGGGCTCACAGGTTTTGTCACCTCCACCACCGGAAGAGTCGCGGCGGCGAGGGTCTGATGATACGTGAGTGAGTAGCCTTGGAGCCATGTCATGTTCCTGTCTTTTTTTAATTGGGAATGGTGACACATAAAGGTCAGTGTGTGTGTGTGTGTGTGTGTGTGTGTGTGTGTGTGTGTGTGTGTGTGTGTGAGATAGAGAGAGAGAGCAAGTTAAACAGAGAAAGAATATTACTTCTCTAAGAGGTCAAAAGGCCAAAAAGATATGCATTTCCTCAATCTCATTAAACCGAAACATCGTCAAGATCATGAGTGTGTATCACTTCAACTCAAACTAATTGGCAGGTAGCCTAGTTGTTAGAGCGTTAGGCCAGTAACCAAAAGGTTGCTGGATTGAATCCCTGAGCTGACAAGGTAAAAATCTATCGTTCTGCCCCCTGAGCAAGGCAGGGACCTGTTCACTGGGCGCTGTTCATGTTGATTTGCATCCCCCTGCATCTCTCTGATTCAGAGAGGTTGGGTAAAATGCAGAAGACACATTTCAGTTGAAGGCATTCAGTTTTACAACTGACTAGGTATCTTCCTTTCCTTTTTAAATTGTTCTGTTTCATCAACCAAATGCCAATATTACCGTTAAAGTGATCAAATAAGGTGACGTCAGTGCTTTGGCAAAGGAGAGTTCAGGGGAGTTCGCAGGCACATTGGCTCCCTGTCACACCGGCCAATCAATGGAGCACTTAGTTATTTATGTAAGCAATTGGTTGACAGCGCCAACCCGCGCAGACTGCTGAGGGACACGCTTGATCGCGGTCATCAAACACCTGCACAGAGACCCCAGAAAACATCCGGAAACCAGTCATCCAGAGGAGAGGACACCAAATGTGTCTTTAAAGTCATTGTCAGTTTTGTTTTTCAAATTCGTTTTGGACTACTGACTGTCCAAACATCTGTCCTTGAGCTGTTATGGTCTATTAATGTTCTGTATTATGTCATGTTTCATGTTTTGAGAGGACCCTAGGAAGAGTAGTTGCTGCTTTCGCAACAGGTAATGGGGATCCTAATGAAATACCAAATGCCAAACCGCAAGTTACAAATGACCAAATCGGATTTGTGTGTGTTCAGACAGCAGTCATTTGCTGACATGGCTAAGCTAGTTGTCATAGTAACCACGAGTGTGTGCACACTGGTATAGGCTTATCGGTGGTGACCGTGCTTCCTCGTGCTTCCACTTGAGGGCAAATAAATCAGATTTGACCATTCAGACACAAGTCACATGGCCAAGAATCAGATTTGTATCAGACTTCAAACCACCTAGGTGATTTGAAATGTGGCTTGAAATATCAGATTCCATGTCCTACAACAGTGACAATGACAGGGGCAAGTCAACAGATGAGAAGTTATTTCCCAGAGCAGAGATGGTCAGGTCCAAACTCATCCACAGCTTCTATTTGCTCGACCAGATACAGGATGAGCAGAGAGGAATCGCCAAATACGGCAACTAGGATGTTTTAGGTCAAATCAGCTTCCTGGTCTGAATGAGCCTGACCTCAGACAAGGAGAACTACACCAGTCTAATGGGGAAGAACACACAAAAGCTGGTGTGCTTTAAGATCTCGCCCAGAGGGGCAGCAGCATCACCATGGACCGCCGTCGCCAGGGACGACTGGATTCTAGAGAATGTTATCCTCCTCGCAATCTCCAAAATACAACAGCCACAAGACAACTTTGTTTGCCCGTCGTAAAGGACCTTTCTCAGAAACTGATATAACTAGCTAACCACCTCCTTTTGCATGTGGGAAAAAAATTGTGTACAGAGACTTGTAAGCTACGCTAGCTAGCTAGCTGGGATTTTCTACAAGGAATCTGCCTCCCCCAAAAAACTTCTCCATGGCCTGTCTCCTCCTGTCTGGCACAGGTACCCCCGCCATACTCCCCCCTCTCTCCCGAGATTTCACTGGCCTCCAGCACACATGCATTTACACACACAAGCAGACTTTTTAGGTAGGCTAATTAACTTGTGAAGCTTATTATGTGAGCTTACTCAGAAACACTTTAATTAACTAGTATAGGCCTACTATTATTTATTGATTGTATTACTGCGGATGAAATATGCATGTACACACTGGCCCATCTACTGTTGCTAGCCTCAATTCTGACTTTTGTTCTGATATTTGTTTCACTGATTTCTGCTCTTGTAAAAGCCTGGGTTTTCGGCACATTAACACTAGAAGCTTATTACCTAAAATTGAAAGTGTGGGTTCACAGCTCCAATCCAGATGTGTTGGTCATTACTGAGACGTGGTTAAGGAAGAGTGTTTTGAATACTGATGTTAACCTTTCTGGTTATAACCTTTTTTTCTGGCAAGACAGATATTCCAAAGGTGGTGGAGTGGCAATATTTACCAAGGAACACCTTCAGTGCTCGGTTGTCTCCGCCAAGTCTGTCCCCAAACAATTTGATTTGCTGGTTTTAAGCATTACACTTCCAAATTACTCTTTGTTGACTGTTGCACCAGCCTGTACCCTACCTGCCCTAAGCTCTCTCCTGGCCCCTTACACTAACTCTGAATTTGTCCTGCTAGGTGACCTAAACTGGGACATGATTAAACGACCTGACCAAGTCCTAAAGCAACAAGGACTCCCTAAATCTTTCTTAGATTATTACCAATCTCACAAGGTATGAGTCCAAACACCCAGAAAAGGCTACTCTCCTTGATGTTATCCTCACAAATAATCTGGTGTTTTCTGTAATGACCTTAGTGATCACTGTTTTACAGCCTGTGTTCATAATGGCTGCTCAGTGAAACGACCTGTCCAGGTATGTCATAGATTCTTGGTAAAAAATTTAAAAAAATTCATGAACAAGCCTTCCTTCATGACCTGGCCTCTGTACTTTTAGAAAGAATCAGCTTGATCCCCTCTGTCGAAGATGCTTGGACCTTCTTTTTTAATATTTTCAGTGGTATTGTTAACAAACACGCCCCCATAAAGAAAATTGAGAATTAAAAACTGATGATCTGGCAGAGTTACTCCAACTCAATGATTTCATTTGGCGAAAGGCTCGGCACACGCATACTCAGGCTGACTGGCTCTCGTTCAGGCAAATGAGAAATAAGTGCACTCAGGCTATCCGGAAGGCCAAAGTTAGTTATTTTCAGGAGCAGAATTATCTCTCTGTGGGTCGAACCCCAAGAAGTTCTGGAAAATGGTTAAAGACCTGGAGAATAATCCCTCCTCCACACAGATGCCCATGTCCCTTAATGGTGATGATGTGATTGTTACTGACAAGGAGCACATCACTGAGCTCTTTAATCACCACTTCATTAACTCATGATTCATATTTGACTCAGCCATGCCTCAATCATTTCCTCATCTCCCACCCATCCCTTCTAATGTGACTAGCCCCAATGCTCCTCCCTCTTTTCCCCCTGCCCCACTACAAAGTTTATCCCTGCAGGCAGTCACTGAGTCTGAGGTGCTAAAGGAGCTCCTTAAACTTGACCCCCAAAAAACATCTGGGTCAGATGGTTTAGATCCTTTCCTCTATAAGGTTGCAAGCCCAATCATCACCAAGCCTATCTCTGACCTTTTTACCTGTTTCTCCTCTCTGGGGAGGTTCCCATTGTTTGGAAGGCAGCCATGGTGCATCTATTATTTAAAGCTGACCCTACCTGTTATAGGCCAATTTCTATTTTGCCCAGTTTATAAAAAGTGCTGGAAAAACTTGTTCATAATCAACTGACTGGCTTTCTTGAAGTCTATAGAATTCCCTCTGGAATGCACTCTGGTTTCCGCTCAGGTTATGGATGTGTCACTGCAACCTTAAAGGTCCTCATGATGTCACCATTGCCCTTGATTCTAAGTAATGTTGTGCTGCTATTTTTATTGACTTGGCCAAAGCTTTTGATACGGTAGACCATTCCATTCTTATGGTCTGGCTTAGGAGTATTGTCTCTGAGGGGTCTTTGGCCTGGTTTGCTAACTACATCTCTCAAAGAGTGTAGTGTATAAAGTCAGAACATCTGCTGTCTCAGCCACTGTCTGCCACCAAGGGAGAACCCCAACGCTCGATCCTAGGCACCACGCTCTTCCCAATTTACAACAACAACATAGCTCAGGCAGTAGTAAACTCTCTCATCCATCTGTATGTAGATGATACGTTCTTATACTCAGCTACCCCCCCCAGAGTTTGTGTTAAACGCTCTACAACAAAGCTTTCTTAGTGTCCAACAAGCTTTCTCTGCCCTTAACCTTGTTCTGAACACCTCCAAAACAAAGGTCATGTGGTTTGGTAAGAAGAGTGCCCCTCTCCCCACAGTTGTGATTACTACCTCTGAGGGTTTAGAGCTTGAGGTAGTCACCTCATACAAGTACTTAGGAGTATGGCTAGACGGTACACTGTCCTTCTCTCAGCACATATCAACACTGCAGGCTCAGGTTAAATCTAAACTTGGTTTCCTCTATCGTAATCACTCCTCTTTCACCCAAGCTGCTAAATTAACCCTGATTCAGATGACCAACCTACCCCATGCTAGATTACAGAGACTTGGGAAGCTTGTGGAAGGCTACCCGAACACTTTGACCCAAGTTAAAGAATTTAAAGGCAATGCTACCAAATACTAATTGAGTGTATGTAAATCTTCTGATCCACTGGGAATGTGATGAAAGAAATAAAAGCTGAAATTGTCACGCCCTGGTCTAAGTATTTTGTGTTTTTCTTCATGTATTGGGTCAGGCCAGGGTGTGGCATGGGGTTTTTGTATTGTGGTGTGTTTTGTCTTGGGGTTTTGGTGTGTATGTATTGGGATTGTAGCTAGTGGGGTTATCTAGCAAAGTCTATGGCTGTCTGGAGTGGTTCTCAATCAGAGGCAGGTGTTTATCGTTGTCTCTGATTGGGAACCATATTTAGGCAGCCATATTCTTTGAGTTTGTCGTGGGTGATTGTCCTTAGTGTCTTTGGTCCTGTCTCTGTGTCAGTTTACGCAAGTATAGGCTGTTTCAGTTTTCGTTACGTTATTTGTTTTATAGTGTTTGTATTTAGATTCGTGTTACGTTTGTTGAATAAACATGGATCGCAATCTACACGCTGCATTTTGGTCCGACTCTCCTTCACACCTAGAAAACCGTAACAGAATCACCCACCATCAACGGACCAAGCAGCGTGTCAACAGGCAGGAGCAGCCCAAATAGGAGATGCGCTATAAGGAGTTCTGGACATGGGAGGAAATCCTAAACGGAGAAGGACCCTGGGCTCAGCCTGGAGAATATCGCCGCCCCAAAGAAGAACTGGAGGCGGCGAGAATGGAGAGGCGCCGGTATGAGGAGGCAGCACGGCGACTCGGAAGGAAGCCTGTGAGTCACTCAGGGAGAGTGTGGCAGAGTCAGGAGTCAGACCTGAGCCAACTCTCCCTGTTGATCGTGAGGAGCCAAGGAGGAGACCAGAACCAATGGGAAATTGGAGGAGAGAGAAATGAGGGAGTTGCTGTGTTGGTGCTTTTTGCTTGGAATTCGCTCGACGGAACGTGTCGGGGATTTGATGGCACCTGGGTTAGCGCTCCATACTCGTCCTGAGGTGCGTGTTAGTCGGCTGGTGAAGTTGGTGCCAGCCTCACGCACCAGGCCTCCTGTGCACATCCCTAGCCTTGCACGTCCTGTGCCAGCACTGCTCTCAAGATCTCCAGTACGCCTTCACGGTCTAGCCCATCCTGTGCCACCTCCACACTCCAGCCCTCCGGTAGCAGCTCCCCGCACCAGGCTTCCTGTGCGTGTTCTCGGTTCAGTACCACCAGTACCAGCACCACGCATCAGGCCTACAGTGCGCCTCGCCTCTCCAGCGCTGCCGGAGCCTTTCTCCTGTCCTGCGCTGCCGGAGTCTCCCGTCTGTTCAGCGCTGCCGGAGCCTTTCTCCTCTCCTGCGCTGCCGGAGTCTCCCGTCTGTTCAGCGCTGCCGGAGCCTTTCTCCTCTACAGCGCTGCTGGAGTCTCCCGCCTGTTCAGCGCAGCCAGAGCCTTTCTCCTCTACAGCGCTGCTGGAGTCTCCCGCCTGTTCAGCGCAGCCAGAGCCTCTCTCCTCTCCTGCGCTGCCGGAGTCTCCCGCCTGTTTAGCGCAGCCAGAGCTACCAGCCTGCATGGAGAAGCCAGAGCTGCCAGCCGGCATGGAGCAGCCAGAGCTGTCAGTCTGCATAGAGCAGCCAGAGCTGTCAGCCTGCATGGAGCAGCCAGAGCTGTCAGCCTGCATGGAGCAGCCAGAGCTGTCAGCCTGCATGGAGCAGCCAGAGCTGTCAGCCTGCATGGGGCAGCCAGAGCTGTCAGTCTGCAAGGAGCTGCCAGTCTGTAAGGAGCTGCCAGTCTGCATGGAGCTGTCAGTCTGCAAGGAGCTGTCAGTCTGCAAGGAGCTGCCAGTCTGCACGGAGCTGCCAGTCTGCAAGGAGCTGTCAGTCTGCAAGGAGCTGTCAGTCTGCACTGAGCTGTCAGACTGCACGGAGTTGTCAGTCTGCAAGGAGCTGTCAGTCTGCAAGGAGCTGTCATTCTGTAAGGAGCTGCCAGTCAGCACGAAGCTGTCAGTCTGCAAGGAGCTGCCAGTCTGCAAGGAGCTGCCAGTCTGCAAGGAGCAGCCAGAGCTGTCAGTCTGCATGGAGCAGCCAGAGCTGTCAGTCTGCATGGAGCAGCCAGAGCTGTCAGTCTGCAAGGAGCTGTCAGTCTGCAAGGAGCTGTCAGTCTGTAAGGAGCTGCCAGTCTGCACGAAGCTGTCAGTCTGCAAGGAGCTGTCAGTCTGCAAGGAGCTGCCAGTCTGTAAGGAGCTGCCAGTCTGCAAGGAGCTGCCAGTCTGCAAGGAGCTGCCAGTCTGCACGGAGCCGCCAGAGCTGCCAGTCTGTAAGAAGCCGCCAGAGCTGTCAGCCTACATGGAGCAGCCAGAGCCGCCAGTCAGCGTGGAGCAGCCAGAGCCGCCAGTCAGCCAGACTCTTCCAGATCCGCCAGTCAGCCAGACTCTTCCAGATCCGCCAGTCAGCCAGACTCTTCCAGATCCGCCAGTCAGCCAGACTCTTCCAGATCTGCCAGTCAGCCAGACTCTTCCAGATCCGCCAGTCGGCCAGACTCTTCCAGATCTGCCAGTCGGCCAGGATCCGCCAGTCAGCCAGGATCCGTCAGATCCGCCAGTCAGCCAGGATCCGCCAGAACTGCCAGTCGGCCAGGATCTGCCACGATCTGCCAGTCGGCCAGGATCTGCCAGTCGGCCAGGATCTGCCAGGATCTGCCAGTCGGCCAGGATCTGCCAGGATCCGCCAGTCGGCCAGGATCTGCCAGTCGGCCAGGATCTGCCAGGATCTGCCAGGACCCGCCAGTCGGCCAGGATCCGCCAGAACCACCAGTCAGCCAGGATTTGCCAGTCAGCCAGGATCTGCTGAAACCACCAGCCAGCCAGGATCTGGTAGATCTACCTACCTGCCTGAGCTTCCTCTCACTCCCGAGCTTTCTCTCACTCCCGAGCTTTCTCTCACTCCCGAGCTTTCTCTCACTCCCGAGCTTCCCCTCAGTCCCGAGCTGCTTCAGTCCCAAGCTGTCCTTCAGTCCCGATCTGCTCCTCAGTCCAGTGGGTTTCTGGGTGAGGACTACTAGGCCATGGTCGGCGGCGAGGGTGGACTATTCAGGGACGCGAGGAGAGGGGACTAAGACATTGACTGAGTGGGTTCCACGTCCCGCGCCGGAGCCGCCACCATGGACAGACGCCCACCCGGACCCTCCCTATTGCTTGAGGTGCGTTCGGGAGTCCGCACCTTAGGGGGGTGGGGTCTGTCACGCCCTGGTCTAAGTATTTTGTGTTTTTCTTCATGTATTGGGTCAGGCCAGGGTGTGGCATGGGGTTTTTGTATTGTGGTGTGTTTTGTCTTGGGGTTTTGGTGTGTATGTATTGGGATTGTAGCTAGTGGGGTTATCTAGCAAAGTCTATGGCTGTCTGGGGTGGTTCTCAATCAGAGGCAGGTGTTTATCGTTGTCTCTGATTGGGAACCATATTTAGGCAGCCATATTCTTTGAGTTTGTCGTGGGTGATTGTCCTTAGTGTCTTTGGTCCTGTCTCTGTGTTAGTTTACGCAAGTATAGGCTGTTTCGGTTTTCGTTACGTTATTTGTTTTATAGTGTTTGTATTTAGATTCGTGTTACGTTTGTTGAATAAACATGGATCGCAATCTACACGCTGCATTTTGGTCCGACTCTCCTTCACACCTAGAAAACCGTAACAGAAATAAATCATTCTCTCTACTATTATTCTGACATTTCACATTCTTAAAATAAACCTAACTGACCTAAAACAGGGATTTTTTACTAGGATTAAATGTCAGGAATTGTGAAATTCCTGAGTTTAAATGTATTTGGCTAAGGTGTATGTAAACTTCCAACTTCAACCCAATTTTTTTTAATCCCAGCCACCGTCCCCGCAGGAGAACCTTTGGTAGGCCATCATTGTAAATATGAATTTGCTCTTAACTGACTTGCTTAGTTAAATAAAGGATAAATAAATTGGCTTTTCAGACTGCAGGAAAAATAACAGATTCGAATCGGATATGCAAATAAATAGGATTTCTGCCTAAGAACTTTGCACACCTGGAATGTACAATACTTGCCCATTATTCAAAAATTATTCAAGCTCTGTCAAGTTGGTTGTTGATCATTGCTAGATGATTTTCAATTCTTGCCATAGATTTTCATGCCAATTTAAGTCAAAACTGTAACAAAGCCACTCAGGAACATTCAATGCCATCTTGGTAAGCAACTTCAGTGTATATTTGGCCTTATTTTTAAGATAATTATCCTGCTGAAATGTCAATTTGTCTCCCAGTGTCTGATGGAAAGCAGACTGAACCAAGTTTTCCTAGAATTCTAGAATTTACCCTCTGCTTGGCTCTATTCCGTTTCTTTTATCCTAAAAAAAACTCCCAAGTCTTTGCAGATGACTAGCATACCCATAACATGGTGCAGCCACCACCATGCTTGAAAATATGAAGAGTGGTACTCAGTGATGTGTTGTTTTGGATTTGCCCCAAACAAAGTTAATAGCTTTGGCACAGTATTACTTTTTGCAGTATTACTTCAGTGCCTTATTGCAAGCAGGATGCATGTTTTGAAATATTTATAATACGTACAGGCTTCCTTCTTTTCACTCTGTGAATTAGGTTAGTATTGTGTAATAACTACAATGCTGTTGATCCATCTGCAGTTTTCTCCTATCACAGCCAATAAACTCTGTAACTGTTTTAAAGTCACCAAGCCTCTCCGGCAACTGAGTTAGGAAGGACGCCTGTATCATTGTAGTGACTGGGTGTTTTGATACACCTTCCAAAGTGTAATTAATAACTTCACCATGCTCAAAGGGATATTCAATGTCTGGTTTTGTTCTACCAATAGGTGCCCTTCTTTGTGAGGCATTGGAAAACCTCCCTGGTTCAGTATTTGAGATGGCGATTGAGATGAAATCAAGGCAGCCCGAGTAGTTGTTCTGAAAAGCTCTATATATAGAGAGAGACAGACACTGAGAGTGGAATGCCTCCAGAAGCCGATGTTGCCATCCCCCGAAACAGTGGTTGCATCGTTAGTGCTAAAATCCCAGACAGTCCTTCATGGGAACTGACTTCTCCAGCCCTCACTCACTCAGTGCTGTGTATACAGCTCTGGAACGTGCAGCAGCAAAACAGACCGTGCAGCAAGAAAGAGGCAGACAGAAAGAGAGGAGCAGAGAGGAAAAGAGAAAAGGAGAGGAGATGGAGAGAGAAACAGAGAGGCAGAGAGAAACAAAGAAAGGTGTGTGTATTCTAATAATTACTTTAATTGTGTTAATAATAACTATTTGTATACCACTTTTCAATACAAGTTACAAAGTGCTAAAATCCTAAAATGAAACGTAGTGCGATGTACAGTAAGGGAGCACTGGGCTGGGATGCCTCCCTCCCTCCAGCGAGGGCCCCCCTGCTAGGCGATAGGATCAACAGGCCTCCAGCAGTCAGTCAGGTCTTTCCCCTTATTTACCCTCCAACACTACCCCCTCTAAATGAGCCTGCTGAATGAGCCCCTATTAGTGGGAAGCCCACTCAGCCTAGCCAACACTGCAATCCACAAATAATGACTTTCCTGAGAGAGACAGGCAAGACAGGGGGAAAAAAATGTGGAAGAAAGTGATTGCATTTCTTGAGATTATGAGATCCCCCGCCAACAATGTGGCTAAATGTTGGCTGAACAATAGAAAGAGACGAGACACAGAAAGACAGAAAGAGAGAGACTCCACAGTCCGCAACTCAGTCAATGGGAACCAGATCATCAGCAAACACAACAGGAAGCCTTTGGGGAGCACATGCATGCAGACCCATAGACAAACATGGGAAATTATCTCTAATGCTGGGGGGAGACCACAGCTCTGCCTCACATTCCTAGAAAACCCCCCAGTCAGGCCGGCTTTGCTTGACTGCATGGCTGCACATTTGAAAAATAGACAAACCGATTACGGCCCTGTGTTTATGTTTCAAAGAGTAATGCAATCCAGTCTCAACTGGGTAAACAGGGGGGGGTCTAATTGTGGTTCGGAGAGGAGGGTAGGAGAGGTAAGACCTGAAGGGTCTACTACAGAACAGGATCAATGAGTTAGCCAGCTTTGATAATAAATGACTTCTGGCTGATTAAGAATGCAAAACTTATGTGTTTTTAGTTGTTGTGTCAATTAGACCATGCCCATTTCAAGCTTACAGTGCCTTCAGAAAGTATTCAGATCCCTTGACCTTTTCCGCATTTTGTTAGGTCAATTAAAATGTTGTTTTTCCTCATCAATCTACACACAATACCACTTAATGACAAAGCAAAAACAGGTTTTTAGACATTTTTGCTAATTTATGCATATATTTAAAAATGAAACATTACATTTACATATGTATTCAGAACCTTTACTCAGTACTTTGTTGAAGCACCTTTGGCAGCGATTACAGCATCGAGTCTTCTTGGGTATGATGCTACACACATAGTACACCTGTATTTGGGGAATTTCTCCCATTCGTCTCTGCAGATCCTCTCAAGCTCTGTCAGGTTGGATGGGGAGCGTTGCTGTACAGCTATTTTCAGGTCTCTCCAGAGATGTCCGATCGGGTTCAATTTCGGGTTCTGGCTGGGCCACTCAAGGACATATAGAACTTGTCCCAAAGCCATTACCACATTGTCTTGGCTTTGTGCTTAGGGTCGTTGGCCTGTTGGAAGGTGAAACTTTGCCCCAGTCTGAGTTACTGAGAGCTCTGGAGCAGGTTTTCATCAAGGATCTCTCTGTACTTTGCTCTGTTCATCTATGCCTCAATCCTGACTAGTCTCCCAGTCCCTACCGCTAAAAAACATCAACACATCATGATGCTGCTACCACCATGCTTCACCTTAGAGATGGTGCCAGGTTTCCTCCAAACGTGACGTTTAGCATTCAGGCCAAAGAGTTCCATCTTGAGCTCTATGGACAATTAATTTGACCTCATGGCTTGGTTTTTGCATGCACTGTTAACTTTGGGACCTTATATAGACAGGTGTGTGCCTTTCCAAATCATGTCCAACCAATTGAATTTACCACATTTGGACTCCAGTCAAGTTGTAGAAACATTTCAAGGATGATCAATGGAAACAGGATGCACCAGAGCTCAATTTTGTGTCTTAGAGAAAAGGGTCTGAATACTTATGTAAATAAGGTATTTCATTTTCATAGAAATTTACAAAAATGCTTAGTCATTATGGGGTATTGTGTGTAGATTGCTGATGATTTTTTCTCTTTAATCCATTTTAGTACAAGGCTGTAACGTAATAAAATGTAGAAAAAGTCAAGGAGTCTGTATACTTTCTGAAGGCACTGCTTCTTTACCCCCAAAATAAGTTATTTCTGAATACTTAGGCAAGTTAGCAGGCTAACTCATTGAGTCTGCTTTGCAGTATACCCTTCGGGGGCAGGATGAAAAAACAAAAACAGAACAGACATGAGCCTGTTATGGATACATAGTGAGTGTTAATATGTCAAGCACGTTCAGTATAAAACAAAATACGTGACACACACAGACATGTACACAGACACACACACACAACAGGAAAATCCCTCCATGACATGGCCTGGCACAATTCTGCACGCAGCTAAAACGCAGGGATAAACTACTGTCCAATCCTGTTAGTTGAGCCATGGTACGGCAGTGGAGGATAGGATGATACACTATCCCGTATTGATTAACAGTAGATTATGCTTTTCCCAGAAAACTGATGGATCCATATAAGTAGTGGCCAGTGCTACCGGGGTGGGGGTAGGGTAGAAGCGCTTCAAGAAAAAGGGGTTGGACAGGGAGGTCCCTTAAGGGGGTTAGATTGCAGGCAAACATCATGCCTGAGAAGATTTTTTTATTTTATTTTTTTATGTAATAGCTGGAATGGTGGAGCACTTTATTCTATTGCCTTCATGATAAAGCATTAACTTATACAGTTGAAGTTGGAAGTTTACATACACCTTAGCCAACTACATTTAAACTCAGTTTTTCACAATTCCTGACATTTAATCCTAGTAAAAAAATCCCTGTTTTAGGTCAGTTAGGATCACCACTTTATTTTAAGAATGTGAAATGTCAGAATAATAGTAGAGAGAATACATTATTTCAGCTTTTATTTATTTCATCACATTTCCAGTGGGTCAGACATTTACATACACTCAATGAGTATTTGGTAGCATTGCCTTTAAATTGTTTAACTTGGGTCAAACGTTTTGGGTAGCCATCCACAAGCTTACCACAATAAGTTGGGTGCATTTTGGCCCATTCCTCCTGACAGAGCTGGTGTAACTGAGTCAGGTTTGTAGGCCTCCTTGGTCACACACACTATTTCAGTTCTGCCCACAAGTGTTCTATAGGATTGAGGTCAGGGCTTTGTGATGGCCACTCCAATACCTTGACTTTGTTGTCCTTAAGCCATTTTGCCACAACTTTGGAAGTGTACTTGGGGTCATTGTCCATTTGGAAGACCCATTTGTGTCCAAGCTTTAACTTTCTAACTGATGCCTTGAGATGTTGCTTTGATATATCCACACAAGTGTCCTTCCTCATGAAGCCATCTTTTTTGTTTAGTGCACCAGTCTCTCCTGCAACAAAGCACCCCCAAAACATGATGCTGCCACCCCCGTGCTTCACGGTTGGGATGGTGTTCTTCGGCCTGCAAGCCTCTCCCTTTTTCCTCCAAAAATAACGATGGTCATTATGGCCAAACAGTTATATTTCTGTTTCATTAGACGAGGAGACATTTCTCCAAAAAGTATGATCTTTGTCCCCATGTGTAGCTGCAAACCGTAGTCTGGCTTTTTATGGCGGTTTTGGAGCAGTGGATTCTTCCTTGCTGAGAGACCTTTCAGGTTATGTCGATATAGGAATTATTTTACTGTGGATATAGATACTTTTGTACCTGTTTCCTCCAGCATATTCACAAGGTCCTTTGCTGTTGTTCTGTGATTGATTTGCACTTTTCACACCAAAGTACCTTCATCTCTAGGAGACAGAATGCTTCTCCTTCCTGAGCGGTATGACGGCTGCGTGGTCCCATGATGTTTATACTTGCGTACTATTGTTTGTACAGATGAACGTGTTATCTTCAGGCGTTTGGAAATTGCTCCCAAGGATGAACCAGACTTGTGGAGGTTTACAATTTTTTTTCTGAGGTTTTGGCTGATTTCTTTTGATTTTCCCATGATGTCAAGCAAAGAGGCACTGAGTTTGAAGGTAGGCCTTGAAATACATCCACAGGTTCACCTCCAATTGACTAAAATTATGTCAATTAGCCTATCAGAAGCTTCTAACTAAACCCATGACATCATTTTCTGGAATTTTCCAAGCTGTTTAAAGGCACAGTCAACTTAGTGAATATAAACTTCTGACACACTGGAATTGTGATACAGTGAATTATAAATTAAACAATTGTTGTAAAAATTACTTGTGTCATGCAAAAAGTAGATGTCCTAACCGACATGCCAAAACTACAGTTTGTTAAAAAATAAATTTGTGGAGTGGTTGAAAAACGAGTTTTAATGATTCCAACCTAAGTGCATGTAAACTTCCGACTTCAACTGTAGATTTAGAAGAGTATTTTTCCCTCTTAAAGGGCAATTCCCCCACGTTTCAACCTCATATTCATAACCTCCAGCACTAAACCAGTGTCTACATATGTGAAAACAGAGTGGTTCTATGATCTGTGTTTAAAAAAAGAAAGAAACAACAGTGATTTTTTTAAAACCTGCAACGAGTTTCTAGCTCAAGGGACAGTATTCTTGTCACTGCGAATCTCATAGTGTTTGAAAATCATAGTTTTTAAAATGTTTTAACTTTTGATGGTATCATCAGGTATAACTTTTATTACTTTATATATATATATTTTTTTTTTGAAATTCAATTCTGCACACTCCTCTCCACTTTGACCAGTGTGACATAGCAGTGTCCGCCCTGTCCTGCCCACGCCACCAAACCCTCTGACATCACACTAGCCAGTAGACAATGTAGTACCTGGTTTGGCTCACTATGCAGAAAGCCATCACTTACAAGAAGAGCAGGGGATCATGGTGACCTCCTAGCATATTCATCTGTTTGGCTAATCTACACCGGCCAAATTACTGTCCATCTCCTCTGGCTAATTTGTGAAAACACTGGCCAGCTGGCCTGCACTATTGATTTATTGGAGGATCCGGGGTGGTGAGAGTCAGCGAGGAGCAGAATAGCAGGACAGCGGTGACAGCAGTGTGATGTGGTGTGGGTGGCAAGGACCCCTCTCCATCCTGTTAACAAAGGATAGAACATCTAGATCTCCAGTTTCTAGGAGTTCCATCAAGCGGAGGACTTCCAGGAACTAAGGGACATTGGGGTCAATTGTATGGTGGTTCACAGAAGAGTCGATGGGGCTGGGGTGGCGGCTGGGTCACTAAGGAACCCTAACCCATATTGAGTTTCAGGAGAGTCAACCTGGTCTCAGGATGCTCTAAGCTAATTTGATCCAGGCTTAATGGCAACTTGAATGGCTCTGTGTTGTGGGTTTCCAGCCTCTTCGTGTTCAAATAAATCAATTTGGTAAAAAGCGGTGGCTTCACACTTTTTCAAGGGGTGGCCAGGTCTGATGTCATAACCTTTCTTATAGAGGCTTAGAGCTTATTGGATAAACCTGCAGCCTTGATGCACTTGGGGGTAAACTGTTTCCAGGGGGGCATTTTTGAAGAGGAGATCCAAACAGTTTCCATTAGATTACACCATCACCACCCCAACTCCAGAAAGCACACAAAAAGTTGAGAGGCCGCCCCAGTAAACTCGTTCATTTTCCTCAAGCCCTGAGTTTAACAAGTTTAAGGAGACTGCATGAGTCAAACCTGGGTCTGCACCCGACCTTGTGCAGGAAACGCCATTTAGGAAAACAGAAAAGATGATGGGGGGGGTGAGAGTGTGGTGGGTGCAGAGGGGGGTTGATTACTCAGCAAGATACACAGTGTTCTGAGTCATTAGCCTCACAGCCAATTTGTTCAATAGCTCTGCCATAATTCAATCAGGGCCATGCAGGACTCAGGCCTGCTGGCAACCTACACTGGCATGAGTTTATTTATTTATCCATTGAGGTATTGGGCTCTGTCACTGAAACAGGGCCAGGGGAGGGTCCTTCTAGGGGGAGAGTAGCTAACTGCGTATAGTTACTCTCCAAATACAATAGGTAGGTATAGTCTCAGTGTGGGGTAAGATCTGGGGTTATGAAACATACATTCATAACAGGCCTGACTCAACACTTCCCCAAAGAGGTGGTGAGAGGTCTCTCTGTCATTATCTGACTGGGAGATAAACATCATACATAACATGTAATGTAAAACGGCTTCAAAGATCATCTTGTTTTTCTCCCGTTTTCTTCGTCAAATCCTTAAACTAGCCCTGTCGTAATCGTAGCATTGAAGACAGAGTCGGAGAGTGACTTTTACTTTCTCTCAAAATGTTTTCCTGGAACCGTGTTTTTTAAGTGAGGAGGGGGGCAGTGAATTTTGTTGTTTTAATCCTTTGCCCCATTGTTCCGGTAGGGCTGTTTTCCGAGGAAGCAGACAGACGGATAATTCCAGATAGTAACACAATACCTGTCTACTTTTGTAATGGGCAGATCGAAATGGGAGGAACATGACAAGCCTTGTCATAGGCAGACAGCAGGGGAAGCAGCAGCGGAGGCAAGACGGCAGCTTGGCATTGAGAGCCGCAGGTAGTTTTGCATGGCTGGAGATACAAACTGGGTTTGTACACACAGGCACACAAGGGCAACATCCTTTCCTTTTTGCTTCACAATAAACAACCATGATTTCCCCTTGTTTATTTATTGTAGCATCTTAGTGAAAGCATTTTGCGCGGCCTTCTTTTTCCAGGTGGGGGAGAGGGGTAGTCACACGGCACAGTTTCAATCAGTGTACTGCCTTTATCGTGTAGTAGAGATGTATGGCCAGGCCGTTGTGTCTGCTATGCTAATAGAGGCAGGAGTCTTTCAGAGAGCTGGCCAAGAGCAGCACTAGCTTGTCCCTATAGGGTCGATGCATCAATACCAAGCTAATAATCCCGCTACCTCGGAGGGCCGACCCTCGCCAGTGACCCACCGCAGTCTGCCCCCCTGTCCCCCCTGTCCCCAGAAGACTAGAAGGAGGAGAAAAATAGGACACTTTGCTCTTCCTCACGTTTATGTATCGACTGAGCCCACTAGGGGCCGTCTGCTATCGATTGTGCCTCTTTTCTTCGTGGCTGATACAGACGCTTGGTATGGGCGGCACGTATGGGCTGGGGTCTTTGTTGTTGTGTATGTGTGCGTGTGTGTTGCCAGTGCTGTTACTGCTGTGCTGCATGCCGTCATTTTAGTCAGGCAGGGTAATTAGATGCTTGACCGTTCTGGTCCCAGTGGAGGTGGTGGGGAACGGGTAGCGGTGTGTGTGCGCGCGTTAGTGTGTGTGTGTGCATGCATTTGTGTGTGTCTACGTAAGTGAGGGGACAAGGGACATCCGTTATCAGCCTGAGCCAATGCAATCCAGTTAACAGGTGAGTCATAAACATAATCATACACACATACAGTACCAGTCAAATGTTTGGACACACCTAGTCATTCATGGGTTTTTCTTTAATTTTACTATTTTCTACATTGTTGAATAATAGTAAAGACATCAAAACTATGAAATAAAACAACAGGACAATGACCCAAAACACCTGCAGGCTAAGGACTATTTGACCAAGAAGGAGAGTGATGGAGTGCTGCATCAGACGACATGGCCTCCACAGTCACCCGAACTCAACCCAAATGAGATGGTTTGGGATGAGTTGGGCTGCAAAGTGAAGGAAAATCAGCCAAAAAGTGCTCAGCATATGTGGGAACTCCTTCAAGACTGTTGGAAAAGCATTCCAGCAGAAACTGGTTGAGAGAATGCCAAGAGTTTGCAAAGCTGTCATCAAGGGAAAGGGTGGCTACTCTGAAGAATCTAAAATATATTTTGATTTGTTTAACACCTTTTTTGGTTACTACATGATTCCATATGTGTTATTTCATAGTTTCGATGTCTTCACTATTTATTCTACAATGTAAAAAATAGTAAAAATAAAGAAAAAACCTTGAATGAGTAGGTGTAATATAACTTTTGACACGCACACACACAAGTGCAGTGGACCTCCTAATTGCATCTCCCTCTCCTCAAATTGAGCCCAGCTGAGGGAAGATGGTGTAAACTAAATGTGAAGCGGAGCCAGACCCTCAGCTAAATCACCTTAGGGATGAGATTCCAAACATAACTAGCTTCCAGTATCTAATAATCAAAGGTTCCTCTCAAGGGGGAAACATCACCCAAAACAGCAACACAGTCATGACAAGACAATACAGATGAATCTAGAAAAAAATTATACACAATCAAACGCACGCACGCATGCCCGCCCGCACGCACAAACACAACTCTCTGCATTTATCCCCACAAGAGGAGAACCATGACGTCACCTTTTTCTATTCTCCACACTACAGTGTATTTTAAATAGTGAAATTTAACCCACTTACTCCACCTAGGGGGGAGTTTGGTAACTACATCTACCAGGGTTGGGCTCAAATTGAATTGGTAGTCAATTCAGGAAATTATTTGAATTTAAAATTCAGAAAGGTTAAAACTCTTAAAATAAATAGCTTCTGCTTTTCAGTTTATTGAGAAGTGATTGAAAATAAATTCCCCTTTTCGATTATTGAAATAGTAATTTTTGTTTACTTCCTGATTCGACTGCCTTTAATTCAAAGCCCAACCCTGATATTACAGCCAAGCACGATTGTGTCAACTTTGCTGTGGTAAAACTAAAATATCCTTATACTGTATATTTTATATTCTCAAAGCAGCCAAATTACAAATGGATGTGTGAATAAATGACAAACTATACAAATATGTTTCCTGTTCTTGAATTTCCTGTACGGTTATAGCAATGGAACTTTCGGTTGAACCCTTTGACCAGATGGCACATCTATTTTTATCATCTTATTTCCTACTGAAATATAATTTTATTTGATAAAATTGCTGTAATTCATATTTACACTCAGTAAACTGTACTGTTGGCTTGACACTTCCACATATCTCTCCATTTCCTCTCTGCCTTTCCCCCCATTTCACCTCTTTGATAATGTCATTCTAGACATGGCTGTCTCCCCAATCCCCCCATTGTCACCTGTCCTTCACCTACCATCTGTCTCTCTCCCTTTCTCCTCCCCCCTTTCCCCTCACCTCTGTGGTGACGTACAGTACCAGTTTAAAGCCTTGATGACAGCTTTGCACACTCTTGGCATTCTCTCAACCACATTCATGAGGTAGGCACCTGGAACACATTTCAATTAACATGTGTTCCTTGTTAAAAGTTCATTTGTGGAATTTCTTTCCTCAATGCGTTTGAGCATTAAGAAAAACCCTTGAATGAGTAGGTGTGTCCAAACTTTTGACTGGTACTTTAGTTATTTATCAAACAGAGGAGAGCTCCCCATCGCCCCCTCTCTACCAGCCACCTTTCCTTCATCTATCTCCACTGCTTCCTTCCTTCTCAACATCCCTCTCCACTGCTTCCTTCCTTCTCAACATCCCTCTCCACTGCTCCCCTCCTTCATTCTCTCTCTCTCTAGTGCCTTCCTCCTTCCTTATCTTCATCCCTCTCTACCGCCCCCCCTACTTCCTTCTCTCATCCCTCTCCACTGCCTTCCTCCTCTCCATCCCTCTCCACTGCCCTCCTCCTTCCTTCTCTCCCTCCCTCTCTACTGCCTTCCTCCTTCCTTCTCTCCCTCCCTCTCCACTGCCCTCCTCCTTCCTTCTCTCCATCCCTCTCCACTGCCTTCCTCCTTCCTTCTCTCCACTGCCTTCCTCCTTCCTTCTCTCCATCCCTCTCCACTGCCTTCCTCTTTCATTCTCTCCATCCCTCTCTTTTGCCCTCCTCCTACCTTATCTTCATCCCTCTCTACCGCCCCCTACTTCCTTCTCCACTGCCCTCCTCCTTCCTTCTCTCCATCCCTCTCCACTGCCCTCCTCCTTCCTTCTCTCCACTGCCCTCCTCCTTCCTTCTCTCCATCCCTCTCTACTGCCCTCCTACTTCCTTCTCTCCATTCCTCTCCAATGCCTTCCTCCTTCCTTCTCTCCATCCCTCTCCACTGCCCTCCTCCTTCCTTCTCTCCACTGCCCTCCTCCTTCCTTCTCTCCATCCCTCTCCACTGCCCCCTCCTTCCTTCTCTCCACTGCCTTCCTCCTCTCCACTGTTCCCCTCTTTCCTTCTCTCCATCCCTCTCCACTGCCCTCCAACTTCCTTCTCTCCACTGCCCTCCTCCTTCCTTCTCTCCACCCCTCTCCACTGCCCTCCTACTTCCTTCTCTCCACTGCCCTCCTCCTTCCTTCTCTCCATCCCTCTCCACTGCCCTCCTCCTTCCTTCTCTCCCTCCCTCTCCACTGCCCTCCTCCTTCCTTCTCTCCATCCCTCTCCACTGCCTTCCTCCTTCCTTCTCTCCATCCCTCTCCACTGCCCTCCTTCCTTCTCTCCATCCTCTCCACTGCCTTCCTCCTTCATCCCCATCCCTCCACTGCCCTCCTCCTTCCTTCTCTCCATCCCTCTCCACTGCCCTCCTCCTTCCTTCTCTCCATCCCGCTCCACTGCTCCCCTCCTTCATTCTCTCTCTCTCTCTAGTGCCTTCCGCCTTCCTTATCTTCATCCCTCTCTACCGCCCCCTACTTCCTTCTCCACTGCCCCCTCCTTCCTTCTCTCCATCCCTCTCCACTGCCCTCCTCCTTCCTTCTCTCCACTGCCCTCCTCCTTCCTTCTCTCCATCCCTCTCCACTGCCCTCCTACTTCCTTCTCGCCATTCCTTTCCACTGCCTTCCTCCTTCCTTCTCTCCATCCCTCTCCACTGCCCTCCTCCTTCCTTCTCTCCACTGCCTTCCTCCTTCTCCATCCCTCTCCACTGTTCCCCTCCTTCCTTCTCTCCATCCCTCCTCCCATCCCTGCCCTCCTACTTCCTTCTCTCCATCCCTCTCCACTGCCCTCCAACTTCCTTCTCTCCACTGCCCTCCTCCTTCCTTCTCTCCACCACTCTCCACTGCCCTCCTAATTCCTTCTCTCCACTGCCCTCCTCCTTCCTTCTCTCCATCCCTCTCCACTGCCCTCCTTCCTTCTCTCCCTCCCTCTCCACTGCCTTCCTCCTTCCTTCTCTCCCTCCCTCTCCACCGCCCTCCTCCTTCCTTCTCTCCCTCCCTCTCCACTGCCCTCCTCCTTCCTTCTCTCCCTCCCTCTCCACTGCCTTCCTCCTTCCTTCTCTCCCTCCCTCTCCACTGCCTTCCTCCTTCCTTCTCTCCCTCCCTCTCCACAGCCCTCCTCCTTCCTTCTCTTCCTCCCTCTCTACCGCCCCCATACTTCCTTCTCTCCATTCCTCTTCACTGCCCTCCTCCTTCCTTCTCTCCATTCCTCTCCACTGCCCTCCTCCTTCCTTCTCTCCACTGCCCTCCTCCATCCTTCTCTCCACTGCCCTCCTCCTTCCTTCTCTCCATCCCTCTCCACTGCCCTCCTCCTTCCATCTCTCCACTGCCTTCCTCTCCATCCCTCTCCACTGTTCCCCTCCTTCCTTCTCTCCATCCCTCTCCACTGCCCTCCAACTTCCTTCTCTCCACTGCCCTCCTCCTTCCTTCTCTCCACCCCTCTCCACTGCCCTCCTACTTCCTTCTCTCCACTGCCCTCCTCCTTCCTTCTCTCCACCCCTCTCCACTGCCCTCCTACTTCCTTCTCTCCACTGCCCTCCTCCTTCCTTCTCTCCATCCCTCTCCACTGCCCTCCTCCTTCCTTCTCTCCCTCCCTCTCCACTGCCTTCCTCCTTCCTTCTCTCCCTCCCTCTCCACCGCCCTCCTCCTTCCTTCTCTCCCTCCCTCTCCACTGCCCTCCTCCTTCCTTCTCTCCCTTCCTCTCCACTGCCTTCCTCCTTCCTTCTCTCCCTCCCTCTCCACTGCCTTCCTCCTTCCTTCTCTCCCTCCCTCTCCACAGCCCTCCTCCTTCCTTCTCTTCCTCCTCTCTACCGCCCCCCCATACTTCCTTCTCTCCATTCCTCTTCACTGCCCTCCTCCTTCCTTCTCTCCACTGCCCTCCTCCTTCCTTCTCTCCATCCCTCTCCACTCACTGCCCTCCTCCTTCCTTCTCTCCATCCCTCTCCACTGCCCTCCTCCTTCCTTCTCTCCATCCCTCTCTACTGCCCTCCTCCTTCCTTCTCTCCATCCCTCTCCACTGCCCTCCTCCTTCCTTTACATCCCTCTACACTGCCCTCCTACTTCCTTCTCTCCACTGTCCTCCTCCTTCCTTCTCTCCATTCCTCTTCACTGCCCTCCTACTTCCTTCTCTCCACTGCCCTCCTACTTCCTTCTCTCCCATCCCCTCCACTGCCCTCCTCCTTCCTTCTCTCCATCCCTCTCCACTGCCTTCCTCCTTCATTCTCTCCATCCCTCTCCACTGCCCTCCTCCTTCCTTCTCTCCATCCCTCTCCACTGCCCTCCTCCTTCCTTCTCTCCATCCCTCTCCACTGCTCCCCTCCTTCATTCTCTCTCTCTCTAGTGCCTTCCTCCTTCCTTATCTTCATCCCTCTCTACCGCCCCCTACTTCCTTCTCTCATCCCTCTCCACTGCCTTCCTCCTCTCCATCCCTCTCCACTGCCCTCCTCCTTCCTTCTCTCCATCCCTCTCCACTGCCCTCCTACTTCCTTCTCTCCATTCCTCTCCACTGCCATCCTCCTTCCTTCTCTCCATCCCTCTCCACTGCCCTCCTCCTTCCTTCTCTCCACTGTTCCCCTCCTTCCTTCTCTCCATCCCTCTCCACTGCCCTCCTACTTCCTCCTCTCCATCCCTCTCCACTGCCCTCCTACTTCCTTCTCTCCACTGCCCTCCTCCTTCCTTCTCTCCACCCCTCTCCACTGCCCTCCTACTTCCTTCTCTCCACTGCCCTCCTCCTTCCTTCTCTCCATCCCTCTCCACTGCCCTCCTCCTTCCTTCTCTCCCTCCCTCTCCACTGCCTTCCTCCTTCCTTCTCTCCCTCCCTCTCCACTGCCCTCCTCCTTCCTTCTCTCCCTCCCTCTCCACTGCCTTCCTCCTTCCTTCTCTCCCTCCCTCTCCACAGCCCTCCTCCTTCCTTCTCTTCACTGCCCTCCTCCTTCCTTCTCTCCATTCGTCTTCACTGCCCTCCTCCTTCCTTCTCTCCACTGCCCTCCTCCTTCCTTCTCTCCACTGCCCTCCTCCTTCCTTCTCTCCATCCCTCTCCACTGCCCTCCTCCTTCCTTCTCTCCATCCCTCTCCACTGCCCTCCTCCTTCCTTCTCTCCATCCCTCTCCACTGCCCTCCTCCTTCCTTCTCTCCTTCCCTCTCCACTGCCCTCCTCCTTCCTTCTCTCATCCCTCTCCACTGCCCTCCTCCTTCCTTCTCTCATCCCTCTCCACTGCCCTCCTCCTTCCTTCTCTCCATCCCTCTCCACTGCCTCCTACCTTCTCTCCATCCCTCTCCACTGCCCTCCTCCTTCCTTCTCTCCATCCCTCTCCACTGCCCTCCTCCTTCCTTCTCTCCCATCCCCTCCTCCTTCCTTCTCTCCATCCCTCTCCACCACCTCCCTTACTTATTTCCATCCCTCTCTACTGCCTCCTACCTTCTCTCCATCCCTCTCCACTGCCTCCTACCCTCTCTCCATCCCTCTCCACTGCTTCCTACCTTCTCTCCACCCCTCTCCACTGCTTCCTACCTTCTCTCCATCCCTCTCCAACTGCTTCCTACCTTCTCTCCATCCTAACGTCCAAGATGGCGTAGCAGTAAGCCGTCCTGTCTCGTCGTGTCCCTTGTATATATCGTCTATTTTTCGTTTTTTACATATTTTTCTTCAAAAACATTTTGCTAAACCTAAGCTTCCAAATACTTCCAAATACTCTCCTGCAACCCGCCTCACCCAATGTAGCTATTTTTCCTAAAGTATTTATATTTACTTCGGAACCGGAACCCCTCAACTGAAGCTAGCCGGCTACCCACCAGCTATGCTAGCGGTCTTCAGCTAACCGGTCATCAGCTAAGCTAACCTTTAGCTCGGAAAGCTCTCGCCAGCTCGAACAACGCGACTCTAACCAGAGCATAACGGACCTATTTATTTTTCATCCCCGGATTCATCCCTGGATTCCCACCGCAAACGGAACATTTCAGCTGGATCTTCACAACTAGCTATCTAGCTAAACCGCAACCCCGGATGATTACTCCTGGCTAGCGCTTCCACCCACTTAGCGTGAAGCTAGCCCGGCCAGCGCACCTGTACTACCACCGTAGCATACTCCTGGGCTACAATACCCGGGCCCACGACCGGTCTATCGATGTCACCGCATGAAGAGGAATAAACAGACTCACCCCATCGCGACGTCCCCTAAAGGCCAACTCTCTAGCCCTCGCTATCTCCCTGCTTGCTAAACTCGGCCTGCTAACTGCTAGCTTGTCTAGCCCCGGTCCACTAACTGCTACCTTGTTTAGCCCGGGCCTACGAACTGTTAGCTTGTTAGCACAGGCCTGCTAACTGCTAGCTTGTCTAGCCCGGGCCTACGAACTGTTAGCTTGTTAGCACAGGCCTGCTAACTGCTAGCTTGTCTAGCCCGGGCCTACGAACTGTTAGCTTGTTAGCACAGGCCTGCTAACCGTCTGAATCGCCGCGTCCCAAACACTCACCGGACCCATATTTACTTTCTATCTCTTCTTGATTTTTAATCTGTTTATACCTTTCCGGAAACCTGCCTCACCCGATGTGATACGGAATCGCTATTATTTTTAATTTTTAGAACACACTCAAGAACCTCCAGAAGCTAACCAGCTAACTAGCTACAAGCTATTTAGTCATTGTTAACTTTTTTTTCAACCTGGATAACACTCGCCAGTCCAGCTTCCCTGCCCCATCCACCGCTGCCCCCTGGACACTGATCTCTTGGCTACATAGCTGATGCACTCTGGACTGTCCATTAATCACGGTACTCCATTCTGCTTGTTTATGTTTTATCTGTCGGCCCCGTTGCCTAGTCAACGCCATTTTACCTGCTGTTGTTGTGCTAGCTGATTAGCTGTTGTCTCACCTACTGTTTAAGCTAGCTTTCCCAATTCAACACCTGTGATTACTGTATGCCTCGCTGTATGTCTCTCTCAAATGTCAATATGCCTTGTATACTGTTGCTCAGGTTAGTTATCATTGTTCTAGTTCACAATGGAGCCCCTAGTTCTACTCTTCATACCCCTGAAAACTCCTTTGTCCCACCTCCCACACATGCGGTGACCTCACCCATTACAACCAGCATGTCCAGAGACACAACCTCTCTCATCATCACCCAGTGCCTGGGCTTACCCCCACTGTACCCGCACCCCACCATACCCCTGTCTGCGCATTATGCCCTGAATATATTCTACCATGCCCAGAAACCTGCTCCTCTTATTCTCTGTCCCCAACGCTCTAGGCGACCAGTTTTGATAGCCTTTAGCCGCACCCTCATACTACTCCTTCTCTGTTCCGCGGGTGATGTGGAGGTAAACCCAGGCCCTGCATGTCCCCAGGCACCCTCATTTGTTGACTTCTGTGATCGAAAAGCCTTGGTTTCATGCATGTCAACATCAGAAGCCTCCTCCCTAAGTTTGTTTTACTCACTGCTCTAGCACACTCTGCTAACCCTGATGTCCTTGCTGTGTCTGAATCCTGGCTCAGGAAGGCCACCAAAAATTCAGAGATTTCCATACCCAACTATAACACCTTCCGTCAAGATAGAACTGCTAAAGGGGGAGGAGTTGCAGTCTACTGCAGAGATAGCCTGCAAAGTAATGTCATACTTTCCAGGTCCATACCCAAACAGTTCGAACTACTAATTTTGAAAATTACTCTCTCCAGAAATAAGTCTCTCACTATTGCCGCCTGCTACCGACCCCCTCAGCTCCCAGCTGTGCCCTGGACACCATTTGTGAATTGATCGCCCCCATCTAGCCTCAGAGTTTGTTCTGTTAGGTGACCTAACCTGGGATATGCTTAACACCCCGCCAGTCCTACAATCTAAGCTAGATGCCCTCAATCTCACACAAATCATCAAGGAACCCACCAGGTACAACCCTAACTCTGTAAACAAGGGCACCCTCATAGACGCTCATCCTGACCAACTGGCCCTCCAAATACACCTCCGCTGTCTTCAACCAGGATCTCAGCGATCACTGCCTCATTGCCTGTATCCGCTACGGAGCCGCAGTCAAACGACCACCCCTCATCACTGTCAAACGCTCCCTAAAACACTTCTGTGAGCAGGCCTTTCTAATCGACCTGGCCCGGGTATCCTGGAAGGACATTGACCTCATCCCGTCAGTTGAGGATGCCTGGTCATTCTTTAAAAGTAACTTCCTTACCATTTTAGATAAGCATGCTCCGTTCAAAAATGCAGAACTAAGAACAGATACAGTCCTTGGTTCACCCCAGACCTGACTGCCCTCGACCAGCACAAAAACATCCTGTGGCGGACTGCAATAGCATCGAATAGTCCCCGGGATATGCAACTGTTCAGGGAAGTCCGGAACCAATACACGCAGTCAGTCAGGAAAGCTAAGGCCAGCTTCTTCAGGCAGAAGTTTGCATCCTGTAGCTCCAACTCCAAAAAGTTCTGGGACACTGTGAAGTCCATGGAGAACAAGAGCACCTCCTCCCAGCTGCCCACTGCACTGAGGCTAGGTAACACGGTCACCACCGATAAATCCATGATTATCGAAAACTTCAATAAGCATTTCTCAACGGCTGGCCATGCCTTCCGCCTGGCTACTCCAACCTCGGCCAACAGCTCCGCCCCCCCGGCAGCTCCTCGCCCAAGCCTCTCCAGGTTCTCCTTTACCCAAATCCAGATAGCAGATGTTCTGAAAGAGCTGCAAAACCTGGACCCGTACAAATCAGCTGGGCTTGACAATCTGGACACCCTATTTCTGAAACTTTCCGCCGCCATTGTCGCAACCCCTATTACCAGCCTGTTCAACCTCTCTTTCATATCGTCTGAGATCCCCAAGGATTGGAAAGCTGCCGCAGTCATCCCCCTCTTCAAAGGGGAGAGACCCTGGACCCAAACTGTTACAGACCTATATCCATCCTGCCCTGCCTATCTAAGGTCTTCGAAAGCCAAGTCAACAAACAGGTCACTGACCATCTCGAATCCCACCGTACCTTCTCCGCTGTGCAATCTGGTTTCCGAGCCGGTCACGGGTGCACCTCAGCCACACTCAAGGTACTAAACGATATCATAACCGCCATCGATAAAAGACAGTACTGTGCAGCCGTCTTCATTGACCTTGCCAAGGCTTTCGACTCTGTCAATCACCATATTCTTATCGGCAGACTCAGTAGCCTCGGTTTTTCGGATGACTGCCTTGCCTGGTTCACCAATTACTTTGCAGACAGAGTTCAGTGTGTCAAATCGGAGGGCATGCTGTCCGGTCCTCTGGCAGTCTCTATGGGGGTGCCACAGGGTTCAATTCTCGGGCCGACTCTTTTCTCTGTGTATATCAATGATGTTGCTCTTGCTGCGGGCGATTCCCTGATCCACCTCTACGCAGACGACACCATTCTATATACTTTCGGCCCGTCATTGGACACTGTGCTATCTAACCTCCAAACAAGCTTCAATGCCATACAACACTCCTTCCGTGGCCTCCAACTGCTCTTAAACGCTAGTAAAACCAAATGCATGCTTTTCAACCGATCGCTGCCTGCACCCGCATGCCCGACTAGCATCACCACCCTGGATGGTTCCGACCTTGAATATGTGGACATCTATAAGTACCTAGGTGTCTGGCTAGACTGCAAACTCTCCTTCCAGACTCATATCAAACATCTCCAATCGAAAATCAAATCAAGAGTCGGCTTTCTATTCCGCAACAAAGCCTCCTTCACTCACGCCGCCAAGCTTACCCTAGTAAAACTGACCATCCTACCGATCCTCGACTTCGGCGATGTCATCTACAAATTGGCTTCCAACACTCTACTCATCAAACTGGATGCAGTCTATCACAGTGCCATCCGTTTTGTCACTAAAGCACCTTATACCACCCACCACTGCGACCTGTATGCTCTAGTCGGCTGGCCCTCGTTACATATTCGTCGCCAGACCCACTGGCTCCAGGTCATCTACAAGTCCATGCTAGGTAAAGCTCCGCCTTATCTCAGTTCACTGGTCACGATCGCAACACCCATCCGTAGCACGCGCTCCAGCAGGTGTATCTCACTGATCATCCCTAAAGCCAACACCTCATTTGGCCGCCTTTCGTTCCAGTACTCTGCTGCCTGTGACTGGAACGAATTGCAAAAATCGCTGAAGTTGGAGACTTTTATCTCCCTCACCAACTTCAAACATCAGCTATCTGAGCAGCTAACCGATCGCTGCTGCTGTACATAGTCTATTGGTAAATAGCCCACCCATTTTCACCTACCTCATCCCCATACTGTTTTTATTTATTTACTTGCTCTTTTGCACACCAATATCTCTACCTGTACATGACCATCTGATCATTTATCACTCCAGTGTTAATCTGCAAAATTGTAATTATTTGCCTACCTCCTCATGCCTTTTGCACACATTGTATATAGACTCCCCCCTTTGTTTTCTACTGTGTTATTGACTTGTTAATTGTTTATTCCATGTGTAACTCTGTGTTGTCTGCTCACACTGCTATGCTTTATCTTGGCCAGGTCGCAGTTGCAAATGAGAACTTGTTCTCAACTGGCCTACCTGGTTAAATAAAGGTGAAATAAAATTTTAAAAAATATTTAAAAAACCCTCTCCACCGCCCCTCTACTTCCTTCTCTCCCATCCCTCTCTACTGCCTCCTACCTTCTCTCCATCCCTCTCCACTGCTTCCTACCTTCTCTCCATCCCTCTCCACTGCTTCCTACCTTCTCTCCATCCCTCTCCACTGCTTCCTACCCTCTCTCCATCCCTCTCCACCACCTCCCTTACTTATTTCCATCCCTCTCTACTGCCTCCTACCTTCTCTCCATCCCTCTCTACTGCCTCCTACCCTCTCTCCATCCCTCTCCACCACCTCCCTTACTTATTTCCATCCTTCTCTACTGCCTCCTACCCTCTCTCCATCCCTCTCCACCGCCCCTCTACTTCCTTCTCTCCCACCCCTCTCTACTGCCTCCTACCCTCTCTCCATCCCTCTCCACTGCTTCCTACCTTCTCTCCACTGCTTCCTACCTTCTCTCCATCCCTCTCTACTGCCTCTTACCTTCTCTCCACCCCTCTCCACTGCTTCCTACCTTCTCTCCATCCCTCTCTACTGCCTCTTACCTTCTCTCCATCCCTCTCCACTGCCTCCTACCTTCTCTCCATCCCTCTCCACCGCCCCTCTCCATCCCTTCCACCACCCCTTATCTCCCATCCCTCTCTACTGCCTCCTACCTTCTCTCCATCCCTCTCCACTGCCTCCTACCCTCTCTCCATCCCTCTCCACTGCTTCCTACCTTCTCTCCACTGCTTCCTACCTTCTCTCCACCCCTCTCCACTGCTTCCTACCTTCTCTCCATCCCTCTCCACCACCCCTCTACTTCCTTCTCTCCCATCCCTCTCTACTGCCTCCTACCCTCTCTCTCCATCCCTCTCCACTGCCTCCTACCTTCTCTCCATCCCTCTCCACTGCCTCCTATCCTCTCCACTGCCTCCTACCTTCTCTCATCCCTCTCTGCTACCTGCCTCCTACCTTCTCTCCACCCCCACTCTCCACCCTCTCCATCCCTCCTCCTCCACTGCCTCCCTACCTACCTTCTCTCCATCCCTCTCCACTGCTTCCTACCTTCTCTCCACCCCTCTCCACTGCTTCCTACCTTCTCTCCATCCCTCTCCATCCGCCCCTCTACATCCTTCTCTCCCATCCCTCTCTACTGCCTCCTACCCTCTCTCCATCCCTCTCCACTGCCTCCTACCTTCTCTCCATCCCTCTCCACTGCCTCCTACCTTCTCTCCATCCTTCTCTACTGCCTCCTACCTTCTCTCCATCCCTCTCCACTGCCTCCTACCTTCTCTCCATCCCTCTCCACCGCCCCTCTACTTCCTTCTCTCCATCCCTCTCCACTGCCTCCTACCTTCTCTCCATCCCGCTCTACTGCCTCCTACCTACCTTCTCTCCATCCCTCTCCACTGCCTCCTACCCTCTCTCCATCCCTCTCTACTGCCTCCTACCTTCTCTCCATCCCTCTCCACTGCCTCCTACCCTCTCTCCATCCCTCTCCACTGTTCCCCTCCTACCTTCTCTCCATCCCTCTCCACTGTTCCCCTACCTTCTCTCCATCCCTCTCCACCGCCCCTCTACTTCCTTCTCTCCCATCCCTCTCCACTGCCTCCTACCTTCTCTCCATCCCTCTCTACTGCCTCCTACCTACCTTCTCTCCATCCCTGTCCACTACTTCCTATCTTCTCTCCATCCCTCTCTACTGCCTCCTACCTTCTCTCCATCCCTCTCCACTGCCTCCTACCTTCTCTCCATCCCTCTCCACTGTTCCCCTCCTACCTTCTCTCCATTGCCTCTTTCCCCTCCATCCCTCACCTATTTGGTGACGTAGTTCTGTACCAGACTATAGAGGGGTCCCCGCCCATCATCCCTATTCTTCTCCCACCATCCTTCTCTCCCTCTGTTCCTCGTTCCACCCTCACTTATTTGGTGGTGCAGTCCATCACCCTCCTTCCATCTCCCTGCCCCTTTCATCCAACTCTCCCTCCATCCCCCCTCACCTCCTTCGTGACGTTGTCCTGCACCAGGTTGTAGAGGGGCACGATGCGGCTGACCTCCAGCAGGACGGGGATGGGCGAGGGCTGCTCGCGGCCTGCCTGACGGCACAGGTGGCAGGCCGACGGACAGCTGCCCTTCTCTTCGCAGCGGATCTCCACGCCACTCACCAGGTCCTCTGTCAGCAGCTGGGTCTTCAGCAGCCCAGACAGGTAGCTGATGAAGGGCATGGACTTGAGCTCGCGCCTGCTTCCCTGGTCTGTCGCCTCTGGGAGACAGAAAGAAGGAGAGAGGGCAACTGAAAAACAGTCTATAGTCTAACATCAGATTTTATCAGTCCTAACCTTAATCATTAGGGACATGGAGAACTAGCTGACCCTGTGTCAGTGGTTGGGAGCAACATCTACCGTTCCCAAAAAACACATTGTGTAAATGACAAGAGACTTTCCTTTTCGTTTAGCTTTATTTACAGAGATTAGTCTCATTTTGAGATGAAATCTCTTCGCAAGAGACCAGAACGGTGTCTGAGCGACAAAGGACCAGAGCCAAACCCCCATACACACTGACACATGCAAACCTGCATCGACGTACGTCCGCCACATGTCCTGAATCGCCCATAACACAAGGCTGACAGCTGCATTCACGTCTTCCTATCCCCCAAAATGGCTCATATCAAAATACACAGCCAGTGAAAGGGGGAGTTTCACACGGCCGCCTCACTCACATCGCATGTGCCACCATCTGGATCTACTTTCTATTGCGGTCAAAACAAAAGAATCCCTCATTGTCATCAACTCCTCCACCGGGAATGAACGGTGGGTGATGACTTATTCCTGCATAGTGTAAATAAGCATTGATAAGCATTCTCATCGACAGGGGGATTCTTGCGCATAACGTACCCGAGCCAGTGGGCTAACAATGCTACGTTGGAAAGAAGTGAAACAGGGAGTAATGTTAATTGAGTGTTGAGTGTTTCCTTGGATGGAGGGAAGTATACAGCCATGTGTTGGGAAAGCAGCAGATGTGCTGTCTGTCTGTGTTGATGGGAGGGAGGAGAGACGGGACACACAGCAAATTTGCGATCAGAATTTGAACACCCACAGTGTTAAATGTAACACTTTCTTGTGTATATGTAGCCCACCAAAATAGTGTTAAACTAACACTTTTTAAAGAGTCTTAGGTCCCTAAAACCATGGATGTTGCAAATTCCAACTAACATTAACATTTTATTGGCGCTGATGCTGTTACACAATCTCAGTGTTAGGGAATTAACACCTGTGGTGTTACAGTAATTTGTTTTTGCGTGTTTTTTTGTATATCACTGGAAGGTTTAAAGCCTTATTTGCATATATATTTCCCAGGTTGCCTTTCGAGTGAATTTTAAAGGTACCTGTACCACCCATGACTGTGTTTGCTAGTGACAGTGACATGTTTGTTGCAATCATGGCTTTCATTCCTGTATTCTTCACCAAATGATTCCCTAAGTTAATATTTTAGCATAAAAACTATTATTTATGACAATCCATTACTTTTTTTGACAATAACTTTTTTTGTTGACAATACCATACTTCGACAGCCTAGTTTTACTCACAGTGATTTGAAACTCCTGGTTTACAGGCCACATCGGCAAGTCATATTATGCTGGCTTGCAAAGTGTTATATAATTCCTATTGGAATCGAGTCAGAGTTAGGATATCCAATAATTGTGACTTTCAACTACTCACAATCTGCAGTTAGAATGACTGCAAAGGTAGGGAATAATGAAAAATGAAACTACCTAAACCATCTCAATAATGGGTGAAATAGGTCCAACCACTTACAGATGGGATTAGTTTAGAAAAATGCATGTTATTTATCTATGTGTAGTATGAGATCAATGAATCAATCACAGTTTTCTCCTGGATCAAAATGGGGTTTATGTGGTCGGCTTCATGGGAGCGTGGCCATGGGTGCGGTCGCCGACTAAAGACTTTAAGAGGCCCTCCTGTTGGCCGCATGACAAAGTGTATCTGTTTTAAAGCTCATTTCCTGCAATTCTACACATTTCGCCACGTGGCGGAGATAACCACGGCAAGGTGACTGGGAACATGGACGTGTACAAACCGACCAATTATGACCTACGTAAGGCAATCAACGAGGCAAAACGTCAGTACAGAGACAAAGTGGAGTCACAGTTCAATGGCTCAGACACTAGATGCATGTGGCAGGGACTCATGGATTATCCATCCCTAGACAACCTCTGCCCAGTACCCTACACGCTTAAAAAAAAAAGGTGCTATCAAGAACATAAAAGGGTTCTTCGGGTGTCCCCATATGAGAATCATTTGAAGACCGCTTTTGGGTTCCATGTAGAAGCCTTTTGGGTTCCATGTAGAACCCTTTCAACTGCCTTGAACCGGCTACCCCCGGGTACTCTACTCTGCACCTTAGGGACTGCTGCCCTATGTACATAGTCATTGAACACTGGTCACTTTAATAATGTTTATATAGTATTTATATATCAACTGCTGTACTTTTTGGGGATTATTTAAAAAAAGTTTGATTATTGTGTGCTTGTTGACATTTACTGCATTGATTGATAGGAACATAAACATTTCGCCATAACACCTTTTCCACTCTGAGAGTTAACGGAAGTTACAGTCGAGTAACAACACCACCACCTGGTTAACACTGTTCACCGCAGGTGGCGTCAATTTAAATCCTCTAGTGATAACCTCACTCGAATCAACACTCAGATATAACACGTTTTACCTCAACACCGAGATTTAAACACCTGCCAATTTGCTGTGCAGGCTGGAGAGAGGAGCTCTGACTGAGTGGTGAGGGTCTCTCAGCCTACAGCCATGTTCAATCAAATGTACACTGTTGCAAACTGCTGATGGGAGGAAATCATATTCATCATGTGCTATGGATGATTTTACTTAATTCTTCCAAATGTGTATTTATTGTGGGGGGGGGGGGGTCTTCATAACCCCAAGTGGGTATGAATGTTTTCATGGCATATCAGAATGAATATTGTTTTGTTCAATCTGCATGCCTTGTCTAAGTAGTTCCATTACCTAACCTGTACTTTTGTGCTGCACAGGAGCAATGCCGTGGTTGACTATGAGTGAATGATTTCCAGCCATAGTCTCTAATTGTTTGCTATTAAGAGGCCTACAGGTTTTCTCCAACTGCAGAGCAATTAACTGACTCAGTCATATCCAGAATTGTAGGAAAAGGTCTAGAGCTGAATCAACAGGGGGAGGAGAACACCAGGCAGCGCCAGAAGTGAGATGTATTAGCTAGCTACACCCCTAACCAAAGGCCAAACTCACACAGTTTGTGCAAGCTACATTTTACCAGAGGAGGAAGGGGGGAGGTTACTTTTTTAACAAGGCAAGTCAGTTAAGAACAAATTCTTATTTTCAATGAAGGCCTAGGAACAGTGTGTTTACTGCCTTGTTCAGGGGCAGAATGACAGATTTTTACCTTGTCAGCTCGGGGATTCGATCTATCAACCTTTTGGTTCCTAATCCAACGCGCTAACCACTAGGCTACCTGCCACCCAATAGAGTAATTGGCAGCAGCTTAGGGTAAAAGTCATTTAAAAGATTTCACATAATTTCCAAATGATTCATTTTCTGCAATGCATTTAATCATATTGAAATAGAGCAGCCTTCGGGAATATTTTACAGAACAAAATAAAATGTACAGCGCGTGAACTTAATCAGCATGTGTGTTGGTCCTTAAACTCACTAGCCTCGCATTCTCTCTCGACGGCCCTTTAAAAGCCGAGCCAAGGACAAAGCTTGTTATGCCTTCTGCTTCCGTTCCTCATACACACAAACACATTCGGAGCTGGACTCTCTCACAGAACATCTGTGAAAAATAGCTTCCACTGGAGCAGGTGGGGGAAAAGCATAAATGTAACACAGGTGCAGATTATCTGACATTTTCAGGATAAGAGGACTAGTCGGTGACAGAGTTCCAAAATGAATCTTCTACGCAAAAACAAACATTCCACTGCCACAAGGACTCACCACCCATACATATACTGTAACACCAGCTCAAATGAGATATATACACTGTAGTAAAAATGTAAAACACAGAGGTGAGAAGCGTGAGTCAATAAATTCCCTCTTTCATTCAACACATGCAAGTGTGTGAGATATACGTCATCAGACAGTGTGTGTGTGTGTAGTTTGATAATAGGCTGATGTTGTGGTGAGACTGTGGGCTCCAAACACAGACCCAGCTGCAGAGCAGAGAGAGTATGAAAGGACTGGAGTAGGGAAAGGGGAGGGATACTCTCCTCCGTATCCTATGTAAACAGGCTCAAGGGGTGGCTCTAAGAGCCCAATTACACGCACTTCTTGAGTCAACACAGACACAGAAAGGAGCTGTCATCACTTGGCCCTCGCAATAAAGCCCTGTGATTATCCCAGGTTTTACTGCAGGCTTCGCAGGGCTGCTCACATCACAGCCGTCTGCGTTACTTCCTTCCCCTTCCTCTCCATCCGTAAGCCTGCGACAATCATGTCTGACAGTTAATATTAATCCCAACGTTTTAGATGGGATTGAGAGGTGACAAATGGACACTGGATAACACAGCCCTTATGCATTAATTACAGGTGTGTAGGAGGCTTACAACTGTGTGACATTCTATTTTGTCTGGATTCTACAGAAAATGTATTAATGGGTAGCTTAAATTGTTTTGGGAGAGGAGCAGTGAAGATGTTGTGTTTTATATTTGGGCAATCTGTAAAACAGACAGTTAATATATAAAGGATGAATGACTTTCCCAAACATTGATATCTCTCTCTCTCTCTGTTTCTCTCCTTCTCCGGTGTCTCTCTCTTGTCCCTCCAACGTCCTGATGGGCTGTGGCCGATGAAGGACGGCACGGGTTGCTATGACTACTCAAAGGGCACGGACAGCACGGACGGCTTCAACGGGGGCTCTCTCTCCCTCTCTCCGTCTCTCCCTCTCTCTAAATAATGAGTCTTTGTTGATACAGTGTATTCTTAGAAGCTACACTCTGGTCATGATCGTGTCCCTGGCAACACCAGCAACGTGTCAGATATCTCAGTGCTAATTTCACACAGATGTTGTCAGATTGTTAGTGTTGGCATTGTTATTATTGCCCCATAAAATATCTCTGTTCAGGAGTTTTTTGACATGAAATTTGGCCTTTATAACTACTCTGGTACTCGTCAAGATCATATCCCCTATTTATTCTCCTCAGTCAGTTGATTTCTGCATTTTCTTAGTGAAAATGCAAGATGAAGGGAAATTGCAATGAAATACACACATGATGAGGAGGGAGAGACACAAAGAGAGGGTGTATCTCAGTAGTATAAAGTGAGTAGCTACATCCCCTTGTCTAGCCTACTCTCCATCTGAATCAATCCGGGTTGTGGGTGGAAGCAATATAGTAGAGGCCATGAACTAAACACCCTGATTGATGCAAAAGTCCCCAAAAATATTCAAAACTAAAACAAAGTGCTGTTGAAGTTTTCATTTTTTCCAAGGCCCATTGTGTCAGATGAATATAAGTAGACAGTGATTTTTAGGTAAGCAAAGATAATATGCTTCCTAAATACCACAATATCAATATGGCACAGCTGCAGCGCAATTACAGCAACAGCACAAAAGGTTTCTGTTCTGTGAGTCAAAAGCCTATTGTCTTTACAAATGTCTTAATAAATGTAAAATATATGTTAAGCTCACTGAGAATGTACAGAGAAAACATTTTAATGCATAGCTAAAGCAAGCATATGGACTATCCTTTTTCCTTTCCATTTACCTTTTAGTTATGCATAGCTTAACATTATGATTGCGTTATGAAAATCTTCAAATTGCAAATGAACTTTTAATTTATATTAATGTGCAGGTAGTTCATTTTCTGAAGTGCAATTTGTTTGTTGTTGTGTTTATTAGTATCCTCATTACCCCATTAGCAGCTTTCTTCCTGGGATTCAACGGGGATAAAACAATTACATCACAACAAAACACAACACAACAACCACCTACATCAAAAATAAAACAATACATCATACAAGGTATTATTTCATTATTACTCTATTATTACAACCCTGTAGCTCACTACAAATACATTTTGTAATAAGACCTTTGCTGCCATCTAGGGGTCAGCTGATATACTATTTTCCATGGGCTGCAGCATCTGCACTCATCTGCCCATGACTGTGTATAACTGTAGGCTACTGATAGAGATGGATACTTTTCACGGTTCAAAGGATGTATCTTCTTACTGTCCTCATTTATTTTCATCCTGTTACTACAGGATGTAAGAGCATTGTATTACATTTCATGGAAGGCATGTCTATAAATCCTGCATTGCTCTCAAATGGCCCACATAATTTCATGATAAATGATTTGAGTTGGGATACTTGAATAATTAATTCTCTGGTAAAGGATTTTAAGAGGTGTACCGTTTTTCAGAAAGGAGGAATCATTAAATGGTGTATAATGCAATGCCCATGACATTAGAATAATATATTTTATTTGCTAAAACTAGAGACAATGTTGTATTGTACTAATAAACAGACATTACATTTTACACTAGCTACATTATTTAATACATGAGCTTATAAAACTTAATGTACCATATATCCCTGTATAAAATCATTCCAAACTGATTGACTAAAAATAACTGCCAACCACTTTGGGAGCTTGTCCCAGATGCAGATGTAAGAGCCAATGAAAATAGAGGTGGTTGGAAAATAACGCCTCGATCCCATCCACAGTATGTTGCGCCAAATGATACGTAGCATCATCTGGATCAAATGGTACGTTGCATCATCTGGATATGTGTGCAATGAAAGTTCAACATTCGCTTTCTGCTACCATTTCTGTCAAGTCGTCTACACATAGTTTGTTGCATACATTCGACAAAATCCAACGTATGCACCACACATAACGTTCTGCAACTGCCTCTGCAACGCAATGCTGCTCGGCAAACGCAGCGTTCCATTGGAAATGAATGTACTTCGCCTGTACTGTCGGTGTGATCGAGGCGTAAATATTACGTAAAGTTACGTCGACACCGCAGTCTCGCTACAGTAGCAGCAGCACACCCACTGAACGCCCCTGTACAACAACAGAGCTGACATTGAAACCAAGGTAAGGTTTTATGCTAGTTTAAGATGTCAACCGAATAAATCTAGACCTTTAGGATCATAGCATGTATATACTTGACTTCCAAAATCCATTCGATCATGAATTCTTACGTGACTGCCCCAAACTGGAAGTCACACCGCGATTTGGGGAGGCCTCCCACTGCAAGCTGCTTAACATAGCTCGCGCTAGCTACAGCAAACACAACAGCAACATGCCACGAGATTATCAATTATTCATTGTGTGTAGTACAGAAATGCGTCGTCTGCATGCAAATAACTGGCCATGCTGTTGTCATTTGCATTGGCCATGTAGTGACAGCTTGATTTGAGAAATATCCGTTATGCTAACGTTAGCTAACTTGCTAGCTACCAACAGCTAGCATTTAGCTAACACATTGACAGCTCAATAACACAAACGTCGCAGCATTCGTATAGCTAGCTAGGTAGCGAGCTAGTTAGTTACCGTAGATATGCAAGCAAGTCAGTAGTTAGTTAGCTAAATGTGGTAATGAGAAGTGGTATCACTACTTGAAAGCAGGCTACCTTCATCTGTTGAATGATAGATTGCTGCCGCTTGTGCTACACTCCCCTTAATTATATGACCAGCTAAAGTGCACTGTATCAGTTACAGTAAGTGTACGTTTAAGTTTCGCACAGTGGAGTTTATTCTTCCAATGTTCCTGAGAGGTGACTCTGGCAACTAGAGTCTAGTGGTTCATTAGTCGTGGTCAAAATGCAATGCACTTATTAGAGGAATGGTAATGAATACTAAGCCATTTTAATGAGAAATCGTGACAAATCATCTTTACTCTGCTTTTTGTAAATTGTTAGCAATGCAACCTCTTTCCAACACAAGTTTCGCACAGTGGAGTTTATTCTTCCAATGTTCCTGAGAGGTGACTCTGGCAACTAGAGTCTAGTGGTTCATTAGTCGTGGTCAAAATGCAATGCACTTATTAGAGGAATGGTAATGAATACTAAGCCATTTTAATGAGAAATCGTGACAAATCATCTTTACTCTGCTTTTTGTAAATTGTTAGCAATGCAACCTCTTTCCAACACAAGTCATTGTCATTGATACTTTGATTAGTGAATCATTTCCATTTTTAATCGTCTCCTCACAGGTGTGAACACGATGGCGGCAGCTTTGCCGGCTCTGGACCCAGACCTGCTCCGGGAGGTCCTGGAGTGCCCCATCTGCCTGGAGACTTACAACCAGGAGCAGCTGCGGCCCAAGCTCTTGCAGTGTGGCCACACTGTGTGCAGACAGTGTCTGGAAAAGCTGCTGGCTAGCACCATTAACGGCGTGCGATGCCCCTTCTGCAGCAGGGTCTCCCGCATGAGCAGCATCTCCCAGCTTGCTGACAACCTCACTGTGCTCAAGATCCTGGACTGTGCCAGCTCCTGCACCACCGCCGGCGCCCTCATGTGCAAGTCCTGCCGCAACCGCCTACCCCGACAGTACTGCCAAGACTGCGGCACGGTGCTCTGCGACCTCTGCAAGGGTGAGGGCCACCAGCAGCAGGGCCACACTGTCCAGCCCATCCGGGCGGCCGCTGAGCAGCGCCGGAAGGACCTGGGTGGTAAGCTGGCATCCCTCCGCGAAGCCATGGACCACATCCAGAAAAAGAGGGCAGCTATTGACAGTCTGACAAAGAACATGCGGGTAAAGTACCGGGCAGTGCAGCAGGAGTACGCCCGGGCTGAGCTGCGTCTGCAGGAGGAGTTGGGGCGCCAGCGGCGGGCCTTCTCTGCCTCCATGGTCGAGGTGGAGAAGCTTAACAGTCAGATCCTGGAGGAGCAGACATACCTGCTGAACCTGGCCGAGGTGCAGGTGGTGTCCCGCTGCGACTACCTGACCATGCAGGTGAAGCAGAGTGACATTGCCCTGTTGGAGGACGACGGAGGGGTGAAGGACGAGGAGGAGCTGGACCTAAGGAGCAGCCTGGACCTGCCTACTCTGATCAAGCTCCAGGACCCTGAGCTGGTGACTACGGAGCATCCCGAGGCCCTGGACGTGGCCCAGCTCACCACCAAACCCTGCACCGTCAACACTGATGAGGATGAGGGGCTGCTGGAGTTTGGGGTTGGTGCCATGTGCAGGGCTGCAGGGGCGATGGGGGACCTGTACAGAGACATTGATATAGTAATGCCTGTAGATGAGGCTGTGTGTGCCTCACCGGGCAGCTTTAAATCCAAGTCCATGGATGAAGGGGGGCCCTCCTCCCCCGGTGATGTCAGGGCTCGCTCGGGGCCACAGCACTGCCAGTTTGTAAAAAAGATGGGTTGCAAGGGTAACCTGCCGGGGATGTTCAACCTGCCAGTTAGCATCTGCGTCACCTCACAGGGTGAGGTCCTGGTGGCTGACCGGGGCAACTACCGCATCCAGATCTTTAACCGCAAAGGCTTCCAGAGGGAGATCCGCCGCAACCCCAGCAGCATCGACAACTTCGTCCTGAGCTTCCTGGGCGCCGACCTGCCCAACCTCATCCCGCTGTCCATCGCTATCACGCCTCAGGGCCTCATCGGGGTCACCGACAACTACGACAACTCGGTCAAGGTATACACCACCGACGGCCACTGCGTGGCCTGCCACAAGAATCAGCTGATCAAGCCTTGGGGCATCGCCGCCATGCCCTCGGGTCAATTTGTGGTGACTGACGTGGAGGGCGGCAAGCTCTGGTGCCTGGCAGTGGATCGCAACGTGGGTGTGGTCAACTACAACCGCCTATGCTCGGCCGTGCGGCCCAAGTTCGTGACATGCGACGCAGCAGGCACTGTCTACTTCACCCAGGGGTTGGGCCTGAACATTGAGAACCGCCACAACGAGCACCACCTAGAGGGGGGTTTCTCCATCGGCTCGGTGGGCACGGATGGCCAGCTGGGCAAACAGCTCAGCCACTTCTTCTCTGAGACTGAGGACTTCCGTTGCATCACGGGCATGTGCGTGGACGCAAACGGGGACCTTTTGGTGACAGACAGCGGCAGGAAGGAGATCCTGCAGTTCCCCAAAGAGGGCGGCTTCAACGTGCTCATCCAGGAGGGACTGACGTGCCCTGTGGGCGTGGCCGTCACACAGAAAGGACAGCTGATGGTGCTGGACTGCTGGGACCACTGTGTAAAAGTCTACACGTACCTACAGAGGAGACGCTCCTCCACCTGCTAGGGGCTAAGAAACTACAAATCTAGTGTGTGTGTATGGGGGTGTTGTGTACAGACGGTGGTGAACTGTTGATCTGTCACTTTAAAATAAATGGCTTCATTCCAAACAACTCATGCTCCTCCATGATCTGATCTCTGGTCAGTGCTTAGCAGGTCATAATGAGCCCATATTCTAATCACTGATCTGTGGTCAGTCAGTGGGACTGGCTAGGAGCAGACTGGAACCAAGCCTGTGTCTATCTAACATTTGAGCTGCCTCGGTTGATTTTTATGAATCACAGCACTAAAGACAGCAATAATGCATCAGTGTTGTCACTTTGGGGGTGGGGGAAACTGGTATGTCAATCAATGTGTGAAATTGTTATATTTTAATTGATGTACTATACAAAAGAGGAGATCTGAGAATTTCTAAGCCTAATGACGTGGCAAGAAAATAAATTGCTAAAAATGAATTGCGCTTACAGGCCTTATCGGTTTAGAAGGAATGTCTAATTGAAAACTTCTCAAACCTAAATGTAAAGGATGGGATCATGGACATGATCACTATAACCCAGCCATCAATAAAACGTATATCAAGTTCCTGACTGGAGGTGTTGGACTCCCAGGGGGTTCCATCTTCAACCTACAAATGAGTGAAGTTACATGTAGACACAGATCTAGGATCAGCTTACCCGCCCTTAACTTGAACCATTGGTGGGGGGACTTCCTATTCTGTAACTTCCAATCACATATCCAGGGATTACATTGTGCTATAATAATGGACATCCTTTATTAATATGAGGCAAAGAAAAAATACAGTTTCAATGTGATGAACAGCAAAACTGTTGCTCTCTGTCTAAATGTGATTTCATTCACTGGACTTAACTGGAGAGAGATTCCTTTACATGTCATTTCCTATTTCCTCTGAGTTCGTTTAAAAAAAAAATATATATATATATATATATATATACACTACTAGGTCTTCTGGATGTTCTGTTTCTGTGCATTATGTGTGTTGAATCAACCTATGTGTCTTTCAGAAGTTTGGCCTTCGGTGGAGGCAGTGACTTTACAGTATGTCTTACTAACGCATTAGATGAGTTTCTGCGTAACTTGTCTCAATTTCATGTTTGTAATGTTGATTATCTATTGAGTGCAATAAACCCAACATTGATGAAGATCTGCATGTTGTGGTTTCAGATTTATTGTTTATTGTAGATGACACTGGCTGTTGGGGAAATGTAAAAAATGTGTGGTGACTGGTAGCCTAGCGGTTAGTGTTGGGCCAGTAACTGAATCATTGCTGGTTCAAATACCTGAGCCATTGAGAAAGGCACTTAACCCTAACTATCTCCAGGGGCGCTGTACTATTATGGCTGACCCTGAAAAACAACACATTTCACTGCACCTCTCCTGTCAATAGCCCTTTGTACTATAAGCCTTCCTGTGGTAAATTATTTGGAAGTATCTGCAGTGCAGCAAATTAATTTATTCAAAGCATGTCTCTTTGTATTCCAGTGTTTACAATGCATTACTTTGAACCCATTTATTTGGTGAAACATTAAACATCCTTTTCATGCTATCCACAGCCCTCACCCAGTCAGTAACAGACCAATTCCATTGTGAAGTTCTCAGTGGTGCAGCATAGTACAGTACAAAAGCCCCTTCAGGTCTTGCCTAATTTTTCTGTTGCAGGAAAAACTGAATTATGAAATGCAACTGAAGGAATTCCGAGAGGCTATTCTCTCTGCTTTGTCTCAGGGGCAATGGCCACTTATAAAATCAGGAATCATGTCTCTATCTGCAGCGTCCTGAACGCTGCACCATATTGAATAAATCCCACTTTTGCTCTTTTGTCTGGGATTTAATGAACCAATTAAGACTATTGATAGTCCACTCACCTGGGTCTAAATTGATCACTGACGGGACACCTGCATTACATGTAGCTTCCCACTCTCCCTGCTCACCTTTCTGGTACTGCAGCCAGAGCTGCTGTTGAGCCTTCTTGCTGGGGAAGTAGATGGTGCAGCTGAGCTCGGAGCCGTACAGGGCCTCAGACACGTAATGGCTGCCGTACTGCTGGATAAAGGACAGCAGCTCCTCTCTGGTGCTCTCTGCAGTCAGCGTCTTCAAAACCTTGGAGAAACCTGGGAACCGTGGAGTGGGAATAATGTGGAACAAATTGAATTATAGTTATAGCTGAAGCAAAAAAAAAATGGTTTTGTAAATGCTATATGATTTACTGTATGTGTTTTCTGTGCAGTATGATAGTTTAGTAGTGGTAAGCTTGTAAAATAGTGAAATATATGACAGTAAATTGACACTTCATACCTGTAGACAAAGTGATGGCGCTGAGCTTTACTTTGTACAGGTTGCTCCTCACTCTCCACTGCTGAACCATGGGATAGCCCATAGCCTCATTAAACTGGGCATCGCCTGCAATGGACATAGACACATATATATATAGTCATGAATTACTTCCACAATTTTAGTAGGCCCACATTTTTTCATGCATTGAAAGCTATGGGTAATTTGCGTCAGAGTTTTAGTTACACAGGCACATTTGTAATTGTCCGAAGTGCATTAGCTAGCTTAGCTAGTTAGCTAGCATTAGCTAGTTTCTCTTTCACACAAACACTGTCTGTGTACAGTGTGTATCCTGTTGTTTCCAACAACACTATTTGTCTCGGCACGAAAGTTCCCACCTCGTGCGCAATCAATGGCAGATGGCCGCAATTGGATTTCCAGCATTAAGGCGTGAGCAATCTCACCTCCGTAATTGCATTACCAAACTATCCTATGAGTCTGGGTCAGCACAGGGCCATTAGAACACAGGAGTGAAGGGAACAACAACAACAGAATTCCCACTTAAACCTAAATCATTTATTTATCCCCAGTTGTGTTCGGAGAAGAGTGGCAGACCCTTCTGGAAACTAGTCACAGGTCACCAAGAAGCAAAGTGCTGCAGCCAATTCAGCTAATGGACGGAGGCAGTAGTCCTGAGGTGCGGTTTCATGCCAACTGACAGAGTAGTCACGGCCCCCAAAGGGGTCGTGGGAGGGGAACACGTGGGGTGAAGAAGGTGCACGTGTCAGTTTTAGAGGGCCTGGAGAGGTGTGTGTATGTGCACGTGTGTGCCTACTGCAGAGGCGTGGGGATGTCAGGAGCAATAGCACAGTACAGTGCACGGGGATGAACAGTGTCATTCTGTCTGACCTCACACTTGGAGTCCCACTCTTATGGGTTTAGAAAGCAGAGGATGCTGCAGTATTTCTAGGTATTGAGCTTACAGGAAATGTTGCATTAATTGGAAAATAAATCCTTGACAAACAAATGTAGAAACGTATACACTACCGTTCAAAAGTTTGGGGTCACTTATAAATGTCCATGTTTTTGAAAGAAAAGCACATTTTTTGTCCATTAAAATAACATCAAATTGATCAGAAATACAGCGTAGACATTGTTAATGTTGAAAATGACTATTGTAGCTGGAAACGGCTGATTTGTAATGGATTATCTACATAGGCGTACAGAGGCCCATTATCAGCAACCATCACTCTTGTGCTCCAATAGCACATTGTGCTAGCTAATCCAAGTTTATAATTTTAAAAGGCAAATTTATCATTAGAAAACCCTTTGGCAATTATGTTAGCACAGCTGAAAACTGTTTAAAGAAGCAATGAAACTGGCCTTCTTTAGACTAGTTGAGTATCTGGAGCATCAGCATTTGTGGGTTCGATTACAGGCTCAAAATGTCCAGAAACAAAGAACTTTCTTCTGAAACTCGTCAGTCTATTCTTGTTCTGAGAAATGAAGGCTATTCCATGCGAGAAATTGCCAAGAAACTGACGATCTCGTACAACGCTGTGTACTACTTCCTTCATAGAACAGCGCAAACTGTCTCTAACCAGAATATAAAGAGTGGGAGGCCCAACTGAGCAAGAAGACAAGTACATTAGAGTGACTAGTTTGAAAAACAGACGCCTCACAAGTCCTGCTGGCCTTCTAGGCAGAGTTGCAAAGAAAAAGCCAAATTTCAGACTGGCCAATAAAAAGAAAAGAATAAGATGGGCAAAAGAATACAGACACTGGACAGAGGAACTCTGCCTAGAAGGCCAGCATCCCGGAGTCTCCTCTTCACTGTTGACATTGAGACTGGTGTTTTGCGGGAACTATTTAATGAAGCTGCCAGTTGAGAACTTGTGAGGCATCTGTTTCTCAATCTAGACACTCTAATGTACTTGTTAGAGATAGTTTGCGCTGTTCTATGAAAGGAGTAGTACACAGCGTTGTACGAGATCTTCAGTTTCTTGGCAATTTCTTGCATGGAATAGCCTTCATTTCTCAGAACAAGGATAGACTGACAAGTTTCAGATCTCCCCATTTTGAACCTGTAATCGAACCCACAAATGCTGATGCTCCAGATACTCAACTAGTCTAAAGTCCAGTTTCATTGCTTCATTAATCAGGACAAAACATTTCAGCTGTGCTAACATAATTGCCAAAGGGTTTTCTAATGATAAATTAGCCTTTTAAAATTATAAACTTGGATTAGCTAACACAACGTGCAATTGGAACAAAAGAGTGATGGTTGCTGATAATGGGCCTCTGTACGCCTATGTAGATATTCCATTAAAAATCTGCCGTTTCCAGCTACAATAGTCATTTACAACATTAACAATGTCTTACACTGTATTTCTGATCAATTTGATGTTATATTAATAGACAAAAAATGTGCTTTTCATTCAAAAGTTTGGGGTCACTAAGAAATGTCCTTGTTTTTGAATGGCAGTGTATGTTCCGCACAGACTTGTATAAGTGTCTAAAGAATGAGGCACGCACACACACACACACACACACACACACACACACACACACACACACACACACACACACACACACACACACACACACACACACACACACACACACACACACACACACACACCACACCACCTGTGAGGAGTTGTAGATTTGACAGTGGCTCAGACAGCACTCCTCTACACTGCTCCTCCACAGGCAACGGGATGACCATCAGTCCATCTGCTAGCTGGGGGAAGTCCTTGATGAAGTTGTTGTCCCTGAGAGAGAAAGAGAGAAAGAAAAGCACACACACAGAACAGTCAGCCCTGTCAGACAACATTGGCTTTTCATCTCCATCAGAGTCTGTAGTAAGATAGTGTGGCTTCTCTCCACTGTGTTTCAGGGGCTCCAACAGAGAGACAGGTGGTGCTACCTAATAGTGTTAGACACAGTGCAAGACCACTGACTAGAGATGCACAGCTACCGGTAATTTACCAACATTACCGGAATCTTCAGTAATTTTGGTAATGAACAGGTAATCTATGTTAACTTTGGTAATTTAGACTTGAATAACTTTTTTAAAAGTATTCATATATAGAATGTATTTTTAAATCTGTGTCCAGGAGATATCCAGTAGTTCTAGTGAATAGACCATGTGATTGAAGAGAAAATAGGCTAATAAATGATAAAATCATCTAATCAATAATGCTATTATTTTCAATTAACTCTGGAACTCTTCCAACTATTGACTTTTTTTCCCACAACTGCCACCAGTTTGGCACCAAAACATTTACAACAAATACATATTGACGTAATAACATATATATATATATATATATATATATTATGCTTAAACCTTCATATTAAACACCAATGGTATTCATTAAGTTGATGGCTTATATTTAGGATAATGTTTTACAGCTTTATCATTCTTGATTTTTTATTTTTCTATATATTTTACAGGTGATAAGGCCACACAGAGGGCCAGAGATAATTACAGACACCTGTGATCATCAGAAGTACCCCCAAAAAGGCCACTAGATGTCATCTAATAAAATTCCAAAAACTTGAAAGCCACCAAAATGATGGTAGTTTACTGGTAAACGTAGAAAATTTCCAGTAATATACCCTCCCTTTGCAACCCTACTCCTGACTCTGCGTCAAACAACACCTTCATATTCTCTCATTACAATGGCAATGACTGGGTTATCAAATCAAATCAAATTTTATTTGTCACATACACATGGTTAGCAGATGTTAATGCGAGTGTAGCGAAATGCTTGTGCTTCTAGTTCCGACAATGCAGTAATAACCAACAAGTAATCTAACTAACAATTCCAAAACTACTGTCTTATACACAGTGTAAGGGGATAAAGAATATGTACATAAGGATATATGAATGAGTGATGGTACAGAGCAGCATAAGCAAGATACAGTAGCTGATATCGAGTACAGTATATACATATGAGATGAGTATGTAAACAAAGCGGCATAGTTAAAGTGGCTAGTGATACATGTATTACATAAGGATGCAGTCGATGATATAGAGTACAGTATATACGTATGCATATGAGATGAATAATGTAGGGTATGTAAACATTATATAAGGTAGCATTGTTTAGACAGCAACAGGATGTTCCTTTGCACCAAGGAGCTTCTGGAAGGATTACAGAGGCCATAAAGAAACGGGATGTTCTGTCAGGTTGAGTTGAAACTACTAGATACAGTTGAATAGTGATATGTAATGGCTTGGGACTGTTACCGCAACTCGCTGGTTGGATCAAGTATCTCAACAGCATAGTAAGGAGATATATTGTCGTGTGATAGTTTAGAGGTCTAACTGGGGAGAAAGTGACCAGTGTCTGGTTGCAGTAGTATGGGGGAATTGACTGACTGTGTGGAGAATGTGAGAGAGTGTGCCGGTTGGCTGCCCTTTTAAAGACTGGTAACAGGACAGGGACCTGCAGGGAGAGATAAGCTCTGCCCTGGAATCCTCTGCACTTCTGTCTCTCTCAGCTGGAGAAGAAATGAGAGGGAAGGGGGCAGGGAGAGGGATATGGAGGGAGGGAGAGGTCGACAAATTAGATGGAAAGCGAGAGAAGTCAAGAAAGGAGGGAGAAAGGGAGGAAAAGGCAAGTCCAATGTAATAATCCAGTCTACTCCTCTAACCTAGAAAATTGTGTTTCTACTTCATACTTCTACATTCCCATCTTTCATACTTCTCAATTGCATTGACCCTTTCTTTAAATCAGCGCTGTAGGCATTGGTAGGCCTGAGTGGACACAGAGCTACCCACTGGGAAGCCAGGCCCACCCACTGGGAAGCCAGGGCCACCCAATCAGAATGAGCAAAAACATGCTTTTTTTCTGGCTAAGCCCCTTCTTTAAATCTGACCTTCCAGTTTCAGACTGAAAAACACAAGTGAGTGTGGTGATGCAGTTCATGTTATACACATGGTTATACATGCTATTGTGCTGAACATTGTTGGGTTATGGAGGACAGCAGACACACAGACAGACATAGACCCATAATACTCTTTCATGGTGACTGGAACATGTCTCAGAGAAAAGAGTGGTCAGCTTCTCTTTCACATTCATTTTACATCTCTGTATGGTTTGTGCTAGACATTTACATACCCCACCACCCAGCAAAGCCTGCATCTTCCTGCTAAACACGGAAGAGAGCCTCTTTGAGCGGACAAGGATAGCGTGCAGCAATTGCTCTCTGCTGTCTCAGCATGCTCCCTGGTGACTCTCCCTCTATCTTTTCATCTGAGCTCTGAGCTGTTCCCTTTCTCGCTCTATCTGATTCTCACTTTCATGTGTTCTGTCTGGAGTTCTGTCTACTCTCCACCTTCCCTTCATTGTCTTTCAGGAGAGCTTTCCCCCTAACCGCAGAGGCTGTTAGAGGCAATCACAGCCTCCTTTTACCCCGGGACTGGAGAGGAAACTCAAGGGCAGAGAGGAGAGGTGCCGTTAAAAAAAAAACGAAGATCCCCCTGCTGTGCTCACAGAAACCATATCGATTTCCAAATTAAGTCAGAGAGAGAGCTGGGAGCTCGGTGCGGAACAAGAACCTGGAGGGACATGGCCCCTCCGATATGAAGCTTTATGGATTTTTCACACCCAAACAAGACTGTGTCCTTGTCGCCCACCTGGGCACCTTATTCATTCCTTTATTTACTTTGCAGTGTGTTTTGGCCAGGAGAGCAACAGTGGAGCGAGAGGTCTTTTTGCTGCTCATTATTGGAAAAAAGTGTCATTGTTTTGTATCAATACTTTTATTTATTTATTTATTTCACTAATACACTGCTGGAAAAGTGGCAAATTGAGTAAAGAATGAGAATGAGATTGGCAGTGGCACTGGTAGATTCTAGATGCGCCGTTCTCTCTAAAGAAAAGTGGATACAGTGGAGTGGTCATCACTTTAGTGTGATTAGACTCTCGCTTGCTGTCATCGGCTCTTGAAACATGACAGAGTAGATGCCAACATGGATGAAACACAATGGTGGATTAAGGAGAAAAATTAACCCAGCTTTCAAAACAGACTTCCAATTGGCTATTTATAACATGTATCTCCTCTATCGTTCCCTTTCCCTATCCGTACAAGAAGTCATTTTAGCAATATTGTTGTTGAATAGCTGTTTCCAAGCTGAAATGCAGGAACAGCACTTACTCATTACAATATTAGCTTTAAAAGCAGAGTGTCTGTAAGTAGCAGACAATAAAAAATATACATAACAAAGCAGACAACAGGATGGGAGTGAGGGATGATGAGTTATTGATGAACCCCCCCACCACCACCACACACACACACACACACACACACACACACACACACACACCTAGCCACCTGTGAGGTTTATAGTGTAGTCTGTATGCGTTCCACTGTTGTGAGCATGGTATGTTACCATCTTGTATGTTTCATTCAGTACCCCTGTGTGTTCATTAGGAGGGCTGAGACTAAGCTGTCCTGCCCAGCTTTATCCCTGTGCTGCCTACATGCCTCCAAATGGGCTAAACTCTCCCCATTTAAACAAGGGCCTCCATGTTGAGTTGCGCACAAGTTGCTGTTGCAATGAGACGGACAATAGGTCCAGTGTTAATAAATATTCAGGCCCACGCGTCGATGTGGAAATATGAACAACTTTCTCAATTTCTTGCTCTCTTGATTTGCTGCAACTCTTTCTCTCTGAATTGCTTCCTTTCTATCTAGCACATTCGCACACACACCCACACCCACGTAACATTCCTGACTATAATAGCTTATTTGAAGCTGTACTATTTGTGCTAGACATTTCCCACCACCCACCAAAGCCTGCCTCTTCCTGCTAAACACAGAAGATAACCTCTTTGAGTGGACGAGGGTAGTGTGCAGTGATTGTTCTCTGCTGTCTCAGCACGCTCCCTGGTGACTCCCTCTATCTCGCTGTCTGAGCTCTGAGCTGTTCCCTCTCTCTCTCTCCTCCCACAATCCACCTTTACTGGGCCTGTTGGTAATAGGCACGCAGGCTCCTTGGGGCTCTGAGTAACCATACCAACTTCAGCATTCTGTACCATACAAGAGCTAGTCTGTGTGTGTGTGTCCACATTGATTTTATATCTAGGGAGGGGGAATTAATACGAGCACAATGTACACAACCGGTCAAAAGTTTTAGAACACTTACTCATTCAAGGATTTTTCTTTATTTTTACTATTTCCTACAATGTAGAATAATCATCAAAACTATGAAATAACACATAAGGAATCATGTATTAAACAAAAAAGTGTGAAACAAATCAAAATATTTTTTATATTTGAGATTCTTCAAAGTAGCCACACTTTCCCTTGATGACAGCTTTGTACACTCTTGGCATTCTCTCAACCAGCTTTATGAGGTAGTCACCTGGAATGCATTTCAATTAACAGGTGTGCCTTCTTAAAAGTTAATTTGTAGAATTTCTTTCCTAAATGTCTTTGAGCCAATCAGTTGTGTTGTGACAAGGTAGGGGTGGTATACAGATGAAAGCCCTATTTGGTAAAAGTCCAAGTCAATATTATGGCAAGAACAGCTCAAATAAGCAAAGCGAAATGACAGGCCATCATTTCTTTAAGACATGAAGGTCAGTCAATACGGAAAATGTCAAGAACTTTCTTCAAGTGCAGTCGCAAAAACCATCAAGCGCAATGATGAAACTGGCTCTCATGAGGACCGCCACAGGAATGGAAGACCCAGAGTTACCTCTGCTGCAGAGGATACGTTCATTAGAGTTACCAGCCTCAGAAATTGCAGCTCAAATAAATGCTTCAAGTAACAGACACATCTCAACAACTGTTCAGAGGGGCCTGTGTGATTCATGCCTTCATGGTCAAATTGCTGTAAATAAACCACTACTAAAGGACACCAATACTAAGAAGAGACTTGCTTGGGCCAAGAAACACGAGCAATGGACATTAGACCAGTGGAAATTTGTCCTTTGGTCTTTTTTTACCAACAGCTGTGTCTTTGTGAGACGCAGAGTAGGTGAACGGATGATCTCTGCATCTGTATTTCCCACCATAAAGCATGGAGGAGGAGGTGTTATGGTGTGGGGATGCTTTGCTGGTGACACAGACTGCAATTTATTTAGAATTCACACTTAACCAGCATGGCTACCACAGCATTAGGGTTAGACCTCCTCCCTCCTGCAGGCTCATCCTGACATCCTCCCTTCTCACCTCATTTGCTCACATCGTATATAGACTTGTTTATACTGTATTATTGACTGTATGTTTGTTTTACTCCATGTGTAACTCTGTGTCATTGTATCTGTCGAACTGCTTTGCTTTATCTTGGCCAGGTCGCAATTGTAAATGAGAACTTGTTCTCAACTTGCCTACCTGGTTAAATAAAAGGTGAAATAAAATTAAAATAAATAAAACATGACCCTCCAGCATGACAATGCCACCAGCCATACTCTACAAGGCAGGAATGTCAGTGTTCTGCCATGGCCATTGAAGAGCCCTGATTTCAATCCCATTGAGCACGTCTGTGACCTGTTGGATTGGAGGGTGATGGCTAGGGCCATTCCCCCCAGAAATGTCCGGGAACTTGCAGGTGCCTCGGTGGAAGAGTGGGGTAACATCTCACAGCAAGAACTGGCAAATATGGTGCAGTCCATGAGGAGATGCACTGCAGTACTTAATGCAGCTGGTGGCCACACCAGACACTGACTGTTACTTTTGATCCCCCTTTGTTCAGGGACACATTATTCAATTTTTGTTAGTCACATGTCTGTGAAACTTGTTCAGTTTATGTCTCAGTTGTTGAATGTTATGTTCATACAAATATTTACACATAAGTCTACTGAAAATAAACACATTTGACAGTGAGAGGACATTTCTTTTTTTGCCTAGTTTATTGCATACAGTGCCTTGCGAAAGTATTCGGCCCCCTTGAACTTTGCGACCTTTTGCCACATTTCAGGCTTCAAACATAAAGATATAAAACTGTATTTTTTTCTGAAGAATCAACAACAAGTGGGACACAATCATGAAGTGGAATGACATTTATTGGATATTTCAAACTTTTTTAACAAATCAAAAACTGAAAAATTGGGCGTGCAAAATTATTCAGCCCCTTTACTTTCAGTGCAGCAAACTCTCTCCAGAAGTTCAGTGAGGATCTCTGAATGATCCAATGTTGACCTAAATGACTAATGATGATAAATACAATCCACCTGTGTGTAATCAAGTCTCTGTATAAATGCACCTGCACTGTGATAGTCTCAGAGGTCCGTTAAAAGCGCAGAGAGCATCATGAAGAACAAGGAACACACCAGGCAGGTCCGAGATACTGTTGTGAAGAAGTTTAAAGCCGGATTTGGATACAAAAAGATTTCCCAAGCTTTAAACATCCCAAGGAGCACTGTGCAAGCGATAAAAGCGATAATATTGAAATGGAAGGAGTATCAGACCACTGCAAATCTACCAAGACCTGGCCGTCCCTCTAAACTTTCTAAGCTCATACAAGGAGAAGACTGATCAGAGATGCAGCCAAGAGGCCCATGATCACTCTGGATGAACTGCAGAGATCTACAGCTGAGGTGGGAGACTCTGTCCATAGGACAACAATCAGTCGTATATTGCACAAATCTGGCCTTTATGGAAGAGTGGCAAGAAGAAAGCCATTTCTTAAAGATATCCATAAAAAGTGTTGTTTAAAGTTTGCCACAAGCCACCTGGGAGACACACCAAACATGTGGAAGAAGGTGCTCTGGTCAGATGAAACCAAAATGGAACTTTTTGGCAACAATGCAAAACATTATGTTTGGCGTAAAAGCAACACAGCTCATCACCCTGAAAACACCATCCCCAATGTCAAACATGGTGGTGGCAGCATCATGGTTTGGGCCTGCTTTTCTTCAGCAGGGACAGGGAAGATGGTTAAAATTGATGGGAAGATGGATGGAGCCAAATACAAGGACCATTCTGGAAGAAAACCTGATGGAGTCTGCAAAAGACCTGAGACTGGGACGGAGATTTGTTTTCCAACAAGACAATGATCCAAAACATAAAGCAAAATCTACAATGGAATGGTTCAAAAATAAACATATCCAGGTGTTAGAATGGCCAAGTCAAAGTCCAGACCTGAATCCAAACGAGAATCTGTGGAAAGAACTGAAAACTGCTGTTCACAAATGCTCTCCATCCAACCTCACTGAGCTCGAGCTGTTTTGCAAGGAGGAATGGCAAAAAATTCAGTCTCTCGATGTGCAAAACTGATAGAGACATACCCCAAGCGACTTACAGCTGTAATCGCAGCAAAAGGTGGCGCTACAAAGTATTAACTTAAGGGGGCTGAATAATTTTGCACGCCCAATTTTTCAGTTTTTGATTTGTTAAAAAAGTTTGAAATATCCAATAAATGTCGTTCCACTTCATGATTGTGTCCCACTTGTTGTTGATTCTTCACAAAAAAAATACAGTTTTATATCTTTATGTTTGAAGCCTGAAATGTGGCAAAAGGTCGCAAAGTTCCAGGGGCCGAATACTTTCGCAAGGCACTGTATTCATCCCATAAGTAATGAAGGCAGTGCAACGTTACAGCTTTCTTATATAGCCAGTAGCCTCCCAAACTAGGCCCGTCTGAAATATGAAAATGATCAATATAATTGCCAGGAAGTCTATTGTTCTGGCAAAGATGAGTCCGCAGCAGATTGCTTAACTGTATTTCATATTGAGAATATAAACATACTATTTTCTTCAGGCAAAACCAGAGAAAATGAAAGTGCTTTCTGTTCACTAATCTGGATATGCGCCCCCACCTTTGCACGCAAAAGCTTATGACTGGTCTTTGGTCAACAGTCAAGACCCCCAACATTTTGGTTCTGAAGCACAAATTAGATGTTATTGAGACATGAATTTTGTGCAATACTGTGGGTGTATGTTAGGAACCAGATCAAATAGGCAAAGACGTAAAGATAAAATCGAAATGGAATATGTAGCCTATGAAAAATATGTATTTTTTTCACCTTCAGTTTCACACTCGCAACCCCCCAAAACCTCCTCACAACCCCCCAAGGGTTAGGGCCCCCAGTTCGAGAACCACTGTGCTATATCTTCAAACTCCATTACTACACAGTCATTCCCCTCTTAAGATGTCCTCCCACGCATTGGTGAAATGATCCATTGCCAAATTATGTTTCTCCCGCATCCTAATACCCACCCTTATTAGATTATATTGGCCAAGGCGAACGATGATGTGCTCTCATGGGTATATAATCATAGAGTCCAAAACCACCTCTTTATACACTCCTTTAATTCATAATTAATGAGAAGAAAAAAGGATAGGGGAGGGAGGGTGGATTCAATGTGGTGCAATGTGTGTCTCGGCCACTAGAGGCTACTCTTTCTCTGTATGGTGTCCACAGTAAGGCCCTAATAGGTTACAACAATTTGGCCGATAATACAGTATCAACGTTTGGGCAACCTGAGATCACATCCAGACAGAAATAAATATTTTCATTGTGATATTAGCATTTTATTTGTTTTGCTCTCTTTCTCTTTCCTTTTCTATTTCTGTCTTTCTCTGGCTAACAGACGTCACACATGCATTTATAATCTTCAATGATTTGAGTTGGATTCAGAGGAAATGTAATTATTACAAAATATAAAATATTTTATTCCCTCCATTTTGTGGTAACAAAACAGAACAAACGACACAAAACACTAAAAAGGTAATTTAATCCTATTCCTTTTTTGGATTTTTTCATCACTTCTCAATTCAGCCATTTCACTGTTTTAAGTGAACTGTTTCCACTTGTCCCTTTTTGCATCCGGGAAGCGCTTCATGACAGCCTCTATTAAGGGAAAGCAACAACTACAAGATAAAAAGCACAAAAAACAGTAAGGGGTTGGGTTTGGGCTCATAAAATCTTTATAAATAAAAAATCCATATAAATATGTAAAAATCTTATCAGATTAAATTGAATAAGAAATCCTTAACCATTAATGCCCTTTTAGCAATGATTGATTTGAAAATTCAATCAAGGGATAGGTTAACTTTTTTACACCTTTAGTCAGATAGTTCCTTACCCTGAAAGTAAGGCCAGTAGAAACTATAATCCATGATTTAGAGTTGTTTAAAAAGCCACTATTAACTTGAGGGGATTTTGGCCACAAACATTGGGGCAGTTAGTCAAAGTTCAATCACCACCCATAGTTTTTTTGTTAGCCATCTGACTATAAGGTCTAAAAAAAAGAGTGAACTATGCCTTTAACATGCAGTGTTCGGTTTTCGCCAGGCATAATGGGACCCATGTCATCCAAAATGTCATCTGTCCATTGAATATTCTTCCAAGAGTCTTGATGATCATCCAGGTGCTTTTTGGCAAACATGAGTCAACCTTTTGGACGACATGGGTCCTATTATGCCTGGCAAAAACAAAACACTGCATTCCACAGTAAGAGCCTCATTACAAAGGTCAAGCATGGCGGTGGTAGTGTGATGTTTTGGGGATGTTTTGCTGCCTCAAGGACCTGGACAACATGCTTTAACAGAAGGAACCATGAATTCTGCTCTGTATCAGAAAATTCTTCAGGAGAATGTCAGGCCATCCATCTGTAAACTGAAGCAAGACAATGATTCAAAACACAAAATCAAGTCCACATGAAGATGTCTAAAAAATAAACAAATTTGAAGTTTTGGAATGGCCTTGTCAAAGTCCAGACCTAATCCCAATTGAGATGTTGTGGCAGGACTTAAAATGAGCAGTTCATGCTTGAAAACCCACAACTGCCGCTGAGTTAAAGCAGTTCTGCATGCAAGAGTGAGCCAAAATGAATCCACAGCATTGTGAGAAGACTGATCAACAACTACAGGAAGCATTTGGTTGTAGTCATTGCCGCTAAAGTTGGCACAACCAGTTATTGACTGTAATTACTTTTTCAAATAGGGGAATTGGTAGTGCATAACTTTGTTAATAAAATAAGTATATACAGTTGAAGTTGGAAGTTTACATACAACTTAGCCAATTATATTTAAACTCAGTTTTTCACAATTCCTGACATTTAATCCTAGTAAAAATGTATTGTCTTCGGTCAGTTCACCAATTTATTTTAAGAATGTGAAATGTCAGAATAATAGTAGACAGAATTATTTATTTCAGCTTTTATTTCTTTCATCACATTCCCAGTGGGTCAGAAGTTTACATACACTCAATTAGTATTTGGTAGCATTGCCTTTAAATTCTTTAACTTGGGTCAAACATTTTGTGAATTTGGCCCATTCCTCCTGACAGAGCTGGTGTAAGTGAGTCAGGTTTGTAGGCTTCCTTGCTCGCACACGCTCTTTCAGTTCTGCCCACACATTTTCTATAGGATTGAGGTCAGGGCTTTGTGATGGCCACTCCAATATCTTGACTTTGTTGTCCTTAAGCCATTTTGCCACATCTTTGAAAGTATGCTTGGGGTCATTGTCCATTTGAAAGACCCATTTGCGACCAAGCTTTAACTTCCTGGCTGATTTCTTGAGATGTTGCTTTAATATATCCACAGCATTTTCCTTCCCCATGACGCCATCTAGTTTGTGAAGTGCACCAGTCCCTCCTGCAGCAAAGCACCCCCACAACATGATGCTGCCACCCCTGTGCTTCACAGCCAAACAGTTCTATTTTTGTTTCTTCAGACCAGAGGACATTTCTCCAAAAAGTACGATCTTTGTCCCCATGTTCAGTTGGAGCAGTGGCTTCTTCCTTGCTGAGGGCCTTTCAGGTTATGTCGATATAGGACTCGTTTTTACTGTAGATATAAATACTTTTGTACCTGTTTCCTCCAGCATCTTTACAAGGTCCTTTGCTGTTGTTCTGGGATTGATCTGCACTATTTGCACCAAAGTACATTCATCTCTAGGATACAGAATGCATCTCCTTCCTGAGGTGTATGAAGGCTGCGTGGTCCAATGGTTTTTATACTTGCGTACTATTGTTTGTACAGGTGAACGTGGTACCTTCAGGCATTTGGAAATTGCTCCCAAGGATGAACCAGACTTGTGGAGGTCTACAACTTTTTTTTCTGAGGTCTTGGCTGATTTCTTTTGATTTTCCCATGATGTCAAGCAAAGAGGCACTGAGTTTGAATTGTAGGCCTTGAAATACATCCACAGGTACACCTCCAATTGACTCAAATCATGTTGATTAGCCTATCAGAAGGTGCTAAAGCCATGATATCATTTTCTGGAATTTTCAAAGCTGTTTAAAGGCACAGTCAACATAGTGTATGTAAACTTCTGACCTACTGGAATTGTGATACAGTGAATTATAAGTGAAATAATCTGTCTGTAAACAATTTTTGGAAAAATTTAAGTAGATGCCCTAGCTGACATGCCAAAACTATAGTTTGTTAACAAGACATTTGTGGAGTGGTTGAAAAACTAGTTTTAATGACTCCAACCTAAGTGTATGTCAACGCAAAATGCAACCATTTCAAAGATTTTACTGAGTTACAGTTTATATCAGGAAATCAGTCAATTGAAATCAATTCATTAGGTCCTAATAGATTTATCATGACTGGGAAAACAGATATGCATTTGTTGGTCACAGATAACTTTAAAAAAGGTAGTGGTGGATCAAAAAAACAGTCAATATCTGGTGTGACCACCATTTGTCTCATGCAGCGCCACACATCTCCTTCACATAGAGTCGATCAGGATGTTGATTGTGGCCTGTGCAATGTTGTTCCACTCCTCTTCAATGGCTATGCAAAGTTGCTGGATATTAGAGGGAACTGGAACGCTCTGTCGGACACGTCGGTCCAGAGCATCCCAAACATGCTCAATGTCTGGTTAGAATGCAGGCCATGGAAGAACTGTGACATTTTCAGCTTCCAGGAATTGTGTACAGATCCCTGCGACAATGGGCCCCAGGATCTCGTCAAGCTTTTTCTTTGCATTCAAATTGACATCAATAAAATGCAATTGTGTTAGTTGTCCGTAGCTTCAGCCTGCCTATACCATAATCCCACTGCCACCATGGGGCACTCTGTTCACAACGTTGACATCAGCAAACCGCTCGCCCACACGACGCCATACACATTGTCTGCTATCTGCCCAGTACAGTTGAAACTGGGATTCATCCGTGAAGACCACACTTCTCTAGCGTGCCGGCGGCTATCGAAGGTGACCATTTTCTCACAGAAGTTGATTACAATGCCGAGCTGCAGTCAGGTCAAGACACTGGTGAGGACGACGAGCACGCAGATGAGCTTCACTGAGACGATTTCTGACAGTTTGTGCAGAAATTCTTTGGTTGTGCAAACCCACAGTTTTATCAGCTGTCCGAGTGGCTGGTCTCAAGACAATCCTGCAGGCGAAGAAGCCGGATGTGGAGGTCCTGGGCTGGCACGGTTACACGTGGTCTGCGGTTGTGAGGCCGGTTGGATGTACTGCCAAATTCTCTAAAATTACGTTGGAGGGGGCTTATGGTAGATACATGAACATTCAAATCTCTGGCAACAGTTCTGGTGGACATTCCTGCAGTCAGCATGCCAAAACTTGAGACATCTGTGGCATTGTGTTGTGTGACAAAACTTCACATTTTAGAGTGTTCTTTTAGTCCCCAGCACAAGGTACACCTGTGTAATGATCATGCTGTTTAATCAGTTTCTTGATATGCCATACTTGTCAGGTGGATGGATTGTCTTGGCAAATGAGAAATGCTCACTAACAGGGATATAAACAATTTTGTGCACAACATTTGAGAGAAATACGCTTTTTGTGCATATGAAACATTTTGGGGACCTTTTATTTCAGCTCATGAAACATGGGACCAACACTTTACATGTTGCGTCTATATTTTGTTCAGTGTATGTTATTGAAATATATTACCATATATTTTAAAATGTATGTCACATTTATATATTGGTTTTAAATATATGATCATATATCTTAAAATATACTGTATGTCACATTCTTTGGTATATGGCCATATATTATTTTTCTGTATGGGAGCTGTGCTAATCCATTGGAAGTCAAATTCCTGACCCTTTATTGGACTCTTAAGTACCACATTGTATCATAACCACTTTCTTCACAGTGAATGGAATGTTTACAGAGTCAGATGACTACAATGCTGTGCTGAAGGAGCTTTGTCTCTTCATAAGCCACACACTGGCACCCATTCAAAGCAGAACGAGGGCAATGATCACTATGGCTGCCGACAGCTGTAGTTGTTGTGCAAATGGCCGTGTGAACAAGGGAGCCTGGTTGTGAATCCTGATTAAACCACATGTGTTCTGGCAGTGGGATCAGAGCAGCACTCAGGCCCCAATGGAAACCATCAGAAATATCACCAATGACGTATCTAAACCCTCGATAGCTGATGCTATGTCTTGGCCAATAATAGCCTTTTTCTATTGTATTTATTATGGATCCCCATTAGTTCCTGCCAAGACAGCAGCTACTCTTCCTGGTGTCCGGCAGAATTAAGGCAGTTATACCATTTTAAAAACATTACAGTACATTCATTACAGAATTCACAACACACTAAGTGTGTGCCCTCAGGCCCATACTCCACTACCACATATCTACAACACAAAATCCATGTGTACGTGTGTGCTAAGTGTGTATGTTACCATGTGTATGCATATGTCTGTGCCTATGTTTGTGTTAGGGATGCTGTTATCATACTGCCATTATCAAAGCCTCCTTTAAAGGCTTTGATTAATGGAAGTGAATCAGGTGAAAAACGATATTCCCACATTAAAATAGCCAACTTGTCAACAAGGCAACGATGTGAGACATATCGATGCAGCCAGCACCAATTCAAGGGATGTAAAGAAGACATTTGATATGCAAGTATCTAAATAGTTTTTGGTCTATTTTGAGAGACAGACTGCTCCTGACAGATTGTGGTACTGTGCAGCCTAACCATTGCAGGGCATGTAAGCAACAGTCAGTGTATGCAAGCTAGCTTACAAAACGATAACCCATTGTTGATGTTATTAAGCATGGATGAAGTGGTGATTCATGTGTACAATTAAACTGCTTTTCTAATAGTCCTTTCACAACTGTTGAACAAATATTGTGCATTGACAATGAATGTAGTTAAAGCTAGCAGCCAGCCAAGTACTACACAACATGATGTATAGAAAAAAGAACCCAGTGTTTTTTACAGTCTATGAGTGAACCAGTTCCTAGATTTATTGTACCAAGAGTCATCTGTATACATCAATGATGTCGCTCTTGCTGCTGGTGAGTCTCTGATCCACCTCTACGCAGACGACACCATTCTGTATACTTCTGGTCCTTCTTTGGACACTGTGTTAACAACCCTCCAGGCAAGCTTCAATGCCATACAACTCTCCTTCCGTGGCCTCCAACTGCTCTTAAATACAAGTCAAAATAAATGCATGCTCTTCAACTGATCGCTGCCTGCACCTGCCCGCCTGTCCAACATCACTACTCTGGACGGCTCTGACTTAGAATACGTGGACAACTACAAATACCTAGGTGTCTGGTTAGACTGTAAACTCTCCTTCCAGACCCACATCAAACATCTCCAATCCAAAGTTAAATCTAGAATTGGCTTCCTATTTCGCAACAAAGCATCCTTCAATCATGCTGCCAAACATACCCTTGTAAAACTGACCATCCTACCAATCCTCGACTTCGGCGATGTCATTTACAAAATAGCCTCCAATACCCTACTCAACTAATTGGATGCAGTCTATCACAGTGCAATCCGTTTTGTCACCAAAGCCCCCATATACTACCCACATTTGCGACCTGTACGCTCTCGTTGGCTGGCCCTCGCTTCATACTCGTCGCCAAACCCACTGGCTCCATGTCATCTACAAGACCCTGCTAGGTAAAGTCCCCCCTTATCTCATCTAGTTGGTCACCATAGCATCACCCACCTGTAGCACGCGCTCCAGCAGGTATATCTCTCTGGTCACCCCCAAAACCAATTCATTCCTTGGCCGCCTCTCCTTCCAGTTCTCTGCTGCCAATGACTGGAACGAACTACAAAAATCTCTGAAACTGGAAACCCTTATCTCCCTCACTAGCTTTAAGCACCAACTGTCAGAGCAGCTCACAGATTACTGCACCTGTACATAGCCCACCTATAATTTAGCCCAAACAACTACCTCTTTCCCTACTGTATTTATTTTATTTTATTTATTTATTTTTCTCCTTTGCCCCCCATTATTTTTATTTCTACTTTGCACATTCTTCCACTGCAAATCTACCATTCCAGTGTTTTACTTGCTATATTGTATTTACTTCGCCACCATGGCCTTTTTTTGCCTTTACCTCCCTTATCTCACCTCATTTGCTCACATCGTATATTGACTTGTTTATACTGTATTATTGACTGTATGTTTGTTTTACTCCATGTATAACTCTGTGTCGTTGTATGTGTCGAACTGCTTTGCTTTATCTTGGCCAGGTCGGAATTGTAAATGAGAACTTGTTCTCAACTTGCCTACCTGGTTAAATAAAGGTGAAATAAAAAATGTATTGACCTTGACTATGATATTTAATTTTTACTGGCTTCGTGGGGGATTAACTTTACATCAGATTGATCTTAAATTGGTCAGCAATATTGAAAGCATATTATTATGGGATCATGCATTAACTCCTTTAGCTTTACATTATTGTAATTGACATTGTGTTGATTTGTAATGTAGAGATGAAAGCTAAATGCTTTCACTTCAACAGCTACAGGTTTTGATAAATGTTTTTGAAAATTTTCATGACACCATGTAAACAATACATAGTATTATATGAACTGAACAGAAGCTAATCCTTTTTTAATAAATGTGGAAAACAGAAAAACATTTTAGATTTTTTAATAGAGTTCTTATGTTGCTGTCCCCACTGCAAAAATAAATACTTAAACGCATGGATTTTTGAAATACTGTAAATTCACATTAATTCCTAAGGAGGCTGTTCCTCCTGAGAAATATCATTAGGGCGGTTGAGGATTATCATTAGGGCGGTTGAGAAATATCATTAGGGCGGTTGAGGAATATCATTAGGGCGGTTGAGGATTATCATTAGGGCGGTTGAGGATTATCATTAGGGCGGTTGAGAAATATCATTAGGGCGGTTGAGGATTATCATTAGGGCGGTTGAGAAATATCATTAGGGCGGTTGAGGAATATCATTAGGGCGGTTGAGAAATATCATTAGGGCGGTTGAGGAATATCATTAGGGCGGTTGAGGAATATCATTAGGGCGGTTGAGGAATATCATTAGGACGGTTGAGGATTATCATTAGGGCGGTTGAGGATTATCATTAGGGCGGTTGAGAAATATCATTAGGGCGGTTGAGGATTATCATTAGGGCGGTTGAGAAATATCATTAGGGCGGTTGAGGAATATCATTAGGGCGGTTGAGAAATATCATTAGGGCGGTTGAGAAATATCATTAGGGCGGTTGAGGAATATCATTAGGGCGGTTGAGGAATATCATTAGGGCGGTTGAGGAATATCATTAGGGCGGTTGAGGAATATCATTAGGACGGTTGAGGAATATCATTAGGGCGGTTGAGGAATATCATTAGGGCGGTTGAGGAATATCATTAGGATGGTTGAGGAATATCATTAGGGCGGTTGAGGAATATCATTAGGACGGTTGAGGAATATCATTAGGGCGGTTGATGAGGAATATCATTAGGGCGGTTGAGTAATATCATTAGGGCGGTTGAGGAATATCATTAGGGCGGTTGAGGAATATCATTAGGGCGGTTGATGATACAATATCGCATTGCAGTCTGACTATCTTAGCATAATGACACAATACTATATTGCTATGAGTTCTAAAAATAAAAAAAAATAAAACTGGGATTCATTTGTTGGCTGTGGTTTTGATTTGGAGAGTGAAATACAAATCTTTCAGCCAGCCTCAACCTCATGGTGAACTTAAACAATGGCGTAAGCTGAGGGATAAACACTCCCAAACTGTATGTGTCAATTTAAACATCCCCTCTCTGAGAGAGAGAGAGACCTGAATCTAGTCACACACTCACCTACCTAGCAGCCATGACACAATACTACAATTTGTTGCTTTGCTCCTTAGGATACAGTAGACCAATACCGTACATATTAATTCACCGGCACATTACCATAATAAAAAATGGATATTACTCACACATGGAGACTGAAAACTCTGTTTTTCCTGTTCACTTCTTTAGCTCGCGGGAATTGCTTCAATAGCTGGCTGCTTGTATTTGTACTATTTGTGCAGACATGTTCCCGAATGACTCCTAACACTGACTACCTTATTTAAATAGCCAGGCCTATGAATTATGAGAGAATACACTCAACATGGGGCGCAATGCTGAAATATTTACATATCTACCACTGTCAAAATGCAATGTTTAACCAGATTATGTACAAGTTTAAACAACATTTTCCACATTATCTCCCATAAGTCGTACTGTTCGGTGGCATCCTCTCCTGACTTCCCTCTTGTACCTCATGAAGAATCTGACTGAATGAGAAGTCAGTGGAACGAGAGGGGATCCAGGGTGAAGTTGGGCTTTTAGGGCATGAGTGAAGTCAGCAACATGCATACTTAACATGCATACTTCATGACAGCCAAATGCAGGTCACTCGGTTTAAAATATTATTTGAACATTCCTGGCACAATAGAACCGATGGAATACTCCCAAAGGTACCAACCTTCCCCATCTGGCACTAACACGCAGGCTCAAGCAAACGCTCAAAGTATTCTAAAACTAAAAATAATCTGATAATACTATCTGAGCCCAGATACAATACAGTGTCCTTTCTCAACCTGGCGAATTGGATCATAATTAACTTGAGTACAGACCATTCTAATGCCCTACTAAAGTTCAAGGAACACAAAGGGAAACTATGTTACAAGCAAGGAGCAGAGACCAGACCCACGTCATGCTGTTCTAAAGTGATCCTAGCTTAAATAAAGCACTTACGATGTGGGTGCTCTCTCAGTCTCACAGTAAGGGGGATGCTTGCTCCAAACCCCGCAGAATAACACCTCTTCAGTTTGTGTGTTTTCACTGTGAACAGAGAGGGGGCTGTTACGGTCTGGATCAACTCCATCAGAGGGTGGAATAAGGCAGCAGATAGTGTATACTGTATATAATCACTGTTGATTTTAACTACAATTTGAGGAGTGAGTCTCGTTTTGGTTAAATACTGAATGAATATATAAACGCAACATGTAACAATTTTAATGATTTTACTGAGTTACAGTTCATATAAGGAAATCAGTCGACTGAAATAAATTCATTAGGCCCTAATAGGCCAACACACATTAGACAAACCCACTGGGGAGTTTTTCCCCACAAAAGCGCTTTATTACAGATAGAAATACTCCTCAGTTTCATGAGCTGTCCAGGTGGCTGATCTCAGACGATCCCACAGATAAAGAAACATGGGACCAACACTTTACATATTGCGTTTTGTTTATTGTTCATTATAGTTCTCTAATTTTCTCTCTCTCTTTATTTCTCTCTCCCTCCATCTATCGCACTCTGCTCACTTAATGCAGCTGTCACTCAAATTTTAAATAGCCAGATATGATGTAACACACTCCTTTAGGATACGTTTCCTGATTGGTGTTAAAGATCTAAGGCTCCGGTCGTGAGCTTGACGGTTGCCAATTGCGGTGGGCAGAACCACTTGACAAGCCCGTATTACCACAGACAAGCTGAAACCAAATTCTCACCAGAGAGATTTGTTCACCAGATATTTCCTGTATAAAGCATGTCCCTGTACAAGCCTCTCAGACAGGGAGACAATAACTCTGCCTCTGTTGCTTTGTCTTGGAAATAGATTCTTTCCTGAATCCAAGGTATCAACCTTTAAAAGTCTGGACCTATTGGAAAGACCATATTTGGTCCAGACTAGTTTCTATTGTGAAGATAATAACAAAAGTGCAGTACATTGCATTACGGGGGAAAAAACAGACAAACAAAAAACATTCCACTGAAATACAGAAGCTCTGTAAAAACCCAGCTTTTAATTTGCCAGAAGAATTATGGCTGAAATTAGAACTAGCAGCTATACTATGTAGAGATTGTGTTAATCAGACAAAATAAGCCCATTCCAGACACCACACATCCCACTGAACCCATAGAGACAGTCCGGAGTCCCGCACACAGAAATATGACATATTGTGCAGTACACAGCCTTTGAAAATCCTGGGTTGCAATGGTGTTTTGATGTAGGCCAAAACTGAATAATTATTATCCTTCATAGAGAAAGAGAAGCACAAAAGGCAGTGTGGAGAGGGCTTGTTAAAAGCTGCCACAGACTGAACACTGAATGAACAGTGGGAAGAAGATGTGCTGTCTGGTCCTTTCATTCAGGCAGCAGGGCACCCAAATGTGAATCCAGACAACACAAGCCAGCCAGCCCAGCCAGACAGGCTTTTGTAAGGAAGATAACATAAGCTCTGGGTTGCCAGATTGTTGGCCAGATTCCGCACTGCCAGCCATACAGAAACATTTTAGCACTATGAAATAGCTTGCGGAAATTACAAATAAATAAATAAAATCAGCTATTTCCTAGCAGTTTCTATTTCTTCTTTTTTCTGATGGGTTGATTATACAGTTGAAGTCAGAAGTTTACATACACCTGAGACAAATACATTTAAACTCAGTTTTTCATAGTTCCTGACATTTAATCAGAGTAAAAAATTCCTGTCTTAGGTCAGTTAGCATCACCACTTTATTTTAAGAATGTGAAATGTCAGAATAATAGTAGAGAGAATTATTTATTTCAGCTTTTGTTTCTTTCATCACATTCCCAGTGGGTCAGAAGTTTACATACACTCAATTAGTATTTGGCAGCATTGGCTTTAAATTGTTTAACTTGGGACTGTCACGCCCTGGCCAGAGAGAGGTTTTTATTCTCTATTATGGCCAGGGTGTGACTAGGGTGGGCATTCTAGTTTCTTTATTTCTATTTCTTTGTGTGTTTGGCCGGGTGTGGTTCTCAATCAGAGGCAACTGTCTATCGTTATCTCTGATTGAGAACCATACTTAGGTAGTCCTTTTTTCCACCTGTTTTTGTGGGAAGTTGTCTTTGTTTAGGGCACATAGCCTTTGAGCTTCAAGGTTTGTTTTGTAGTGTTTCTTTGGTTCGGCGTCATTTTTATTAAATAAAGAAAATGTACGCTCACCACGTTGAGCCTTGGTCCTCTCCTTTTAACGGCCGTGACAGGGTCAAACGTTTCAGGTAGCCTTCCACAAGCTTCCCAGAATAAGTTGGGTGCATTTTGGCCCATTCTTCCTGACAGAGCTGGTGTAACTAAGTCAGGTTTGTAGGCTTCTTTGCTCGCACACGCTTTTTCAGTTCTGCCCACAAATTTCCTATGGGATTGAGGTCAGGGCTTTGTGATGGCCACTCCAATACCTTGACTTTGTTGTCCTTAAGCCATTTTGCCACAACTTTGGAAGTATGCTTGCGGTCATTGTACATTTGGAAGACCCATTTGTGACCAAGCTTTAACTTCCTGACTGATGTCTTGAGAAATTGCTTCAATATATCCACATAATTTTCCTCCCTCATGATGCCATCTATTTGGTGAAGTGCACCAGTCCCTCCTACAGCAAAGCACCCCCACAACAGGATGCTGCCACCCCTGTGCTTCATGGTTGGGATGGTGTTCTTCGGCTTGCAAGACTCTCCCTTTTTCCTCCAAACAAAACGATGGTCATTATGGCCAAACAGTTCTATTTTTGTTTCATCAGACCAGAGGGCATTTCTCCAAAAAGTATGATCTTTGTCCCCATGTACAGTTGCAAACCGTAGTCATGCTTTTTTTATGGCGGTTTTGGAGCAGTGGTTTCTTCCTAGCTGAGCAGCATTTCAGGTTCTGTCGATATAGGACTCATTTTACTATTGATATAGATACTTTTGTACCTGTTTCCTCCAGCATCTTCACAAGGTCCTTTGATGTTGTTCTGGGATTGATTTGCACTTTTCCGCACCAAAGTACGTTCATCTCTAGGAGACAGAACGCGTCTCCTTCCTGAGCGGTATAACGGCTGCGTGGTCCCATGGTGTTTACACTTGCGTACTATTGTTTGTACAGATGAACGTGGTACCAGGTGTTTGGAAAATTGCTCCCAAGGACAAACCAGACTTGTGGAGGTCTACAATTTTTTTTCTGAGGTCTTGGCTGATTTCTTTGAATTTTCCCATGATGTCAAGCAAAGAGGCACTGAGTTTGAAGGTTGGCCTTGAAATACAGCCACAGGTACACCTCCAATTGACTCAAATGATGTCAATTACCCTATCAGAAGCTTCTAAAGCCATGACATAATTTTCTGGAATTTTCCAAGCTGTTTAAAGGCACAGTCAACTTAATGAATGTAAACTTCTGACCCACTGGGATTGTGATACAGTGAATTATAAGTGAAATTATCTCTCTGTAAACAATTGTTGGAAAAATTACTTGCGTCATGCACAAAGTACATGTCCTAACCGACTTGCCAAAACTATAGATTGTTAACAAGAAATGTGTGGAGTGGTTGAAAAACAAGTTTTAATGACTCCAACCTAAGTGTATGTAAACTTCCGACTTCAACTGTATATACAAAAAAGTAATATCTGATAAACATATTCTCTGGCAATCCATTAAGATTTGAGCAAACATCAGGGGTATTCAACATTTTCTTGCCTGCAGGGGACTCCTACTGAGTAAAACTGGCGACACAGGGACCCCCATCATATGTTAACCACCCTAAAAAAAAGCAACTTATTGTCTCATCAGGTGACTTTAATGGCAAGGAGAAGAAGTGAATAGATTTAGTAGATCATTTTCTATTATATTGAACTCCCCACATTACGATTGGAAGAGGAGGTATAAACTCGAACAGAGCCTGTTAGCTGGAAAAAGGTCAATCCAAACACATTTTCGCTAAAAGCAGCTGTTTAGCTGGTTAAATAAAGGTGAGCCATGTGTTGGCAAAAATGAAAGTCCAAGTCAAGAAAGTTTTAGCCAGCAGCACTTGCTGTGACCCGTATGTATGTAAGCCTATGTAAGATAATGTCATTTAAGAAAAGGTCAATCAGGAAGGCTGGTCTGAATGTTCGTTTAACTTTAACCTGTAAGCATAACATAATTTACTTTGTTAACAAACATATCATCATCAAAATAGCGTCTTGCTGCTTCTCCTCTTTCCCATTAGTCATGTGCGGAATGTCAATCACCTACAGTGCCTTCGGAATGTATTCAGACCCCCATTTTGTTATGTGATTCCCCCCACCCCCACATTTTGTTATGTGATTCCCCCCCCCACCCCCACATTTTGTTATGTGATTCCCCCCCACCCCCACATTTTGTTATGTGATTTCCCCCACCCCCACATTTTGTTATGTGATATTTTGTTATGTGATTCCCCCCCACATTGTGTTATGTGATCCCCCACACATTTTGTTATGTGATTCCCCCCCCCACCCCCCCCACATTTTGTTATGTGATTCCCCCACCCCCACATTTTGTTATGTGAACCCCCCCCCCCCACATTTTGTTATGTGATTTCCCCCCACCCCCACATTTTGTTATGTGATTCCCCCCAACCCCCACATTTTGTTATGTGAACCCCCCCCCCCCACATTTTGTTATGTGATTTACCCCCACCCCCACATTTTGTTATATGATTCCCCCCCCCGCACCCCCACATTTTGTTATGATTCCCCCCCCCCACATTTTGTTATGTGATTTCCCCCCCACCCCCCCCACCCCCACATTTTGTTATGTGATCCCCCCCCCCACCCCCCCACCCCCACATTTTGTTATGTGATTCCCCCCACCCCCACCCCCACATTTTTTGTTATGTGATTCCCCCCAACCCCCACATTTTGTTATGTGATTCCCCCCACCCCCACATTTTGTTATGTGATTTCCCCCACCCCCACATTTTGTTATGTGATTTCCCCCCCCACCCCCATTTTTGTTATGTGATTCCCCCCCCCCCCGCATTTTGTTATGTGATTCCCCCCACCCCCACATTTTGTTATGTGATTCCTCCCCCCACCCCCACATTTTGTTATGTGATTCCCCCCCACCCCCCACATTTTGTTATGTGATTCCCCCCCACCCCCACATTTTGTTACGTTACGGCCTTATTCTAAAATGGATTAAATAAAAATATGTATGTTCTCAACAATCAACACACAATACCCCATAATGACAAAGTAAAAACAGTTTCTAGTTTCTAGTTTTAACAAATGTATTAAACATTTTAAACAGAAATACCTTATTTACATAAGTATTCAGACCCTTTGCTATGAGACTCGAAATTGAGCTCAGGTGCAATCTGTTTCCATTGAGATGTTTCTACAACTTGATTGGAGTCCACCTGTGGTAAAGTCAATTGATTGGACATGATTTGGAAAGGCACACGCCTGTCTTTATAAGGTCCCAGAGTTGACAGTGCATGTCAGAGCAAAAAACAGGCCCGGAGGTCGAAGGAATTGTCGTTAGAGCTCTGAGACAATATTGTTTCAAGGGACAGATCTGGGGAAGGGTACCAATAAACGTCTGCAGCATTGAAGATCCCCAAGAACACAGTGGCCTCCATCATTCTTAAACGGAAGAAGTTTGGAACCACCAAGGCTTTTCCTAGAGCTGGCCGCCCAACCAACCTAGCAATCGGGGAGAAGGGCCTTGTTCAGGGAGTTGACCAAGAATCCGATCACTCTGACAGAGCTCTAGAGTTCCTCTGTGGAGATGGGAGAAACTTCCAGAAGGACAACATCTCTGCAGCACTCCACCAATCAGGCCTTTATGGTAGAGTGGCCAGACGGAAGCAACTCCTCAGTTTAAGGCACATGACAGCCCGCTTGGAGTTTGCCAAAAGGCACCTAAAGACTCCTTGAAGAAAACCTGGTTCAGTCTGCTTTCCAACTGACACTGGGAGACAAATTCACCTTTCAGCAGGACAATAAACTAAAACACAAGCGCAAATATACACTGGAGTTGCTTACCAAGACAACATTGAATGTTCCTGAGTGGCCTAGCTACAGTTTGATTTAAATCAGCTTGAAAATCTATGGCAAGAAGTGAAAATGGCTGTCTAGCTACGATCAACAACCAACAGAGCATGAAGAATAAATGTACAATATGGTACAATTCAGTTGTGCAAAGCTCAGAAAGACTGCCACCTGTAGTCACTGCCAAAGGTGATTATAACATGTATTGAGTCAGGGGTGTGAATAATTATGTAAATGTGATATTTTTGAAATACCTGCCATCACATCATCTGGCTCTGAGGATTTTCCCTCGGAGAAGAGGCCATTCCCAAGACTATTAATAAAATGTATTATTGCATTCTGTCTTTAGTTCATTCAGTTAAGCCAGAACTCGATTGAACACCAGTCAGTATAATGAGCTCCAATGAGTGTAATTAACTCACTAGGAGTTGAAAAACAAAGTTCACATCATTACAATATATTCCCCTATTTTTACTGTAGGTATGTCATTTAAAATGTTTTTATTCTGTTATTGCTAGCGATTTTCATAAACATTTAAATGTATATTGTTTTACCTATTGCCTACACGACAGTGTTAATTGGCTTTGATTATGACAAGTTCAGAGTAATATCACTTCTCAGAACAAGAAAAGTTCTCAAGCTCAGAAATGATCATATAATGGGTCCCATGGCTGCTCTGCTAATATTGTAAACAATGAGCATACAGTAAGAACTAGCTCCAAAGTCCATCCTCTTTTTCCATCCTATTGATTCTGGTCTTCCCACTTTCCTAACTTTGCCCTTGAGAACAATCCTCCAATACACCGGCATGATTTTTACCATATGAGATTTATGAGTCTTGCGGTGGAGAGCTGGATCCAAATGCTGTTTAATATGCTTAATAGCTTTAATATCTTGTTGTTTGAATGAATGGGTAATGAGACAGGGCCGGCAACCATACCATAACAATGATAAAGCAGCAATGTCACCCCAGAGTACCCTTCCACAATGAGCTTTGGCACTCTCCACTTTATCACCCTCATAAAAGAGAAAAAAATGCCCAAAATGAAGAATTAAAAGAGTTATTAGGAGAATGTGGCAGGAATACTGACTAAGTCGAGCCGTAATGAAACAATCAGGGCCATTTACCTTGTGTAAGACTAATTCAAGTCAATTTAACTCTCCCCGCCCGTAAAGAGTTGTTTCACGTATGCGTATCACTGAAACTTGTCAATGTTGATTAAGCTCGACAGTTGGTGCCATTGACTAAGTGTGTGCTGCAGGTGAGGTGAGTTGTTGATGGACGAGTATTATGTGGAGGTTGTTTTTTTCTATGGTGGGTAGACATAACATTAAAATGACAACACTAGTCTATAAGGAACAGGTCATCTTGGAAATCTGAAGTGTAGGGCAACAGCACTAGGTCTGGGGATCATATTGGATGTTATTGGCCACTTCGAAAAGGGGAGAAAAAAAATTCCGGGAGGGTGCTCTTCAGACAGACAACTCTCCCAACAAATCAAAAGTTTGGGTAGGTGGAGCTTAAAATCCATGTGGGAATTGTGCTCGTGAAAAATAATCCCCTCGGAAATAAGACAGAGGCGGACAGATAATGCACATGCAGATAGCTAGGCTAATTTTAGCTACAGTCAGTGGTTGTAAACTTGTAACGCTAACGTTAGCTGTCATGGTGCACGCAAACTACTCACTTGCGAAATATACTCTGCGAGCTCCATCTAGGTGAAAAATGCTAATAAGAACCTCAGCTGCCTTCATGTATAATTCAAGTTCTACCCTCCGTACCCTCCTCTCCTTCTTCATTACCCCCTGGGAAACGGATGCAAACAATCATTAGCTTCGGTCCACATGGGCCTATATTCTCCTATTCCACCCATTCGCTCTCCTCTCCGTGTCTCACTTCTCCAAGTCTGCCTTTACATCATCATATCCTTCCGCCTGAGTTTGAGGCTGCTGGATGAACTCTGGCAGACCACATACGTCCGTAGAGATGAGGAGCAGAGTAGAGCAGGTGATGGGGTGGGCTAACTGGCTAAATGGGCTTAGCCTGCCTATAACCTCCCTGTTCTACCCTCTCCTTCTCTCTTGCTCTCCTTCTCTCTCTTCCTCTCACAGATGGCAGTGCAATCAGCCATGAGGGGGCTGGGGATCCATGACCGGTGGTTAGTGTCCTCCGTCCTGACACACTGCCTCTTCATTACACTCAAAGCAATGAGGAGTGCTTCAGAGCATTCATTCTCTCCGAGGAAAAAAGGAAGAGGGGAGAGGGAATGAAATCAAATGAGTGGTAACCTAGCTAACACCAGTGCTTTCTCGTTGTAGCCTATATACTGTAGTACATTGCTGCTTCTAAACAGAGAGGCCGGTTAACAGGCAAGGAGAGCAGCATTGCAGTGGGCAAAAAAGCTAATTGAAAGAAGTAGTACTTCTTTTGATCAATAGAGGTCACTGCTAATTCACATTTTAGAGTGCTGCTTGTCCTTATTGTAGGTTCAATGGAGACAAGAGGAATAGACTCACACGCTGTGTATCTTTTCAGACAAGTAAGGACTGGGACATATGCGGTAGGGATCCGTAGGCGTTTCATTAAAGTACTTCTAATTGGTGAGTTGTATGAAAGGACTCGAGTTGAATGTCCTAGAAGAAAAAGATCAAGGGAGTTCATATTTTCATGTTATGCATCCTAATACATGCGGTATTTGTAAGTCACTGCACAACTCTACCAAGTCACACACAAACTGCCATGCGTTTGATCATAGTAATGGGCCAAGACAGCTAAGAGCTGGTTGGGGTGGCCGTTTCATTACAGAAGGAGCAGAGTGACATCTTACGGTGTGGTTAAATGTGATTATGTCACATAATATACTGCCTCTCAGTGTGATGGTACTAATTGAAGTGGGATTATGTGTATCATTATACCCAATGGCAGAGTAGCATAAAAAAATTTTTTTTAACAGGATAAATTTTACACTTGTTCTCTTTAGAGTGAGAGGTTAGTTATGACTCTCGGCTACATGAAACAAGTTTGTTGAAAACCCTCTCAGACTTCGACTCCTTCAGTCAGTGGCGATCCATGAAGAGGTCCACCTGTTTTGACCCACACCTGTTTAAAAACAATTATAATAGAGGACCCTGCATGTCATTCTGGGGAAAGGCTGTGTGCTAATCAAGCTCTGACAATTTTGTTCCTAAATTGAACTTCACAAGTTAAAAGTACCTGTTTGACCTTCTAAATCAGACTGCCAATAAGTAAGGATAAGTATTCAAGTGAAGGACGGCATCAAAGAGAAGATATTCCGCTATGTTTACCGTGTTTAAGTCGCTCACCGAGCCGATCTACACAAGATGGTAGAGGCCGCCATTACAGCCAAAACAGAGACAGAGATGGCAGATGTTCATCTCTCATGCCAGAACTGAAGTTATTTCGACGAGAAACAGCCACCTCAATCGGCAAAATGCAAAACTCTATCATGAAGGTTGCAACTGAAGAAAACTAATAAAGGGATGACCCACATTGAAAAGAAAACATGATGGAAAGTTATTACAACAAAACCAGGCTATTAATTACCTGATGTGCCATGTAGAGGAATTGAAACGTTTTCCAGACTTGTTGGAAAACTTTTTGCGTCGTAATAATATTACATTTTTTTTGGGGTCGAAACCAATGCAGAAAGGGGTCAGAAAAGGTCTACATTTGTGGACAAGATGCTGAAGGAAGTCTTGGATCATGGAGAGGGCCCACAGAACCGCACCTGCAGCCCAGAAGAGGCCTGGGGCGAAGCGAAACAGGAGATAACGCAGCTGTCGAGAACCAAGGGAGAACTATTCCACAAGGACAAGCGCATATCTATCTTCAATGAATATGCTGCAGAGCTGTTGCGGAAAAGAAAAGATTACGACGGGATCAAGAGAGAATTAGCAGCCAAAAACATCACATACTCTCTGATGTTCCCTCACCCATAAGAGCAAGACTCACATCTTTTATTCTGTACCTGTCGCCGCGTCCTTCCTGCGCTCCATTGGGATTACACGACATTCTAGACCCAAGGACAGGGTCCGAAAAAATATGCAGACTATATGCCAAATTGTTGGGCCCAGAAGGAGTGAGAGACAGAAGGACTCAAGGCCCAAGAAGTAGCCTAAATCTACTGCGGAACATTGTCCAGTCCACATTAACTACTAAAGCGAGCCCCTCTTCTTAAGGACATGAAACTACCTGGATTTATGCTCATAACTGGGATCTTATTGTTGGACAAATTCATCAATCTTTGACCTCCTGTAGTTTGTTGGGATGATAAGGTAATGATTTCATCTGGAAAAAACAGAATAGCCTACTTTCTTCATTCCCACTTTCTCTCTTAGTAGGCTATATAGTAAATATTATTGTTGTTTTATGACAATTACATATAGGCTACCCAAGTGTAGGTTACTGAAAATATTAGCCAAAAATGTGCAGATCCTTTATTGATTTAGACAATGATTTTGGATTACATTTCATTTCCAGCATTTAACCCTTTCTGTTTAGGACAGCCTGATTGGAAAGGAAGACAGTTACTATGCCTGCCCGCATATTCTTGTATTTATTTTTTGCATTTTGTTTTCTAATATTATTTGAGTTGGGAAAACATTTAATAGGCTATGGGTTATATTGTCTCGTTTATAACAGAGTGCAGGGAATGTCTCATGCATGCGGGTTTGTTGATTGGTTCCTCCCTTTTGTTTCATATTTATTCATTCATTTTTGCATCCAGGCTACTCTATAAATGATTGGTCGCTGAAGAAAAATTGTCTAGTGATAAATAATCGGTCAGATATATGATAATATAGGCCGAACTATCCCTTTTTTCCCTCAATTGCCCCGCTACTTGGTCTTGTGAGGATCCCGTCCTTGTTTAAAGAACACAACACCACCAAGATCTGCCACCCAGGAATGTGGCAGTCTTCTGTGTTCTACTTTTCATTTCACTGTTTGGGCTCCCTTCGTTCTAGTGGTAACACTTATTTTTGTGTTGATGTTCTTGTTGTTTCTGTGTGTTTTGCATTGAAATGAAAAACAAAGGATAGTTTCTGTCTGCAGTTATGGGTACAAGGAAAAGGTCAATTTAAATCAAGGTCTGTAAGTGTTTTATATTCACACGTTATACTGACAATGAAATCACTTAACATTTTGATTTGTAACGTGAAGGGCTTAAGCCAAGTGATTTAAATGGAAATAAATATTGACACAGCTAAAACAAATGAATTGTGACATTGCCCTCCTCCAGGAGACCCACTTATCAGACGAGCACAAAAAGCTTAAAGGGAATGGCTAGGTCAGACTTTTTTCTCCTCTCACTCCTCAACAATAAATAGTGTTTGCAAGAGGTTGTCTTTGACATTGAAAAATAAGGTACCTGATTTCAGAGGATTGGTTTGTAATTGTTCAGTGCCTATTATTTGGCATAAATGTTACTTTTGCTCATTTGTATGCACCAAATCATGATTCCCCACAATTTATTAATAGATGTTTCTTAGAGATTGCTAAGCATTCAAATACAAAATGTGTAGTTGGAGGTGACTTTAATTGGACATTATCTCCATATTTGGACAAGTCACGACCAGGTGGTCGCATATAGAACATGTCTAGAGCAGTTCAATTTCACTGTGAAGAACAGGGGTTCATTGATATTTGGGGAGAAAGTTAAACCCAACAACAAAATATTATACTTTCTTTTCAAATCCTCATGGCACTTACTCTAGGATATTTTTCTTATCACTCAGACCTCAGCTCATCAGGTAGAAAACTGTATTATTATTAATAACATTACCATCTCAGATCGGTATCCCTAAAACTGAAGTTAAAAGATCGACAACCTGATACATACAGGTGGAGGCTAAACGCTTCTCTTCTTGGAGAAACTTGTTTTCAAAAGGTTATTCAAGCTGAACTTACGACATTTTGGGGAATTTAACTCAACTGAAGGTATCAGCCCAACCTTGTTATGGGAGAGTGTTAATGCTTATTTCAGTGGTCAAATCATAGATTATTCATCTCTGCTCAAAAAAGTATGTACACAAAAACAAGAGAATATTGAGAGAGAAATCTCCCAATTAGAAGAAAGACCTAAGAAACAAGGGGTGGGGACACTAATTCAGTTGACTGCAATGAAAGTGGAGCTTAATACGCTTCTTACTTTTAAAGCTGAGGGCTCTATACGATTTGCCCAAAATAAATACTATACACTTCTTGCACTGCAACTTAAAAAGGATGTAGCTGAACGATGTCAATATCAGAACTGTGTAGGGCAGTTACTTCTTGCCCCAAATACACAAATAAGACTTTGCTGAGTACTACGAGACTCTATGTAAGAAACTTAAAGATGTGTCACACCCTGATCTGTTTCACCTGTCTTTGTGCTTGTCTCCACCCCCTCCAGTTGTCACCCATCTTCCCTACTTATCCTCTGGGTATTTATACCTTTGTTTTGTCTGTCTGTGCCAGTTTGTCTTGTTCGTCAAGTCAACCAGCATTTTTGTTCTCAGCTCCTGCTTTTCCCAGTCTCTCTTTTTCTCACCCTCCTGGTTTTGACCCTTACCTGCCCCAACTCTGAGCCCGCCTGCCTGACCTGACTCTGAGCCCGCCTGCCTCACCACTCTGCCTGACCTGACTCTGAGCCTGCCTGCCTGCCTGACCACTCTGCCTGACCTGACTCTGAGCCTGCCTGCCGTCCTGTACCTTTGCACCACTACTCTGGATTATCGACCCATGCCTACCTTAACCTGTCGTTTGCCTGCCCCTGTTGCCGTAATAAACATTGTTACTTCAACACAATCTGCATTTGGGTCTTACCTGAAACGTTATAAAACGTTTCCTCTCCGGAGGACTTTTTCACACATTTGAAGCTTCCAGAGGTATAGCACGAAGATAAGGAAATGATAGACGCCCCCAATACTGACTCAAAGATAGAATCGAATCAAATCAAATGGGAAGTGTCTGGGTCCCAATGGGTTCCCCTGTGAGTTCTACAAAGCTTTCAGAAAATAACTAATAACTGGGTCTTTCTTTTAGCAACGTTAACAAAGTATGGTTTTGGGGAGCACTTTTTGAAATGGATAGTTGATATATTCAAGTCCAAAATCATCTATTAGAATAAATGGGACTGTCACATTCCTTTTCGCTACAACGAGGAAATCATCAAGGAGATTGTCTCTCGCCACTTTTATTTGCCCTTAGTATAGAACCTCTGACGGAAGCTATTCAAAGTGCCATAAACATTCATGGTCTGTAGGTGGGGCCAATTAACAAAATATAATTCTATGCAGACGATGTCATCCTGTACATAACAGAGGCTGAGACAACAATTCCAAATATATTCAAAGTAATAGATGAATATGGTGCTACATCAGGCTATAAAATTAATGTTGGAAAAATGATTGCAATGATGACATTTGGTGATGCATCCTCAAGTATCAAAAGACAACTACACATTTAAGTGGACTGATACAAGCATGCATTACTTGGGTGTTAATATTATGTCAGACTATGGGAAACTGTATGCTTTCAACTATCCCACCCTGTGATTAGTATAATCACTGAATATCTAGACCGTCGGATGCCCCTTCCTATATCTCTAGCAGGTCGGGTTGCTTCAGTGAAAATTAATGTCTTACCAAGACTGCTTTATCTGTTTTCAATGCTTCCTCTTAAAGTCCCTACTTAAACCTTTACTGGCGTAAATGCAGCCATAGGCACATTTTTATGGCAAAATAAAAAGGCTCATATGAGTTATGAAAAACGAAAGCTGTTCAAAGAATTGGGTGGGCTTGGCCTTCCTAACCTTAAATCATATTACTGGGCGGCACAACTTAATCACATAGCATCATGGATTCAACAACCGAAGAATTTGTCATGGCTTGAAATTGAGGGTCAATCATTTGTGATATGCCTTTATTTGTCTACTCTTTATAGTCGACCCTATTTATATTGACAGGATTAAACAAAACCCAATTATTACTCTTCCATTGAAACATGGAGGGAGGTTCAGCGCCAATATAAGCTGAGTAATGACATTTCTAGACACTGGCCTATATTCCACAACCCAGCCTTTCTTCCTGCTACTACGTCCCAAGGATTTAGGGAATTGGAAAAGAGAGGGGTTTGTATAGTCTCTCAACTATTCAAAGGCAACATTTTGAAATAATTTCAAGAAATTCAGGAGGAATTCATTACATCCAAAATAAATGTTTATAGGTACCTTCAAATAAAGCAATATATTTATTTTTACGAAAAATGTCTGAGCCGATTAATCCTATCGACGAGATGATTGAATTACTTTATCAATGGGAAAACATTGGAACCATTACAATTTTTTTAATCACAATATCCTTAACATTAAAATATTATCTTTAGATGATCTTAGGAAATAATGGCAGGTTGAATTACAGGTGCAGATATCAGAGGAGAGTTAAATAACTAAATATAATGAAAACGCTTTATAAAGCCACGACATATAACCAAACAAGGGAGTTTCAATTCAAAGTACCACATCATTTTTTTAATGAGCCCTGATCGAAAATGAAAAAAGGAATATCCGCCACATGTTGGAGGCAGTGTGGACAAATAGGTACTTTATCACATATATTTTGGCAATGCCTGAAAATCCAGCCTTTTTGGTCTGAAATTCTCCATGTTATACAGGACATCACAGATATTATTATTCAACCAGACCCATTTAATCTCCTCCTAGGTATTGTTCCCGTGGAGACACTACAATCCTCTCCACTTAAATTGATAGATTGTCTTTTAGCAGCAGCAACAACATGTGTAACAGAATGCTGGGAAAATGAACATGCATCCTCAAAATATATGTGGTTAGGGCTATGCAGGAAACTTGCTGTCATGGAGAGATTTACATCTATCTTGCAACAGACAGCATATGTATGAAGGTATCTGGTCAGACTTTCTGACATATCGTACGAGTCTGATTCTGTTATTTCTGTTGGTTATTTTTGTTTCTGTTGTCTTTCTGTGGCTTTATCCAAATTGTATTCCTATTCAGACTCTTGAAATATTTGCTCTATACAGACTAAATGTACCCTTATTAACATGTGAATGTAATTACGCTCCTTTGTAAAGACATCAAATATATGTTGTGTATGGTTGGTACATGTTCTTTATGTGCTCTTGAATACAAATTAATGAAACAAAAAATAATAATAACAATACAAATGTGCCCTGTTTTGCATGTAATTCTGGCATTAATTAGTGTCACGTGAGTTTAGCAAACAATGTAAAACATTTGTATTATTTGGCTAATAAAGGAGCATATAGACATGGTATCTTTCTTTGAGTAAGGCAGCTCCTAAATGCAGGTGTTTCCTAGCTCAGTGCTTTCTGTGGTGGAGGGTCAGCCAGCGAAAGCACGGAGCGTAGGCGTTGTTAATCTTCTCTGGTTAATCTTCTTAATCAAGAAACTAAGCCACCATTAACTAACTTGGTATCCCCCTTTCCCTTTCCCTTCTGGAGAGAGCTGTAGCCCTGAGAGTTACCCACAACCCTCAGCATTTTAGCACCCTGAAAGGGTTACGTCTGTTTTGGATGGCTAGCATAATGCTAACAGGCATGACAGTTCATTTATACACCAAATTCTCCTTCTGTCTCAAGCCTCGTAACGATTTAGCGATTCCTGCAGGCTCGGTTGTTCTATCAGATTAGTGTGCAGGCCATTGCTTCTGACTAACTGGGTTAATTACTGAAAATAAACAAATTCTTTCTATATGAGTGGGTACCATACAGAGAATATAGAGCAGGAGCTCTGTGATAAACAAAAAACTGACATGGCTAGAGACTGGTATATATCCAGGTGTAAAGGATGTTGCCCAAGAAGGTGAGCGAACGTGTCAGCAGGTAAAATCAAACAGCATGTAAAATCTCTCCATTTTAGGGGACATCATTGAAAAGGGTGTAAGTTGGAAATGAACAGGTTGTTCAATCCATTCAAAAGACATGGTCAGGTTTTGCCGTGTGTTAAAAATGGGACGGGCCCTGAGGGCTGATAGCAGCCTTTAAAACAATCAATCTCAATTCATTCTCTATAGTCTATACCTCCTTATGGGGAAAGATGAATCCATCTCTTAGGGATCACACACTTTTAGAGACCAGCGAAAAAAGACATGAAATAACACACTGGTGTTATGTGGTTTCATTATTGGTGTTCAATCTACTATAAACCCATTGTTAAAAGACGGGGTTGACTGGTACCTGCTATTGGCTTTTAAGCCACAGTACAAAGTCTGTGTTTCAGTCCAACTGCAGCCCGGCCACTTGGCTTGGAAGAAAACATGGTACATTGTCTTGCAACAAACTGTACTTTGATGATTAAATAAACCAACATACAGTTGAAGTCGGAGGTTTACATACACCTTAGCCAAATACATTTAAACTCAGTTTTTCCTGACATTTAATCCTAGTAAAAAATCCCTGTTTTAGGTCAGTTAGGATCACCACTTTATTTTAAGAATGTGAAATGTCAGAATAATAGTAGAGAAAATGATTTATTTCAGCTTTTATTTCTTTCATCACATTCCCAGTGGGTCAGAAGTTTACATACACTCAATTAGCATTTGGTAGCATTGCCTTTAAATTGTTTAACTTGGGTCAAACGTTTCGGATAGCCTTCCACAAGCTTCCCACAATAAGTTTGGTGCATTTTGGCCCATTCCTCCTGACAGAGCTGGCGTAACGGAGTCAGGTTTGTAGGTCTCCTTTTCAGTTCTGCCCACAAATGTTCTATAGGATTGAGGTCAGGGCTTTGTGATGGCCACCCCAATACCTTGACTTTGCTGTCCTTAAGCCATTATGCCACATCTTTGGAAGTATGCTTAGGGTCATTGTCCATTTGGAAGACCCATTTGAGACCAAGCTTTAACTTCCTGGCTGATGTCTTGAGATGTTGCTTCAATATATCCACATCATTTTCCTACCTCATGTTGCCATCTATTTTGTGAAGTGCACCAGTCTCTCCTGCAGCAAAGCACCCCCACAACATGGTGCTGCCACCCTCGTGCTTCACGATTGGGATGGTGTTCATCAGCTTGCAAACCTCCCCCTTTTTCTCCAAACATAACGATGGTCATTATGGCCAAACAGTTCTATTTCTGTTTCATCAGACCAGAGGACATGTTCAGTTGCAAACCATAGTCTGGCTTTTTTATGGTGGTTTTGGAGCAGTGGCTTCTTCCTTGCTGAGCAGCCTTTCCGGTTATGTTGATATAGGACTCGTTTTACTGTGGATATAGATACTTTTGTACCCGTTTCCTCCAGCATCTTCACAAGGTCCTTTGCTGTTGTTCTGGGATTGATTTGCACTTTTCGTACCAAAGAGGCGAGAGTTTGAAGTTTGAAGGTAGGTAATACATCCACAGGCACACCTCCAATTGACTCAAATGATGTCAATTAGCCTATCAGAAGCTTCTAAAGCCATGACATCATTTTCTGGAATTTTCCAAGCTGTTTAAAGGCACAGTCAACTTAGTGTATGTAAACTTATGACCCACTGGAATTGTGATACAGTGAAATAATCTGTAAACATTTGTTGGAAAAATAACTTGTGTCATGCACAAAGTAGATGTCCTAACCGACTTGCCAAAACTATAGTTTGTTAAATTTGTTGAGTGGTTGAAAAACAAGTTTTAATGACTCCAACCTAAGTGTATGTAAACTTCGACTTCAACTGTACATTCTAACAGCACTGGAAGTACAGTATATTGTTTATTTTATAACAGAATCATCTGGTTAGTTTACGGGTTCCAGTAGGGTTTGAGTAGTACCCCATTTTAACAATAACATATTAAAGGGCCTGGCCTACGGTAAGCTGCACCCTTTGAGAACACCATGGGTAGACCGTTTTCTCAGTGTAATTCTGAATCCGCTTATATTACCATTGGGTCCTGCGGTGGGTGAAGAGTAATTGCCCAGCCACTTTTCCATTTAGAAAAACAGGATTACCGCAGCGAAGCCCCCGTCTAGAGGTTAAAGCACTTGGCCAGGCCTGGGCCGCTAAGGCACAGCTACTCCTTAACAGATATGCACGCTTGGCTACTGCCGGACAAGTACTACTGCCGGACAAGTACACTCACACCACTCTCTCCTCTCTCTCTCTTTCTCTCATTTCTCCTTCCCTTCCCCTTTTCGCTTTCCATCCTTTCTGTATTGCTCGTTCATGTCACTTTTCTTTCTCTACCCTCCCCCCACCGTATCCCTCTCCCTCCCTCACTCTCTCCCACCTTCCCTCTCTCTCTGGGTGACAGCAGGCAGTCAGCTAAGCTCATTTGACATTAGGTCTATTAGGTTAGCCTTGGGAGTGTGATTTAGCCTCATGGTCTATGAGGCTGTCTTAACTGCCTACCATTGCTTCTGCTGCTGCTTCTGCTATCTTCCAAAGCTCCAAACCTGCATCCTCACAGCACTGCACTGAGCACATCTGTCTGAGGTCCCATTCAAGACATACCCCATTTTACCAAGATTAGGAGCAGGAAAAAAAAGCCAATGCAGGAAAAGGACAGCTCATCCTGAACTGTTTAATAGTGTAGGACGATACTGATGAGATGTGCTGGCACGAACAGACAGCCTATTAGAGAGGTTGCAATGTCAGGGCTTAAGGGAAGAAGCTTGACTTTTGTACTTTTTTGTTGTTGCAGTATCTGCATTCTGCAACTTTCACAGCAAGAACCCCAGAATCAATGGGTTTCTTTGTGTGCTCTGAGACTACCAGGACATATGCATGGGGACAACAGTGATAAGAAAAGAGAGAAATACAAACACAGAACAGAACACAAACAGAATGGATATTTATCCAAGTAGAGTCCGGGCCAGTGCAAGGGGCAATGTGGAGCAGTATACCTTCTATGCTCAAGTTCAACCCTGAAACGTCGGCATAACAGTCTACGACCGCCTTATTACTTTGGAGAGAGAGTACGATAGCTGCTGGTAATGGATGTTGACTAAACTCCCCAGGATGAGACTGTACACTAAGGAGATGAATGCAGGAAATTAGCTGGGAACATGGCAGGCATAATACTACTTCCTGGGAGTGGTTTGCCAGCCTCTAGAACGTTGATGTATGTGTATGTATGCGTGTGTGTATGTGTGTGTGTGTGAGCTCATACATGCATGCGTTTGTATCGGTGTGTGTGTGTATTTGTCTCCCCACCCCCTGAGTGAGTGCTAGGTGATTGAGTGTCTGCCATTATAGATGAGCTCTGACTTTTTCTTATCGCCTATGTCCCCAAGAATGGCGGCAGTAAAGGAGAGGGGGTTGGCAGTGACAAGGCTGAAACACCTGGCATTATGAGACCCACACCAGCCACTTGTGGTGATGGAACAGGATAGGATAGCTGGATGGGTGGGTATCAGGACGGTTTAGGACAGTAACAAAATCACACACAGACAGTGAAACTATAAAAGCAGCAGAATAGTGAAGCTACAGAATAACACACAAGGAGATTGGGCTACAGAGCTTAGACGCAATATATGTTCACAGTTGGTCTTTTGCTTTATTCATTTATGCAGACTTCAGTAAGTAAGGGACGTATCGCAACTTTTTTTTTGCTTTGGGGTTGTGTGTTTTTTTTATTTATTGGGCACAGGGGAGGGTAGAGCATTTTATTCCTGGTTAACATTCGTTCTTTCGGAGGTTTTACGATATAATTTCTTCCATCCTATCCACATTTCCTCATCTGCTTGCATGCTCCTCCCCTATATCAAGGTGTTTTGGTACTTCTCTAATGCAGGACGCTTTTCCATGTGCTAACTTTTACTATACCGGTCAGTATAGTCTAACGATCTATCCTGCCCTCTATCCACCATTCCTACTGACAATAATACAACAATATTTTTTTTTTGATGAAGACCAGAAAAAAATAGTAAAAGCTGACAGGCAGCAAAGAGTCCTGGTGCATCATTGTGCATGAAAAAACAGTGAAGACCTGGGACACAGCTCAAAAATATCCCCCAATGATCTTGTTCATGGACAATACAATTATCCTACCTAGACTATTCTACAACACCACAATGCAATGAATAACTGCATTATTGTTTTCAAGTGAGTGCAACATTCAACTCTAGGCTGCAGTGAAAATGTCATATGAATAACATTGCAAAAGTACTGTGATTTGAATGTTTCATTCCATTTGGATCAGTTGTGGGTCTACTCTTGACAGTTCATGACGTCTACAAAGGCGCAGCAGCAGGCCAGTCTGGCTGTATTTTCACTTTTGCAGATCATCATTCTCCCAAATCATCCTTATAATAATGTGGCAACATACAGTGCATTCGGAAGGTATTCAGACCCACAGACTTTTTTCCACATTTTGTTACGTTACAGCCATATGCTAAAATTAATTGAAAAAAATAATATACCTTATGTACATAAGTATTCAGACCCTTTGCTATGAGACTTGAAATTGAGCTCAGGTGCATCCTGTTTCCATTGATCATCCTTGAGATGTTTCTACAACTTAACTGGAGTCCTCCTGTGGTAAATCGAATAGATTGGACATGATTTGGAAAGGCACACACTGTCTATATATGGTCCCACAGTTGACAATGCATTTCCGATCAAAGACCAAGCCATGAGGTCGAAGGATTTGTCCGTAGAGCTCCGAGACAGGATTGTGCCGAGGCACAGATCCCAGGAAGGGTACCAAAACATGCCTGCAGCTTTGAAGGTCCCCAAGAACACAGTGGCCTTCATCATTATTAAATGGAAGTTTGGAAAACAAAGACTCTTCCTAGAGCTGGCCACCCAGATACAGTGAAAAAATCAGGGTAGAAGGGCCTTGGTTGAATTGTGGTCGGTCCACAGATGTTCTACCCCCTCCAGCCAGTGCCTCCACTCCTCCAACGCCATCTTCACCACGAGAAGCTCATGATTCCCCACTTCGTAGTTCCTCTCCGTGGCGTTGAAGCAATGGGAGAAGGCACAGGGATATAACTTGAGGCCCAGGGCAGAATGCTGGGACAGGACAGCCCCCACTCCGACATCCGAAGCATCGGCCTCCACCATGAACTGGTGGGACGGGTCAGGATGAACCAAGATGGGAGCTGTGGTGAAACGGCGTTTGAGGTCTCGGAATGCCCGGTCAGCAGCTGGGGACCATGTGAACGGAACCTTGGGAGAGGTGAGTGCAGACAGAGGGGAAGCCAGGTTGCTGTAACCCCGGATAAAGTGGTGATAAAAGTTGGCGAATCTCAGGAAACGTTGCAGCTTCACTCTGGACGTAGGCTGGGGCCAATCCACCACCGCCCTCACCTTCCCGGGATGCCTTTGTACACCATCTGCAGTGATGATGTAACCCAGGAAGTGGATGGTGGAGCGATAGGATTCGCACTTCTTCGCTTTCACAAAAAGCTGGTTCTCTAGGAGGCGTTGGAGAACCTGTCGGACGTGGAACGTGTTCTTGGGCGTAGTGGGAGAAGACGAGAATGTCACCGAGGTAGGCAAAGACGAACCGGTTCAACATGTCACGGAAAACATCATTAACCAGAGCTTGGTACACAGCAGGGGTGTTGGTAAGGCCAAATGTCATAACCAGATACTCGTAGTGACCGCTGGCCGTGTGGAAGGCAGTCTTCCACTCATCCCCTTCCCGTATCCGCACCAAGTGGTAGGCGTTCCGTAGGTCCAGCTTGGAGAACATGGTGGCCCCCTGAAGCATCTCGAAGGCCTAGGAGATGAGAGGTAGCAGGTAGCGGTTCTTCACTGTGATGTCGTTGAGACCCCAGAAGTCGATGCACTAGCTCTGGGTTTTGTCCTCCACAAAGAAGAACCCTGCGCCGGAGGGGGAAGCAGAAGGACAGACGAACCCTGCAGCTAGGGAGTCCTCAATGTAGGTCTCCATAGCCTTGGTCTCCGGACCTGACAGAGAGTACAGTCATCCCCGGGGCAGAGTGGTGCCTGGGAGAAGGTCAATCCCACAGCCATAGGGTGGATGCGGCAGATGCGAAGTGACCTAGGCCTTACTGAATACTTCCCAGAGGTCCTGGTACTCCACGGGAATGGTGGAGAGGTCCAGGGCAACTTCCGAGCCCACAGGAAGACATCCCGAGACAGGCTATGCTGACTTCAGGCACTGAGCGTGGTAGAACGGGCTCCAACCTATGATGGCACCAGAAGAGCAGTCAATAAGGGGATTGTGTCGCTGGAGCCAAGAGAATCCCAATACCACGGGAACCTGAGGAGACTTAATGAGCAGGAATTGGATCGTCTGTGGCTCCCTGATACCCGTAGGTTGATGGGAATGTAGAGGGGCTGAGTGAGGATGCCTAACTCGGACGCCAGGGTAGCAACCATAAAGCTCTCATCGGTCCCAGAGTTGATGAGTACCCGGAGAGATGTCAACTGGTTTCCCAACAGAAAAATGGCATGGAAAGGGGTGTGAGTAAGGGGAGAGGAATAGTTCTCCGTATGGCCCACCAGAGTACTCACTCTTACCTCTGAGCCTGGTCTTTTAGTGGACAGGTGGTGACGAAATTACCAGTAGTCCTGCAATACAGGCAACTTAGTATGAATCATGTATAGCCGTTCGGCCGGAGACTGCACTGGCTCAGGAAGAGGTGAATCTGCAGCCTTTGGAGATTCTTGGGGGAACTTGGGTCGCTTCAGATTCTCTCGGCAACGGAGCCGTTGGAGACTTCCGGGACGCCTCGGAGGCGACGGGGAATCCTTGGGTGGGCAAGTGAAATCAAATCTCGTCTCCTTCCTTCGTTCCCGTAGACGCCCATCGATCCGAATGGTCAAGGCGATGAGCGAGTCGAGATCCGTCGGTAGTTCCCGGGCTGCAAGTTCGTCCTTTACTTCCTCCAATACTCCGTGCAGGAACATGTCAAATATGAGAGAATTGTATTCCCTTTAAAGTTGAACTAAGTCATTGGCCCGCCTCCATGAGCACCGACATGATCTGGCTCATGAGACAGCCCTTTTCTACTGTTAGGAATAAAAAACCCAACTGAAGAAATCATCTGGAGACCATGCGTAACTCGATCACTGAGGGGGCAAAGGTTGGAGCAGAGACCACAAAAACCTCAGTATAAGCTAAGGTTGTAATGGTTGTTGAATTCCGAACCATACCACGTCGAGCATTGGCTACACGGGTGGAAATGGTTCCACTCTGAGACTATCGATCCCGACAGAATAAGAGCAAATCTTCGATACTAATTACTAGTCTGCAGCTAGAAATTATGTTGACCTGGAATGCGAAGACCGACAACCGCCTTTGTCCACCAACCACCAAGGTTGCCAGGTGCACAGTGTTTCCTCTGACACATTGGTGCGGCTGGCTTCCGGGTTAGATGCTCGCTGTGTTAAGAAGCAGTGCGGCTTGGTTGGGTTGTGTATCGGAGGACGCATGACTTTCAACCTTCGTCTCTCCCGAGCCCGCACGGGAGTTGTAGCGATGAGACAAGATAGTAGCTACTAACAATTGGATACCACGAAAAAGGGGTAAAAATTCAAAGAATTTGATTCATTAATTAGAAGACTAATTGATCAGATATTAAAATATCTGAAGAATTATATTAGGAAAATTATAACGTTGTAATCTGAAGATTTTCCTTGGTGCCCCAACTTCCTAGTTAATTACATTTACATGATTAGTTTAATCACGTAATAATAATTACAGGGAATTGATTTGATAAAATAACAGTCTTCAATTTAATGATGCCAAATACATGACAGGTCTATGTGGGGAAATTGCTGACATGGAGAGAATTACATCAATCTTGCAACAAACATCATATGTATGAAGGTATCTGGTCAGAGTTTCTGACATATCGTACGGGTCTTACTCTGTAATTATTTTTCTTTTTTTCTGTTGTCTTTCTGTGGCTTTTCCAAATTGTTTTCCTATTCAGACTCTTGAAATATTTACTCTATACAGACTAAATGTACCCTTAACATGAGAATGTTGTAAATACAGCAAATATATGTATGTATGTATGTATGGTACATGTCCTTTATGTGCTTTTGAATAAAAATGTATACATACATACATACTTACATACATACATACATACATACATACATACATACATACATACACACATATATATATATATATATATATGTTAAATACGGTTCCATGCTCATCCTAATATTTCTATACTTCTTAATTCCATTTTTAGATTTGTGTGTATTGTTAGACATTACTGCACTGTTGGAGCAAGGAACACAAGCATGTTATTATGTTATTTGATTTATTTCCATTTCCCCAAATCCAAACTTCTTTAACGTTGCTAAAAGTAAGACCCAGTCGCTGTGGTCAAATACATTTTAAGCATTGATAGTATAACTGTTTGTTTGAGTTGGGTCTTTGAGTACTTGATAGTATTCAGAAGTGACGTCCTTTAATGAACCCCGGCTGATCTGGATTGATTAATTTTGTTACTACCTCCTCAATTCATTTGATTAAAATATTTTTAGAGTCACAATTTAGTGAACTTACTGGTCTATGGGAACCAGTCTAGTGGTTCCCATAGACCAGGAGACCCTGGCTTCTTTGACAGGATAATGGTTGCTTCATACCAAGTATCTGGGTATTTATTGCGCTCTATAACCTCATGAAGAACCCCTCTGATCGGCGGTATTAGTTCTTTACTAAACGTTTTATAGAACTCACAGGGGAACCCATCAGGGAATATCAGTCTAATCTTGAATGGCAATGAGGTAGGTACAGAATCAAGGTGAGTTTTACAATGAAATAGGATATTACCAGCATAACCTAAACCTACTAGTTAAAAGGGAACTGTGTAAACTAATCAACTGTGAACACCATGTAAACTAGTGTTCTGTACTGTAATTGAGTATTCTAACAGTCATTTTTTGTTGAAGGTGCAGAATGCTGTGTATGGAGGGTTGACCGGGTGTCTTGTACAGATAAGCAATGTCAGTGGAACTCAGGGACGCAGCAGAATTTAGCTTAAAAAAGGTTCAGCGAGATCTGTTTCAAATGTCACAAACCAAGTGACGAGTTCTCTGCCAGCACCCCAGCCGCTTCTCCATCTCTACCTCCAACTCCTGCGTACTACTCCCAAAACCCACTTAAGAGTTTGGACGGGGCCAGTGTTCCAGTGGGGAGCCTTCTTCACAAGTGCACCCAAGCTAAACCAGTCATCAAGTTCCAGCAGCAGCCACACAGCTACAGCAGCCTCATGGTAAACACAGCATTAAGACATAGTGTCAGAAATGCTTGTTAAGCTGAAGGAGTGTAAATGTACCAGCTTGGAGGAGGTCACTAAAGCAAAGGAGGCACGTAAACTTCGGATCACTGTTAGTTCAGCAAAGAAGGTTCCTGTGCGCACCTCAACAAATCCCAACAACTTTGTGCGGGATAATCTCTTCCCCTGGTTCCATGGGAACTCAGCAACCACATTATGGCAAAGAGAATGAGCAGGTGGCCTACACATGGGTGGAGAGCTGTGGGTTTAGTCTGGAGAGTAGAGGAACATTAGTGAGTGTTAAGGAGACATGGCTTTCTGCAAACCCAGATTGAGAGTTAAACTCTCAAGGACTTGAGTAAGAAGTGTGAGTCTCTGATTGAACTGTTCTCTGGCAAACTCACCAATGTGAAGCTGGTGGATGGGGTTCCTCAGCTGCAACCTATTGGAGCCCTTGGGTACTACATGCAGGTGCAAATGTGCATGTTCTGCACAGGACTGGAGAGATGCAAACTGCTGTCTGGGCTCCTCCGAGCAGGTTGTTATTGATGTGCCTTTTGATGTGAAGATCTGTGCTGATGTAATCCCTAAACTGAAGGAATTCTATTTCACACATATGCTGCCAAGGATAGTATATGAGTTCCAGTCAGGCAGACTGACTCTGTGCTCCAAACATGTTAATCTATGTGGAGAAGATGGCACCGGCAGACATGGCAGCTCTCCATCTAGCTCCTAAGCAACTTTGCAGTATTTTGTTTTTTTCTGTAGTTATTTCTTACATTATTAGCCCAGAAAGTTTTTTGTGTTATTACATACAGCCTGAAATAACTTTTGGATATCAGAGCGGCAATAACTTTCCCAAATTGGATCCTTTGTTTGTACTCCCCAGGGCAACTGAACTTATCCCAGAGGCGGAGAAGAGGTATTCAGAGTGGACTTCTAATCCGACTAAGGAGCGTGCACACCATCCACTGCTTCTGAGTATATTACTCAATAAAGTTCAGTCTCTGGATAATAAAGTAGACAAACTCAGGGCAAGGATCTCCTTCCAGAGAGACAGGAACTGTAAAATACTCTGAATCCTGGCTCTCTCCGGATATACTGTCCCCGTACATACAGCCAGCTGGGTGCTCAGTACATAGCACAGACAGGAATAAAGAACTCTCTGGGAAGAAGAAAGGTGGGGGTGTATGTTTCATGATTAACAACTGTGTATGTGATGTGTGAATGTGATAACGTACAGAAACTCAAGTCCTTTTGTACACCCGAATACTTCACAATAAAATGCCGACCGTATTACCTCCCAACCGTGTATATTCCCCCTTAAACCAATACCACAACGGCCCTCTAGGAACTACACTGGACTTTCCTATAAGCAGAAACTCAAACAGGAAGTACACATGCTAAGGTCTATTCAACGTTGGTCTGACCAATCGGAATCCATGCTTCAAGATTGTTTAGATCACGCGGACTGGGATATGTTACCCGTAGCCTCTGAGAATAACATTGACATTTACACTGACAGGGTAACTGAGTTCATCAGGAAGTGTATAGCGGATGTTGTTCCCACTGTGACTATAAAAATATTTTACAAATTAGAAACTATGGATAGATGGCAGAAATCGTTCTCCGTGGCAGACGTGAGTAAGACATTTAAACGTGTTAACCCTCACAAGGCTGCCAGCCCAGACGACATCCCTAGCTGCGTCCTCAGAGCATGCGCAGACCAGCTGGCTGGAGTGTTCACGGACATATTCAATCTCTCCCTATCCCAGTCTGCTGTCCCCACTTGCTTGAAGATGTCCACCATTGTTCCTGTACCCAAGAAAGCAAAGGTAACTGCACTAAATGACTATCAACCTGTAGTACTCACTCACATCATGAAGTGCTTTGAGAGGCTGGTTAAGGATCATATCACCTCTACCTTACCTGACACCCTAGACCCACTTCAATTTTTATGAACACACCTGAGTGTCATAATTGTCTCTAGGATGGTCTCTGGTTTGGGACGAGTCAGACCGCAGACTGAAGGAAAAGCAGCCAACAAGTGCTCAGCATATGTGGGAACTCCTTGAAGACTGTTGGAAAAGCATTTCAGGTGAAGCTGGTTGAGAGAATGCCAAGAGTGTGCAAAGCTGTCAACAAGGTAAAGGGTGGCTACTTGAAGAATCTCAAATATAAAGTATTATTTGGTTTGTTTAACTTTTTTGGTTAATACATGATTCCATGTGTTATTTCATAGTTTTGATGTCTTCACTATTATTCTACAATGTAGAAAATAGTAAAAATAAAGAACAACCCTTGAATGAGTAGGTGTTCTAAAACGTTTGTTTACATACTGTATTCTATTCTACTGTATTTTAGTCAATTCCACTCCGACATTGCTCATCCTAATATTTATATATTTATTAAATCTATTCTTTTACTTTAGATTTGTGTGTATTGTTGTGAATTGTTAGACATTACTGCACGTTTGGAGCTAGTAGCACAAGCATTTTGCTACACTCGCAATAACATCTGCTAAATATGAGTGTATGTGACCAATAACATTTAATTTGATTTATCTAGGCTCGGGGCGCTACTTTGTGTTTTTAAATAGTTCTTATATGTTGTGCCTTGTAAAGCTCTCTCTGTCAGCTCTACCTTATTATCTAAGCATAACTCTTGATTGGTGTTTTTTTTGTCTCACAGTTCTCTTCATATGCACAATTACCTGATTATATTTGCATAATTCTTCTTGGTGTTTTTTATGTCTTGCCTTGTACAGCTCTCTTCATATATGTTTATCTAATGCCTACGGATAACTCCTTATGATTTATGAATATTTTTACTTTACCTTATATAGCTCTTTTATTCATATGGCACTTCATGAATTTATCTAAGCATACCTTAACTCATATTACACTTGGCAAATGACGGTGTTATTAAAAACACTATGAAATTCAACTTTGTTGACATTTTCTTTGATAAGACGAGGGGGCATGACTAAGGGTTTCAAATGTGTTTTCAGATTGATTCTGGGTTTGGTTTTCAAGGGCACCAATTAGGAAAACAGTGTGGCACTTGATAAACAGTTGCCTTCCCTCTTGGTCTGTTAGAGACATTTTAGTGTTGAAGAACATTTATTTTAAATTCATTTAAGAAGGCATGATAACAGCACCTAGTGGATGCCTGTAATTATCAGGAACAGGCAAAGTTACATTACATTTCAAATGTTGAAACATTACAACTAAACAGGAAACTATTATACACACAGTATCTCATGTGGATGAAATGATAGTGGATAAAGTAACATTTCAGATGTATGAACATTCTCACTGCTTTACTCGGCATCCTCATGGAGGATCTCACCCTGCATGTTAACAAGTTCTGCACAGATTCTAAGGACTTTGTCCATTTTGTATGTCAGGTTGATGGGAACAGTCTAGGAGAGGATTTTGAACACCTCGAGTTGTCTGATAACACTCTCAACATGTATACACATTAGCTATCCTTATCGTGATTGTGACATCCTTGTCAGACAGCTGGCCTCCTTTCTGAGTGAAGGCTGGTATGGCAAGGTTTACCTTCCTCTCATACAGCAGATGTCAGATGGTGAAGCCCCTGTCTTCCATAACATCATTGCCAGGCCTAAGGTATTCCAGGAAGCCAGAGTTTTGGGTGATGAACTTGTCACTGCATCTGCCTCCATATGCAGGAGAAATTAACATAATGAGTCCACACGGACCAATGGCAACCAAATACTTAAGAGTATTGCTGGAATAATAGTGGCTGAATGACTCCCCTCTGGAATCAATATTGTGTGCTTTCTGAAGAGTAGTTTCAGAGCAGTCGATGAAGCAAGTGGTGTTGGGGAACTTCTCTTTGAAGCACTGAGGTAATGTGTTCTGGATTGTCTCCCTTGGCAGCCATGGAATGTACATCCTCCTGTGCTCCATTGTGCCAATCCAGTAGGGAAGTATTCTGCTCACTACACCCTGGGACACAGCAAAGAGTTCAGCAAGATCACCCTGGAGTAGATTCAGCTTCATCAAGTTTATCCGTACTTGATCAGTGATATGCATTTTCAAGTTAGCCGTGTAGAATTTCTGCGGAAACGCTACATGGTCAAAGAAAACACTATGAGGAAGGCCAGTATAAAACCCTGAGCTAGTATGATTCTTCAGGATGGTGTGGGTCAATGGCTCTGCACCACCACATTGGGTTTGTTCGTTGCAGGTGGGCTTGTTGACTGGTTCTCTTGAAACGTAGCTGTGATTAGTCAGTGCTAGAACCTCCCACTGAGTATCAGCATCTTTATGCTGCGGTGGCATCGGCACACTCAGATCAGATTCTTCATCTGTCAAACAAACATGGGAGACCACAAGTTGAACCATTTTTGGCTAATATTTTCAGTAACCTACACGTGGGTAGCCTATATCTAATTGCCATAAAACAACGTAAAAATAAATAATATTTACTCTATAGCCTACTAAGAGAGAAAGTGGGAATGAAGAAATTAGGCTATTCTGTTTTTTCCAGATGAAATCATTACTTTTTGATCCCGACAAACTGTAGGTCACAAATTGATGAATTATGGCCTCCCAAGTGGCACAGTGGTCAAAGGCACTGCATTACAGTGCTAGCTGTGCCACTAGAGATCCTGGTTCAAGTTCAGGCTCTGTCGCAGCCGGCCACAACCGGGAGACCCATGGGGTGGTGCACAATTGTCCCAGCGTTGTCAGGGTTAGGGGAGGGTTTGGCTGGCAGGGATGTCCTTGTGGCATTGCGCTATAGCGACTCTCTCTTCCTCCAACACATTGGTGTGGCTGGCTTCCGGGTTAAACGGGCATTATGTCAAGAAGCAGTGCGACTTGAGTTTATTTATTTTTTTACAGGAACAGTGCACATTAATCAACGTTTCAGTAAAAATGCCGGTTTTAGCCAGCCGGCTGATTTTCAACCGCAGTCCCTGGGCAGGTTATTAAAAACAATTACAATATAGACAATAGCAACATAGGACAAAGCAAGACATAGCATACAGACAGAGCAACATAGGACAACGAAGATGTAGCATACAGACAGAGCAACATAGAGCAAAAAGCAGCAAGACAAAATTCATAAAAGCAACAAAGTGTTTCCACACCTCACAAGTTACAGACATGGAAAGCGGCAACACACAGCTAGGGACCATGTTCACAAATCTGATTGACCTTTAGCCATGTCTTCAAGCATTTTGTGAAAGTGTGATATGTGGTGCAGTTATGTGTGTCTGATGGCAGTGTATTCCAGACATGGGAAGCTCTCACAGAGAAAACAGATTTACTAAAGGTGCTTTTCCTTAAGGGAACTATACAGTCACCTCTCATGGCAGACCTTGTGGATCTGCTGCCATATGTTTGGGTTTTCTGTTTAACAAAAATTCTGAGTGGAGGGGGAGCCAGGCCATTTAGGATCTTGAATACAAGACATGCATCGGTGTATTGCACACGATTTTCCCAACTCAGGAGCTCATGCTTTCTGAGGATGTAACAGTGATGATGGCTATTGGGCTTCCTATCAAGCACTTTGAGAGCCTGTTTGTAGACAGACTGAATAGGTCTTAATGTTGTACAGCAAGCTTGGGCCCAACTAGTCAAGCAGTATGTTAAGTGGGGGAGTATCAGAGATTTGAAGTACAGTTTTGCTAACTCTGTAGTCAAACAATTTCGTATAAATCGGAAATTAGCTAGGTTGAATTTGGTTATTTGAATTACCTTTTTCACGTGCTTTTTAAAAGAGAGGTTGGATTCAAGTATGATACCAAGGTACTTTAAAATCAGATAACACCTGGAGCTTCTCCCCTGAAACATAGACATCTGGCTCAGTAGCATCTGTTGCCCTTTTTGTGAAGAACATGCAAACAGTTTTGTTCACATTGAGATGCAAACACGAGTCACAGAGCCACTTTGTAACCAGGACCATTACAGTAGTGAGTTCTTGTGCAGCTTATTGTTTGCTCTTTCATGCACATATATCACTGTATCATCTGCATACATTTGAACTTCAGACCCAGTACAGACAGAAGGCAGATCATTAATGTACAGGCTGAACAGGAGAGGCCCCAGTATTGACCCATGGGGCACGCCCACATCATAGCTAAGAGTGGGCGACAGCTCATTGCTCACTCTGACACACTGAGTTCTGCATTCAAGGTATGGTTTCATCCATCTCAAGGCATCAGGGGAAAAGTTGAACTTGGACAATTTTGTGATGAGAATCTCATGGTTAACAATATCAAAAGCCTTCCTTAGGTCCAGAAACACAGCCACAACAACGCCCCCTTTGGTCGAAGTGTTTGGCCATAATGACCATTGTTTTGTTTGGAGAAAAAAGGGGGATGCTTGCAAGCCGAAGAACACCATCCCAACCGTGATGCACAGGGGTGGCAGCATCATGTTGTGGGGGTGCTTTGCTGCAGGAGGGACTGGTGCACTTCACAAACTAGATGGCGTCATGGGGAAGGAAAATGCTGTGGATATATTGTAGCAACATCTCAAGAAATCAGCCAGAGAGTTAGAGCTTGGTCGCAAATGGGTCTTTCAAATGGACAATGACCCCAAGCATACTTTCAAAGATGTGGCAAAATGGCTTAAGGACAACAAAGTCAAGGTATTGGAGTGGCCATCACAAAGCCCTGACCTCAATCCTATAGACAGTTTGTGGGCAGAACTGAAAAAGCGTGTGCGAGCAAGGAGGCCTACAACCTGACTCAGTTACACCAGCTCTGTCAGAGAAATGGGCCAAAATTCACCCAACTTTTTGTGGGAAGATTGTGGAAGGCTACCCGAAACGTTTGACCTAAGTTAAACAATTTAAAGGCAATGCTACCAAATACTAATTGAGTGTATGTTAACTTCTGACCCAAAGAAATAAAAGCTGAAATAAATCATTATATCTACTATTATTATGACATTTCACATTCTTAAAATAAAGTGGTGTTCTTAACTGACCTAAGACAGGGAATTTGTACTAGGATTAAATGTCAGGAATTGTGAAAAACTGAGTTTAAATGTAGTTAGCTAAGGTGTATCTAAACTTCCGACTTCAACTGTATTTTGCACAGCAGACGCAGGAGCCATCTGGTTTAGAGAGAGAGATATGCCAGCGGCGTGCATTTATTTAACTCTCTGGGGCTAGGCCTAAGCTTCTCTTCCTTTATATAGGCTCTATACAGTGGGGCAAAAAAGTATTTAGTCAGCCACCAATTGTGCAAGTTCTCCAACTTAAAAAGATGAGAAGCCTGTAATTTTCATCATAGGTACACTTCAACTATGACAGACAAAATGAGAAGGAAAAAAAATCGAGAAAATCACATTGTAGGATTTTTAATGAATTTATTTGCAAATTATGGTGGAAAATAAGTATTTGGTCAATAACAAAAGTTTCTCAATACTTTGTTATATACCCTTTGTTGGCAATGACAGAGGTCAAACGTTTTCTGTAAAGTCTTCACAAGGTTTTCACACACTGTTGCTGGTATTTTGGCCCATTCCTCCATGCAGATCTCCTCTAGAGCAGTGATGTTTTGGGGCTGTTGCTGGGCAACACGGACTTTCAACTCCCTCCAAAGATTTTCTATGGGGTTGAGATCTGGAGACTGGCTAGGCCACTCCAGGACCTTGAAATGCTTCTTACGAAGCCACTCCTTCGTTGCCCGGGCGGTGTGTTTGGGATCATTGTCATGCTGAAAGACCCAGCCATGTCTCATCTTCAATGCCCTTGCTGATGGAAGGAGGTTTTCACTCAAAATCTCACGATACATGGCCCCATTCATTCTTTCCTTTACACAGATCAGTCGTCCTGGTCCCTTTGCAGAAAAACAGCCCCAAAGCATGATGTTTCCACCCCCATGCTTCACAGTAGGTATGATGTTCTTTGGATGCAACTCAGCATTCTTTGTCCTCCAAACACGACGAGTTGAGTTTTTACCAAAAAGTTATATTTTGGTTTCATCTGACCATATGACATTCTCCCAATCTTCTTCTGGATCACCCAAATGCTCTCTAGCAAACTTCAGACGGGCCTGGACATGTACTGGCTTAAGCAGGGGGACACGTCTGGCACTGCAGGATTTGATTCCCTGGCGGCGGAGTGTGTTACTGATGGTAGGCTTTGTTACTTTGGTCCCAGCTCTCTGCAGGTCATTCACTAGGTCCCCCCGTGTGGTTCTGGGATTTTTGCTCACCGTTCTTGTGATCATTTTGACCCCACGGGGTGAGACCTTGCGTGGAGCCCCAGATCGAGGGAGATTATCAGCGGTCTTGTATGTCTTCCATTTCCTAATAATTGCTCCCACAGTTGATTTCTTCAAACCAAGCTGCTTACCTATTGCAGATTCAGTCTTCCCAGCCTGGTGCAGGTCTACAATTGTGTTTCTGGTGTCCTTTGACAGCTCTTTGGTCTTGGTCATAGTGGAGTTTGGAGTGTGACTGTTTGATGTTGTGGACAGGTGTCTTTTATACTGATAACAAGTTAACGAGTGGAGGAAAGAGGAGCCTCTTAAAGAAGAAGTTACAGGTCTGTGAGAGCCAGAAATCTTGCTTCTTTGTAGGTGGCCAAATACGTATTTTCCACCATAATTTGCCAAAAAAATCATTAAAAATCCGACAATGTGAATTTACGGATTTTATTTCTCATGTTGTCTGTCATTGAAGTGTACCTATGATGAAAATTACAGGCCTCTCTCATCTTTTTAAGTGGGAGAACTTGCACAATTGGTGGCTGACTAAATACTTTTTTGCCCCACTGTATATTTGTATTATTATTAATATCATACAGTGGACACCTAAACCTATAGGCCTATGCATGCAATGCCCTGATGCATTCAGTGCTCAAATTTCCAACAGCTGAACTGTGAGGTGGACAATTACTGTTTTAGGAAAGTAGCCTCATTTATTTTTTTTAAAGCTATAAAGTTTTGCATATGCTACACAACAAAACACAAGGAATAGTGTTTTTGTCATTTGTTAAAGGTATATCTTAATCTTTCCGGTCACGTTGTCCGGCACCAACATGTGCATATTGTTTATTGCAGATTTTAGAATATTTGCATGAAAATCTGTCGCCAATTGGATGGAAACTTACAGTGAGGGAAAAAAGTATTTGATCCGCTGCTGATTTTGTATGTTTGCCCACTGACAAAGAAATGATCAGTCTTTCGTTTTAATGGTAGGTTTATTTGAACAGTGAGAGACAGAACAACAACAACAAATCCAGAAAAACGCATGTCAAAAATGTTATAAATTGATTCGCATTTTAATGACGGAAATAAGTATTTGACCACCTCTCAATCAGAAAGATTTCTGGCTCCCAGGTGTCTTTTATATGAGGTAACGAGCTGAGATTAGGAGCACACTCTCAAAGGGTGTGCTCCTAATCTCAGTTTGTTACCTGTATAAAAGACACCTGTCCACAGAAGCAATCAATCACAGATTCCAAACTCTCCATCATGGCCAAGACCAAAGAGCTCTCCAAGGATATCAGGGACAAGATTGTAGACCTACACAAGGCTGGAATGGGCTACAAGACCATCGCCAAGCAGCTTGGTGAGAAGGAGACAACAGTTGGTACGATTATTCGCAAATGGAAGAAACACAAAAGAACTGTCAATCTCCCTCAGCCTGGGGCTCCATGCAAGATCTCACCTCGTGGATTTGCATTGATCAGTGGAGGAATCAGCCAAGAACTACACGGGAGGATCTTGTCAATGATCTCAAGGCAGCTGGGACCATAGTCACCAAGAAAACAATTGGTAACACACTACGCCGTGAAGGACTGAAATCCTGCAGCGCCCGCAAGTTCCCCCTGCTCAAGAAAGCACATATACATGGCCGTCTAAAGTTTGCCAATGAACATCTGAATGATTCAGAGGACAACTGGGTGAAAGTGTTGTGGTCAGATGAGATCAAAATGGAGCTCTTTGGCATCAACTCAACTCGCCGTGTTTGGAGGAGGAGGAATGCTGCCTATGACCCCAAGAACACCATCTCCACCGGCAAACATGGAGGTGAAAACATTATGCTTTGGGGGTGTTTTTCTACTAAGGGGACAGGACAACTTCACTGCATCAAAGGGACGAAGGACGGGGCCATGTACCGTCAAATCTTGGGTGAGAACCTCCTTCCCTCAGCCAGGGCATTGAAAATGGGTCGTGGATGGGTATTCCAGCATGACAATGACCCAAAACACATGGCCAAGGCAACAAAGGAGTGGCTCAAGAAGAATCACATTAAGGTCCTGGAGGGGCCTAGCCAGTCTCCAGACCGTAATCCCATAGAAAATCTGTGGAGGGAGCTGAAGGTTCGAGTTGCCAAACGTCAGCCGTGAAACCTTAATGACTTGGAGAAGATCTGCAAAGAGGAGTGGGACAAAATCCCTCCTGACATGTGTGCAAACCTGGTGGCCATCTACAAGAAACGTCTGACCTCTGTGATTGGTTTTGCCACCAAGTACTAAGTCATGTTTTGCAGAGACAGGACAGGCGAGGGGCACTGTAGGCCTGGTGCGTGGTGCCGGCGCTGGTGGTACTGGGTCGAGGACACGCACCTCAGGGCGAGTGCGGGGAGGAGGAACAGGGAGTACTGGGCTCTGGACACATACAGGAAGCCTGGTGCGGGGGGCTGCCACCGGAGGGCTGGTGTGTGTAGGTGGCACTGGATAGACCGGGCCGTGCAGGCGCACTGGAGCTCTTGAGCACCGAGCCTGCCCAACCTTACCTGGTTGAATGCTCCCGGTCGCCCTGCCAGTGCGGCGAGGTGGAATAGCCCGCACTGGGCTGTGCTGGAGAACCGGGGACACCATGCGTAAGGCTGGTGCCATGTATGCTGGACCAAGGAGACACACTGGAGACCAGATGCGTAGAGCCGGCTTCATGGCACCTGGCTCGATGCCCACTCTAGCCCGGCCGATACGAGGAGTTGGTATGTACAGCACCGGGCTATGCACCCGCACTGGGGACACCGTGCGCTCCACAGCATAGCACGGTGCCTGCCCGGTCCCTCTCGCTCTCCGGTAAGCACAGGAAGTTGGCGCAGGTCTCCTACCTGGCTTCGCCATACTCCCTGTGTGCTTCCCCCCCCCCCCAAGACATTTTTGGGGCTGACTTTCGGGCTTCCATCTGCGCCGCCGTGCTGCCTCCTCATACCAGCGCCTCTCCGCCTTCGCTGCCTTTAAGTCTTTATCATTGGCTTTTCTACAGAAATGTCAGGTGATCGACTAGGAAGGCCTTGCCATCGATAGGTTGGTGCCCACTGATCTAAAGAATAAGCTACAGAGGAGGGCTGAATATTTATTTTATTTTAAGAACGTGAAATGTCAGAATAATAGTAGAGAAAATGATTTATTTCAGCTTTTATTTCTTTCATCACATTCCCAGTGGGTCAGAAGTTTACATACACTCAATTAGTATTTGGTAGCATTGCCTTTAAATTGTTTAACTTGGGTCAAACGTTTCAGGTAGCCTTCCACAAGCTTTCCACAATAAGTTGGGTGAATTTTGGCCCATTCCTCCTGACAGAGCTGGTGTAACTGAGTCAGGTTGTCGGCCTCCATGCTCGCACAAACTTTTTCAGTTCTGCCCACACATTTTCTATAGGATTGAGGCCAGGCTTGGTGATGGCCACTCCAATACCTTGACTTTGTTGTCCTTAAGCCATTTTGCCACATCTTTGGAAGTATGCTTGGGGTCATTGTTCATTTGGAAAACCCAAGCTTTAACTTCCTGACATGACTTGAGATGTTGCTTCAATATATCCACCAAATTTTTTGTGAAGTGCACCAGTCCCTCCTGCAGCAAAGCACCCCTACAACATGATGCTGCCACCCCCATGCTTCACTGTTGGGATGGTGTTCTTCGGCTTGCAAGCCTCCCCCTTTTTCCTCCAAACAAAACGATGGTCATTATGGCCAAACAGTTCTATTTTTGTTTCATCAGACCAGAGGACATTTCTCCAAAAAGTACGATCTTTGTCCCCATGTGCAGTTGCAAACCATAGTCTGGCTTTTTTATGGCAGTTTTGGAGCAGTGGCTTCTTCCTCTCCGAGCGAACTTTCAGGTTATGTCTATATAGGACTCATTTTACTGTGGATATAGATACTTTTGTACCTGTTTCCTCCAGCATCTTCACAAGGTCCTTTGCTGTTGTTCTGGGATTGATTTGCACTTTTCGCACCAAAGTATGTTCATCTCTAGGAGACAGAATGCATCTCCTTCCTGAACGGTATGACGGCTGCGTGGTCCAATGGTGTTTATACTTGCGTACTATTGTTTGTACAGATGAATGTGGTACCTTCAGGCGTTTGGAAATTGCTCCCAAGGATTAACCAGACTTGTAGAGGTTTACAATTTTTTTCTGAGGTCTTAGCTGATTTCTTCTGATTTTCCCATGACGTCAAGGAAAGAGGCACTGAGTTTGAAGGTTGGCCTTGAAATACATCCACAGATACACCTCCAATTGACTCAAATTATGAAATTTAGCCTATCAGAATCTTCTAAAGCCAGGACATCATTTTATGGAATTTTCAAAGCTGTTTTATTTGTCACATGCGCCGAATACAACATTACTGTGAAATGCTTATTTATGAACCATTAACCAACAATGCAGCTCAAGAAATAGAGTTAGGAAAATATATTTACTAAATAAACTAAAGTAAAAAATAAAATAAGAAATAGCACAATAAAATAACAACAACAAGGCTATCTACAGGGGGTATCGGTACCAAGCCAATGTGCAGGGGCACATGTTAGTTGGGGGTAATTTGTACACGTAAGTAGGGGTAAAGTGACTATGCATGGATAATTAACAGCGAGGAGCAGCAGAGTAAAAACAAAGTGGGTGGGGGGTCCGGGTGGCCATTTGATTAATTGTTCAGCAGTATTATGGCTTGGGGGTAGAAGCTGTTAAGGAGCCTTTTGGACCTAGACGCGGTACCGCTTGCCGTGTGGTAGCAGAGAGAACAGTCTATGACTTTGGTGACTGGAGTCTGATTGTCAAGATTGATATAGTCTATTTATTGTGGTGTTGAAAACGCAAACCATGATATTGAAGTGCTCAAAGTCGGTATGTTCTGTTTATTGTTTGTGGTGCATTGGCACATAAACCTGTTGGTGAATAATTCACTACATGACTAAAAGTATGTGGACACCTGCTCATTGATGTGACGTCCCTCCCACTCTGTCTTCTGGGATCTTCTGTTTGGTAGTCTGCTTGTTGCAGAAGGCTAGAGGGCAGAGCCGGGAGGATCGTCAGCTGATGTGGCGCACCTGGGCATGATTGGCCTGCAGGCTATAAAGGGTGGCCACATCAGTCAACACTTTCTTCACTAACTTGCAGACTGGCCTCCACCACCTTTTGGGTTTTTGGTTCATACACTACTGATCCTACAGATGTTATTGTTATATTTTTGTATTTACTATTTTGTTTAATAAAGGTATTCCATTTGACATCTGTGGTCTCCCTTTGTTTTTATGAACTGTGAGCCAGGTCGTAACACACTGGGGGTTCTTCCAATTGGAGATTTTGGGTATATGGTGTAGTTTTGGTAGTATGTTTGTAAATTTGGAGAATTTGGTTTGGACTCCCTGTGCATAAGCTTGGTGCACAAGGGGTAGTAATTGGTGCCAAATTCATCTGTGTTGCTGCCATTCTTAGAGCGCAAGTACTATTTGTTTGGGAGCCTTTGTTAAAGCCTATGTTTGGGAGTATCATGCATGATTTTTTTTTTCAGGGTTTTTCCTTGGAAGCTTTTTTTTTTTTGTGCGTCAAGCATTGCGCTGTTTATGACTTCAAGCCTATCAACTCCCGAGATGAGGCTGGTGTAACTGACGTGAAGTGGCTAGCTAGTTAGCGCACACTAATAGCGTTACAAACGTTTCTCGCTCTGAGCCTTCTAGTAGTTGTTCCCCTTGCTCTGCATGGGTAACGCTGCTTCGATGGTGGCTGTTGTCGTTGTATTGCTGGTTCGAGCCCATGAAGGAGCGAGGAGAGGGACAGAAGCTATACTGTTACACTGGCAATACTAAAGTGCCTATAAGAACATCCAATAGTCAAAGGTTAATGAAATACAAATGGTATAGAGGGAAATAGTCATATAATAACTACAATCTAAAACTTCTTACCTGGGAATATTGAAGACTCATGTTAAAAGGAACCACCCACTTTCATATGTTCTCATGTTCTGAGCAAGGAACTGAAACGTTAGCTTTCTTACATAGCACATATTGCACTTTTACTTTCTTCTCCAACACTTTGTTTTTGCATTATTTAAACCAAAATGAACATGTTTCATTATTTACTTGATTTTATTGATGTATTATATTAAGTTAAAATAAGTGTTCATTCAGTATTGTTTTAATTGTCATTATTACAAATACATGTTTTTTTTAATCGTCCGATTAATCGGTATCGGCTTTTTTGGTCCTCCAATAATCGGTATCGGTATTGAAAAATCATAAATCGGTCAACCTCTAATAAATACCCCCTGCCCGTATCTGCACGAATACTAGAGTTGAGGTTAGATAGGTGTACTAGTTAGAATTGGGCCGGGGAGGTTCCATTATGTCTTGGTTGTCCTTCACACTATGTACCATACTAGTCGTGCAGGCTTTTGTCTCAGTCTAAATTGGTAATTTAGTTGAGTGTATCATGGCTAGTAATGTAGACAAGTTTGAGTGACCATTTGAAGCACTTTTAGAGCAGTGCACTAAAAAGCAGATGGCACAAATTGCTGAGCACTACAATATTGTATTGTAAACAATTGAAAGATATTGAAGGCCAGTCTAAAAGCCAAACTAGTTGAAGGAATCCGAACTGTTCGAGATCGATGGATTAAGTTTTGAGCAGCAAGATTTGTTAATTCTACAACTAGAAAAAGAGCAGATTAAACAGAGTTGGCAAAATGACATGGAGCAGTATAAGCTAGACCTAATCAGAAGGTAAGCTTAGGCAAGGGTCATCAGTTTCACCAGTAATAAACTATCCAACTGAGGCCATTGTAAGAAACCTTTTCTTTGTTTGAGCGAGTAGCAGAATCTAGAGATTGGTCTGATGCAGATCGTACTTTACCGCTACAGTGTCTATTCAGCGTTAAGTTTAGCTGAGAGTCAGGTCTGTGAAACGGTGAAAACGGAAGTGTACAAGCCTACAAATCCTACAGGTCCCAGAGACTTATTGGCAGTGTTTTCACAATTGGAAAAGGTGACAAGGAAACCTATTTTGTATTGGCATGTCATTTAGTGTCTCAGTTTAATTGTTGGTGCTCTGCCTCAGAGGTAGATACTTTTGCGGAATTGTCTGATCTGGTGGTACTTGAGCAGTTTAAGAATTCAGTACCAGAGCGTGTTGCAACTTATATTAGTGAGCACAAGGTAAAATCTCCTAGTGAGGCAGCAGTTCTAGCAGATGAGTGTCTTGATCCATAAAAGCTTTTTTTATGGATCCTGGTAGTCATACTGAATGAACAAGCCTGTAAAGAGTACTTCTCCCCTCGCCAAAAGTTTAAGGTTGGGAGCAGATCAATGTTTTCCTAAGGTTGAAATTATCTAAACAGAGTGTGTAACTACTGTCAAGGTAAGGAACACTGCAAAAATGAATGTCCTGTCCTTAAAGCAAACAATTCTGGTGGCAACTCAAAAGGTATTTTCTGGCCTAGCTATGTCACTTAGTCCAAGTACTGTATAACATGAGAAGCATGAGAAGCATGCAGAACCTTTTGGCAAAGCAACTGCTTCTGACTATGCTGCATACATTTGAGTGTTACATCTCCCTGGTATGACGTGATGAGAAAGTGCCAGTCAAAATCTTGCGAGACACAGGCTCTGTGGAATCATTTGTTTGTGAATCCGTATTGTCTTCTGAGTCAGATACAGGTGATTCTACAATCATTTGTGGGATTGGGTTGTTCATTTTTCCTGTTCCTGTGCATACATTGCAACTTGACTCAGATCTTGTAAAAGGTTTGTGTTGGTGTGCATCCTCATCTACCAGTTAAGGGTATTGATCTCATTCTGGGTAACCAGTTAGCTGGTGTACAGGTCTCAGCTGGGGTAACCACCACCTTGGGGTTACACAGCAAACCCCTGTTCTCCCTGCTCCTGAGGAGTCAGAACTCTCCAGATAGTCCAGTTATCTATCCGGCTTGTGCAGCGACATGTGCCATGAGGTGTCAGTATAACTGAACAAAATTGTCTGTTACAGAACTGTTTGACTTGCCTTTGCCTAAGCATCTCGACTGTTTCTCATGATGACTTGGTGAAAGAACAGCAGGATAGGAACCCGTCTTTGAAGGAGCAGTTTGACAGTGTTGCCAGCTGATGGGATAGAAGGCTCTGCACAAGGTTACTCGCTTCAAAGCAGTATGCTAGTTCACAGGTAGGTGCCTCATGGGAAAACCTCAGGGGAAAACTTTGTAGGTGATCCTATCATGCAGATTGTAGTGCCCTCTAAGTTTCGCCAGACAGTGCTTTAAACCTCCCATGTTAATGTTGCTGGACATTTTGAAGTTAAAAAAAACGTATGACCGTATTTTGCGTTACATTTTCTGGTCAAGGTTGAAACGTGACATTTTTGCTTTACATTAAATCATGTCACACATGCTAGTTGACTGGTAAGCCAAATCAGTCAATTAAACCTGCTCCTCTGTATCCTATTCCTGCCGTTGATCAGCCTTTTGAACATTTGGTCATTGACTGTGTTGGTCCTTTTCCCGCTCTAAGTCGGTCAGTAGCTATTTGCTTACAGTGATGTGCCAAGCAACCTGGTATCCTGCTTATCCACTATGCATAACTACTAAGTCTGTTGTGAAGGCTTTAATCACAGTTCATCTCTGTATTTGACATTCTTAAGGTCATTCAGAGTGACCACGGCTCTCATTTTACCTCCCACATGTTTCCACAAGTGCTACAGCAGCTTTTTCTAGCATAACCAGTCCTCTTGGGGTGCGTTAGTGCTTTATCAAACCCCGAAGTCTCTCCTGCATGCATACTGTACAGAGCTAGATTGTGATTGGGAAGGTTTGCAATGGCTACTGTTAGCAGCTAGAGAAGTTGTCCAGGAGAGTATAGGATTTAGTCCAAATGATCTGGTTTTTGGCCATGCAGTGCGTGGCTCTCTAGCTGTGTTCCAGGACAGCTGGGGAACAGTAGAGCATCAACTCCTGTTAAGTCAGATGATAGTTCACTCAGAGTGTTTCTGCATTCTCAATTGCCCTAGACTACTTTTATATAATACGTTGCATTATATTGAAATTTGCATGCTCTATTGGGGCATTTGGATGACTGTAAACATACTGAGTTGATTACATTTATTGAAAGTTACCCTGCACTGTTTTCTGATACACCCTCTCGTACTCATCTCATTATGTTGATGTTGGAGATGCTCAGCCAATAAGGCAGCGCGTCTACCGTGTATCTCCTGACAAGCGCAAGCACTTAGATGCAGAAGTCAAGTACATGTTGGATAACGATATTGCTGAACATTCTTTTTCCAGTTGGGCTTCACCTTGTCTGTTAGTCAAGAAGCCTGATGCATCTTTTAGGCCATACACAAACTATCGTAATGTTAACAACATTACAAAGCCTGATTCCTTTCCTTTTCCTTGTATGGAAGATTGTGTTGATCAAGTGCGTTCTGCAAAAATTGTGAGCAAGGTCGATCTTCTAAAAGGGTACTGGCAGGTCCCCTTGTCTCCTAGAGCAAGGGAAATGTGTGCTTTCATCACAACTTCTTATACAGTTATGCCTTTTGGTTTTCGTATTGCACCTGCAACATTTCAGCGCCTCATGAACTGTCTGTGGTTTGGACGGATGTGTGGTGTACTTGGATGACATGGTCATTCATAGTGACACCTTGTCTCAGCATGTCCAATGTATACAAGCACTGTTTGATAGGTTGGCTTGGATGCATTTGACAGTTAATCTGGCCAAATGTGAGTTTGATAAAGCAACGGTCACTTAGCCTGACTGACCACTTTTCCCAGATATGGTTCGCCCAGTGCATGCCAAAGTTGAAGTTGTTGAGCAGTGTCCGCCACCGATGACTAAGGAGTTTATGCACTTTCTCGGTATGGTTGGTTATTATTGACGCTGCTGTAAGAACGTCTCCTCAGTGGTAGCACCCCGGACCGACTTGCTTAAGGCTCAGATGAAGTATATTTGGTCGGACAGATGTCAAGCAGCATTTGGAGAATGTAAAGACGTGTTCTGCTCAGTGCTCGTTGCCCCTTGTTTGAATGACCTGTTCATACTCCATGTACTGTAGATGCTAGTAATGTAGGCCTTGGTGGGGTTCTGTTGCAGGCAGATGAGTTACTTCTCTAAGAAGATTAATTCATACCAGCTCAATTATTCTGTGGTAGAGAAGGAAGTGCTTGCGCTTATTTGGGCTCCAACATTTTGATGTGTATGTTGGTTCTGGTGGCATCTCTCGTGGTGTACACAGATACTAATCCCCTGACATTTCTGAGGTCCTTGCAGAACCCAGAGGCTTATGAGGTGGGCGCTGTTTTTGCAGCTGTACAATTTGGAAATTCGCCCAATTAAGGGCAAAGAAAATGTCCTTGCCGACGACTTGTCCCGCGACGTGTCCCCTGGATGGCAGAGGTGGGTCAGGGGATACAGGTGGATGTTTGTTTGGTTTGGTAATAATTGATGCAATAAGGCTTTTTTTTTTTTTGGGGGGGTTCTGTTTTGTTTTTGTTTCAGGTTTGTGGTGGAATCCCTTTGTTGGGTACTATGAGCCAGGTCGTAACATTGAACATCTCATTCCAAAATCATAGGCATTGAAATGGAGTTGGTCCCCCTCTTTGCTGCAATAACAGCCTTCACTTTTCTGGGGAGGATTTCCACTGGATGTGGGAGCATTGCTGCAGGGTCTTGCTTCCATTCAGCCACAAGGGCAATAGTGAGGTTGAGCACTGATGTTGGGCGATTAGGCCTGGCTCTCATTCGGTGTTCCAATTCATCACAAAGGTGTTCGATGGGGCTGAGGTCAGGGCTCTGTGCAGGCCAGTCAAGTACTTCCACACGATCTCGACAGACAAACCGTTTCTGTAGGAACTTTGCTTTCTTCATGGGGGCATTGTCATTCTGAAACAGGAAAGGACATTCCCCAACTGTTGCCACAAAGTTGGAAGCACAAAATCATCTAGAATGCCATTGTATGCTGTAGCGTTATGATTTCGCTTCACTGGAACTGAGGGGCCTAGCACGAACCATGAAAAACAGCCCCCGACCATTATTTCCTCATCCACCAAACTTTACAGTTGGCACTATGTATCGGGGCAGGGAGCGTTCCCCTGGCATCCGCCTAACCAAGATTTGTCCGTCGGACTGCCAGATGGTGAAGCGTGATTCATCATGCCAGAGAACGTGTTTCCACTGCTCTAGAGTCCAATGGTGGTGAGCTTTACACCATTCTAGCAGATGCTTGGCATTGCACTTGGTGACCCTAGGTTTGTGTGCGGCTGCTCGGCTATGGAAACACATTTCATGAAGCAGCATATGTTAGGAAGAACCCTACAGCCTTGGGCTTGTGTTGGGACTTTTCCCTGACGGAGAAAATTACCTGGTCTGGAAAACAACCCTTAGTCTCCTATCTCCTAGTCACATCCCCTAGCTGCATAGCAGTGTTTTCCCTAGACCCTTTAGCATTTTCATATCTGAAGGAAGTGGATAGGTGTCAACAAACAGGTGGAAGGAAGCTCCCCTAAGTCCTTTGGTAAACTACAGGAGGAGGTTGTCTGCGGTTCAGGGCCCCAGGCACATTGTTCAAATCATGCTCCATTTATTAGGGCATATCTAGCTCAAATTCACTGCTATCTAGCTCAAATTCATCTCTATGTCCAGTGACTACGATTAAATCTGACAGCTAACTGTTTTATGTGCTCAGATCAGCGTTTATTTGCAGGTCAGGGAATTGTTTTAAGAGTCATTTTATAATCTAACCATTTTGAGTCATACCATTCCTGTTACATTCTGTATACACTGATTGCCGGGGCATATGCTTTGAACAAGTATTACGGCATATCTGCAGGAAGCAGATTTACAAATCCAAACCCAATTGCAAATGCATGCACTCAGGAGTGTGGTAAAGTGAAAGCAATTCACAATGTATGCCAACCACCCTGATATATCAGAGGCAATATTTAATATAACACGCTACCTGTGATCGCCCAGGGCTAGATAATTACATTCACTTCTATCTCCCACATTTCCCTCTGCACTACTGATGCAAGGGAGTGAGGAGGAGGAAGCTAAGGGGGATGGGTGGGGTGGCAGTGGGGTCTGAATCGATATAGAAAACATTTTATAGGGGGAATTGGAAGGACATGAGTGCATTACCATCATTCTGAGAGAAATGTCTGTTAAACGAGTGAATACTTCAAGCCCCAAAAAGAAAATTAGAATGTTAAGGCGGTTTGTATTTGTTTTTAGATACAAAAGATGGAACGGCCTCGAAGACTAAAGCCACTTTGAAGAAATGACAGATTTGAGATAATACATTTATAGTTTCCTTGGTGTCTGTCTTTCCAACCATAAATACACAACAATAATACCCTAAAGGCAACATGTCAATTGAAAATCGTACTTTTTAACTGTCACAAAATGACACCGACACTTGACATAATATAGCATTTGAATAAAACATCACACCTTTCATGTATTTAATTGGATAGCTGGTGGTCCTTTTCTTAATGATTACATTGTCTAGACAAACAGCGAAGTAACACTGCACTCTAAGTGAATATCACCCTTAGGGCAATACATGTTTCCTTCCAAATGAAGACACACTGGTTGGTGCTGCTGTTGTACTCTGTCACATCAAACAGATCATGCTTTTGCAATCAAATGGCATATACAGAGCAAAGCATGACCGACAGCAATCCTCACCGGCGGCCATCTTAAAGGAGATAACTTGCCTCCTGTCATCGCCCAGTGGCTCGCTGGTACACCCATTCTAACTGGATGAAAATGAATCTACCAAAGTCAATTCTGGTTCTACCTCCACGTAAGAGCAGCTCCCGCTCAGCCCAGTCAAAGCTCTTCTCGGTCCTGCCACCAATGGTGGAACAAACTTCCCCCTAAAGTCAGGACAGCGGAGTCCCTGCCCATCTTCCTAAAACGTCTGAAACCCTACCTCTTTGAAGAGTATTTTTAAAAACTCTCACGGCTCCCCGCTACAGATGCACAAAGATCAGGCCCCAAAACATGCTAACCTTTTACCATTAACAATAACAGGGAAAGTTAGCATTAATGTAGAAGTGTTCAGAAACATATTCCATTCTTATTTACAATAAAAGTGACTCTAAAAGGACACAATACATGATTTACCATTCATTTCTATTGGGCACAGCATTATCCAAAACAAACTGCAAATGCATCCAACAAGTTTGTATAGTCACAAACTTGATGTGGTCATTGACTGCTAGGAATATGGGACCAAATACTAAACATTTTCTCTGTGCTCCAAGCATTGAGCTGTTTGTGACTTCAAGCCTATCAACTCCCGAGTTAGTTCGCGGTAATAGTGTTTCAATCGGTGACGTCACTCGCTCTGAGACCTTGAAGTAGTTGTTCCCCTTGCTCTGCAAGGGCCGCAGCTTTTGTGGAGCGATGGGTAACGATGCTTCGAGGGTAGCTGTTGTCGATATGTTCCTGGTTCGAGCCCAGGTAGGGGCGAGGAGAGGGACAGATGCTATACTGTTACACTGGCAATACTAAAGTGCCTATAAGAACATCCAATAGCCAAAGGTATATGAAATACAAATCATATAGAGAGATATAGTCCTATAATTCCTATAATAACTACAACCTAAAACTTCTTACCTGGGAATCGGCTTTTTTTTGGTCCTCCAATAATCGGTTTCAGTATCGGCGTTGGAAAATCATAATCGGTCGACCTCTAATGTGTGTGTATGAATTCCTGCCTCGTTGTCTTTGATTATGGCAGCGTCCCCTGCAGCCTAACATTTGTCTTTGTTATCAGCCAGACACTGGAGCTTTGAGAGGGCTGACTGTGTTGTCTGTCACAGCACTGGGGGATTCCTCCCCAGCCAGCTGCACTGTGAGAGCTGCTGATACACATAAGATGTTCCACTGTGTAGATATCTCACTCACCAGCACTGATAAAAGGAAACACTGCTTTTTCATGATGTTGACACGTCCTCTGAGATTTCTCTCTGGAATAGTCCCGAGAATTCAAACTGCCAAGTTCTCATTAAGACTATTTTTGTGAGCAGGGACTGATGAGAACAAAAGTCCCAGAATCCAACTTGGATGCATTGGTTTTGTAAATGTGTCTTCTGACTTTAACCATACAAGAGAATAAAAAACGAACAAAAAGGGTCCGTAGAGTTACTTTACCACACAAACCAGTCTGTTTCTGTTTGAGCCTTGTCTTTGTCATGCAACCCAAGCTAAAAACCAAGTGGTAGAAATACAGGTAAAAATAGTCCCAACACATCCACCAAGTGGCTGCACAGTTGGCATAACCCTCTTGGGAAAGCTCCTGCTACCTAACTACTGTACATCCCAATAGCCAGAGCCACATGCCATAAAGTACAGCACAGCAGTGATATGACTTGGGTTACATCCCCCGTGGTACACAGCAGTGATATGGAGGACATATATTCCTCTGGGGGAGAACTTACCGGAAGGTCATCTGGAAGACCTGTCCCAGGTTTACTTGCTGACTCTTGTTGTTGTATCCATGCAGCATCTCCCCAAACAGGGTGTCATTGAAGCGGACATCCTGTCTCTGGCACTTTGGCCCCTCACAGTTCTCTTTCTGGAGAACACATGAGCGTCCGTCTGACCCCAGCTTGTACTCCTGCACACACCTGAGTGGGGAGGGGAATTCAGGTGGCAATAGACATGCATAAAAACATAGTGTATACATTTAGGCACTGTACACACGGTAATACATGCACACACATGCCCGCATACACACACACCAGCATACACACACACACACACACACACACACACTAGAGAAAGTGTACCCAACTCATAGAAATAATAGATTGCAGAAGAATGTATGATTTAGCGGTCTAACATTTCAAATGAAAGCCCTTGTGTAAGCAGCGCAAACATTTAAACCCGGACTTGTCTGCATTAAAGACAAACTGTCGTTGGAGTTGCACATTCAGCATTTTCTACTTCAGAAATGGCTGAGATGCACAAACCTAATGCTAATGAAACGCACAGACACACACAGGCAGTCTCATGAATTAGCCTATAGTAGAATAACATATCCGCGTTCTATACTGTACTCTGCCAACGCAGAGGTGAAAATGAGGATCAATCCCACAGTTGAGATCTGTGGATGTGCAACAGTTGTTTCTAACAGTTGTTTTGGCCATCTGTGTAGGTAAAAGGCTCTAGCTCTGTTTTACACTTTTACTGTTCAATTCCGATCACTGACTGACTCACCCACAGAACATGAGGACGTTGCTGGAGGTGGGATCGTCTGGTAGGGGCACCAGCTGTTGGAGACACAGCTGCTCACAGCCACCGTTGAAGCCATCCGTGCAGTCCGTGCCCTTTGAGTAGTCATAGCAACCCATGCCGTCCTTCATTGGCCGCAGCCCGTCGGGACACTGGAGGGGCAAGAGAGAGACACAGTAGTGGGAGAGAAACAGACAGACAGAGAGAATAAGTAGGGGTCAACATATGTATGCAGATCAGGACCCAGGAGACAGACAGACAGCAATGGTCTGCTCCAATTAACAACAAAGAACTCCATCTCCCAGAGTTCTCCTCTAGAGTCAGTGGGGATCTGATGAAGGAGAGATGCAAACAGGTGACCCACCCCCCAATGAAACATGCAACAACAACAAAAACTACTAGGGGAAATGCTGGTTTTAACTAATTAAAACAAGATCTACACGATCAGTCTTTGTGTGCAAAATAAAAAATGGCTAATGTGAACCTAACTCACAGCTAAAAAATGTAAAGAAAGCAATCCAATGTTATCTGTTGCCTTGACTTTACTGCAAATGGCACTCAAGTCTTGAGAAAAAAACAATACACTAATATTGCAGTTAGCCACGACAGCCTTTATAATAGAACGCGTGTGACCACACACACATAAGTATTGCACTTGGGGAATAAATATCTTAAGTAGAAATAGAATGAAACAAACAGACATTGTATTTTTGCTCTTTTATAGTGGCCACTATAGACATCGATCAAGTGGACTGCACATTATTACATTGTACACTTTCTGCCTGTGGACATCTGTTCTACAATGTGCCAGCAACAGTGAGAAAGAGGAAAAGTGTGTGTGTGTGTGTGTGTGTGGTGTTCCGTTCACCTCTATAGTGGCATCCAGCCAGGCCCAGTTCCAACTACACTTCAAGCAAAGCCTCATTTTCACCTAATTCTCTCATTCTGAAAATTAACCACATACCGTCACTGTAGAGGGAAAACATTAGTTAACAGATAGTGGTTAGCTTGTTAGCTAGTTAACATTTCACAGATTGCCAGGGTCCAGTAAGCAACTAACGCGTTATAACTTGAGGTAACAGCAAGGAGTCATATACCAGTTAATACTATAGTGAATTGGTTAGGTTACTAACGTTAGCTCATCTGATGTTGTAACATTAGCTGTCTGACTTTATTAGCCAGCTAATTTTCACACCATAAACTCAATTATTTGATCACATGAGTTGGCTAATGTTGCTCAACATTTCTCTGGCTAGGTAAAGGAGAATAAGATACATCTAGCAAGATACTTAACAATGCTAATACTTGTTCCACCACACTTTCTCCCTCACCTCAAACTTTCCAAATGCCAGTTGTTTTTTGGTTACAGCTCATGAAGTCCGCTTCATCACCTTCTCACCCCGGTCTCCGTGGTCAGCCTTCTCACCTAACCTTACCTTTTCGTTATCGTTCAGGGGACGCGCTGCTGTAACTGCCAAGCTGCCTTTCCGGAGAACTAGTAACTGGTTGTCTCTTCTTTCTTCGGTCGCTTGCTGCTCTGCATTCTGTTGTAATGTAAACGATTGGCTGAGCCTTGGATACAACCAGTATTGCGCCAAATGCGCATCACTCGATCGCTTACAGCTAGTAGTGATCCAACACCCACCACCAATCTTTTCTCATCGGATCTACACGTATCACGAAGATCACCTATTTTGGATTCAAAACGACGAATTTCGCCGAAGGCCGACTGGTTTGCATCCCTGATGAAGTGTTGTTTAGCAAATCAGGGAAAGCAGTCAGAGCAGAGCTCTCCAAATTCCAAATTAGTCTCAACCACATGCATACATTTCACCCGAGACTCACCCCGAAAAGGCATAATATTTACAGCGCAAGTACGCAGTATAAGTCCATACAGCTCCTCCAAAAACCTTTCAAATGAGCAAACGGTTGTATTTAGACATCTTTTTTTGTTTATGGCCTGATAAAAAGAGACTTGTTTATAATGACTTGAGGCCTACGGTGTGTGTTTACTTTAGATTAGTAGACTGATCTGAAAGCTCTGCTGGAGCAGAGTACAGTTTAGGGAGTTAGTGTGGTGATAACCTGACAGTGTTGCTATCACACAGTGGTAGTACCAGACAGTCCCTGATGTTTTAGTGATAAAATGACTGCACAATCCAACTGCTCAAAAGCTTTCAGAAGTAAATTAATCCGAAGTTTTAATTCACTGCCAATTGCACCTCTTTATAGTGTAGGCCTACACTATAATCATGATGTGGCCATTACATAACAAAAACCAATGCAACAATAGGTTTTGCCTGCTATCTTATGTGAAGTTGGCAGGACCACCATCCTTTCATGTAATCCAAAACCAATCTGATCCAACACCTACTGCACACAATCACAAATACAAATCGTTTTTCAAATCTTCAACAACACACTGAATGTATGTATTACCACATGCAAACCCCCCAAATCCCTCTTATTTGATGAAAATCTAAACAACCCGGTGACATCTCTGCTCTGTGATCGTAGTGGCTGCTGTTGTTGTTAGGACGTATCTGAGGTTTATCTTATGTGGATGACGGGCAGCCATAACAGGAGAGTGATGTTGATGTCAGACATAATACCAGCTGACAAACATTTCTATCCTGATGGATGGCCAGATGTCCCAGAGGCCATAGTGGCATGTCACCCCAGGGGATTGTGGGGTAGCATACAGAGTGTGACATTGCCCTTTCATCGACATCTCAAGGCTGCTAAGTGGACGACGGTCTAAACATGTGCGGAAGTACCATAGATGCATAGGTTGACCAGCTCTGGTAAAAATGGGCATTTTACATTTGATTTTAGTATAGAGTAGTGTATATATGGCGTTCAATATAGAGCATTGATATGTCATGTCACTCAATTTCAGAGAGTGAGACATTTTTTAACCACTAATTTTCCCAGGAAGTGGACTTGATCTTTCTGGTGAACCCTTTTCGGTTGTAAGTATTGTGGTTATTACTCATACATACCGGCCATGATACATAGTATGTAGTGATACACTTGTAATGTAGATAAAATAGCCCTGTAGCTGTGGTGTGTTCCTGTGATAACGAGACTATACTGTAGAATGACATCACACACACACACACACACACACACACACACACACACACACACACACACACACACAATCCACTGCAGCTAAACCAATCAATACTGCACTGCTCCCATGGGTGTCTGTCATCCACAGTGTCAATCTGGATCTTTTACCATTAGAACTTGTCATAATGGCGTCTGTACAATAATAGATTCCACAAAAGATCATACAGGCTTCTTGATGTTATCATTGGCCACATGGGTCTGATCAGAATTTATAATGACCAGGGGAGAATAAATGAAGTACTCAGACGGAGTAGAAAGATGTGGAGGGGGAGCGGGAGGGAAGGAGAGATGGGGAATAGGGAGAGCTCCCTCACTTACACTGTAGAGCCTTGGAAGTGCTGTTTTACGAGCCTGTTAGGCTGCGATATTGATCAGCGTTGGAGATGGTGTCGGGGAGGCAGATTAAGAAAACAAATAAAACACAGTGAAACAATTACCCAGCACTCCAAAAGGGCAACAGTAAACGCCCAATGGCCGGTCCATAAATGAAGGCACAGTGTTATATTCTTATCTATCAATAGCCTAATATGGGGACTTACAGAACACAAACACATACACACACCTCAGAGGCTAAATTCACCACCTCATGTGACTGGAAGCTATTAGTTATAAGTTTGTTCTAATCACCTTTCAACACCCCAAGTTTTAATCAGTTTCTGTGCAATTTACTGAGATCCTTTTCCTTAATGACTGGGGGCTCGGCTGACATACACATTTAAATGTTCAATTTTTGTAATTAATCTTAGCGCCTGGCATATCTATTCAGTGGATGAGGTAATAGTCAAGGAGGCGATTGCAGTTGTTGACCCCCATGTGTCATCATACACCAGAGACCGCCATATGGTGAGAAATGGGCTGGATGGAAAAACAGGGAATTAGCAATGATGGGGGAGAAAGAGGAAATACAGAAGAGAACTAGTGGGTTGATAAGTAATTCATATGTAGTAGGGTTTTTAAGTAACACATGCACCAGGTAGAATACACTTTGAGAACGATACATGGTAAATCATATCGTCTGGCGATAGATGTCCAAATGTGTATCTTATCTGACAGCTTGATTCGATTTGGAGCTGACAGAGATGTATGCCCATAGCTTTGTTATTTCTCCTATGGATCGGAAATTAGAGTGATGGAACAGCTTTATTCCACGAGTGCCAAAACACCGAGGACTGACGATCCCCTCAGAGAAATATGTCGTCTCTTGCAGCTGTTACGTTGTCCATTTTAATTCCTCCTATGCTTAATCTTCAAAGTGAAATGACACCGCTGTGTTTCATATTAATAATACATTCATATATTTTCAATGACCCCAAAGTCGCTTTATTGAAGAAACTAAACAAAAAACCGAGATTAAAACAAGTCCATGCCAGAATAACAGCAGGAAGAAATCTAAACATGAAACAAAGAGAAGGGGGGTGGGCTTAAAGAAGGGAAAAGAGTGTGATCTGTCACTGTACATTATGAGTGAGCGAGCAGATGATGTGTGTGTGAGGTGGGGTGGGGGTGGGGTGGGGCTTTGTGGTAGGCCAAGGTGAGGCTTTAGGAGGGACTGAAATATAGAGGGAGGAAGTTCCAGAGCCTTGGAACAACCTGTAAGGTTTCTTAATTTAAAAAACTGCTGAGCCTTTTTCTGAAATTAAATATTAATTGGATTTGTCCATGACTTCTCTTCAAATTTTAAAGAACAAATGGTCAAGTACCAATGCCTCACACACAACTCACAGACTCACAGAACAGTGAGCAAAAGGAGAAGAAGAGATAAAGTGTGGCTAGAGCTCAATTCAATAAGACACATTGTTATTCTCCCTCCATCTAAACTAGTCCCTAAATGTTAACTTGTTCTACATCTTCTTTTCAATAGTGAGCCAACAAAGAACAGGAAAGAGCAGGTGCTCATAATGTTTTGTACAGTCAGTGTACTGTACAGAGCAATATGTTTAACGTCAAATCACAAAATCACAGTATCCAATTGCAATACGTATATTTGTGAGAATTGCAATACATATCGTATCAGCACCACAGTATGTGATAATATCATTTCGTGAAGTCCCTGGCAATTCCCAGCCCTAATATCTAACTCAGCAAAGCTCTGCCAGTCAGGAATAGTCTCTGGATTTAATACTTTTCCCACCGGTTTAATGTGCAGACGGGCTGTGACTGAGCCAAATTGAATTGCTCCTCTTTTTTAACCCTGACACGATCTTATCAGTGAAGACATAAAACACAGCCCAACAGTGGATGGCAGATCTGCCTTGACTCCTAGATTATACTGTGATTATGACATCAAACAAAAGCACTGATTCAATTGTCCCTCTTACTGCATGCAACGTCTGAATAATCAATGCTTTTACGTGTATTACGTGTGTGGACTTCTTTTTTCAAAAGCCTGATATTTACGATAATAGAAAGTTCAATTGTGACAATGCAGTACCTTATTGTATTCAAAATAGTTGAACATATTTTGCTTCGAACGGCTCCGCTACTAATCCAAGCAAAAATAATACGCCTTTTGGCCTATTATGGAGTTATGGCCACTATACATCACAATGATCGACTTTCAGACAATACACTTCAACTTGAAAAACTTTAATAAAAGTCGGCCTAAAGGCTCATCTCTGCCCTTCGAGCCCGGCGAACACCAATATGTACGTCTTCCAGACGGAAGAGAACATGACCTAAGTTAATATTAAGGACATCACCCAGAATCAAAGTCTGTTTGTCATGGAGCATGACTTTGTTTGGAATTCAATCAATGTCTGGAGGTACACCAAAAACTGTGGCTTAACGTTCAGTTTCAAACACAAGTGCATTTTCTTAAAGCAGGAGCAATGCTATTTTCAGACAGTGGGGGTTTGATTTAATTCCAGCCTCGGTGACATTGCAGAAAAGACTAATGTAAACGCTTCACGCAGACTGTCTCCCCTAAAAAAGCGTTCCCCCTGGTACTATAAACGACACGGTCGATCCCCCCGTTTAACCACCATAACCACAGTGAAATGAGGAGCGAATTATGAAAAGGCCTTTGAAGGAAATTCTAACTATTGAAATGTATGGTAGTGAGTTGAGCTGTTCAGTGGGACAGGAAAAGTGGTGATGTGCATATTTCCAGAACGCTGGACCACAGGGACAAGCGGTGATAGGGAGATGAGAAAAAATACACAGCTCATGGTGAGGGGGAGGTGCAATGTTTTCCCCCAGACGTCTCTTCAATATAATACTAAGTAGGGCAACAGAGCACAGATTTGCTACTTGCTCAGAACTAATGATTTAAATCTTGACTTCCAAAGTGTGCTCCACATTGTAATGGTGTGATATATCAATGGAAAAAGTGCTTAGCAACACATAAAGAGCAAACCAAGACTTGTGTATCATTTCCAAAAAGAATTAGAATTTGACAGCCAAATAAAAGTCTAAGATGGAGTCTGAAATCAATGACGCATCAGTACCATACTGCATCCCAAACAATATTCCAGAAGACATCCCAAAAGGAAAAGGGAAATGATGAGGGATATGCCGATAAAATGATGCCATCTGCTCTTTCCTTGACTACACCCATTAATAAGAAGATGGATACTTTATCTGTAGCTACAATGAATGGAGTAGAACTATCTCAGGAGAATAATTCAGCTGGAACAGGTGAACTTCTGCCAACACAACCACTGAGTTGACAGAGCCACATGAACTTCTCCTGGCTTCCCCAGCGAGACTATTGAGCACATCAGGAGTGTGTAGGTGGAGGTGTGTGTGTGTGTGCACTTCAGCACAGATCAATGTGTGCTTGCTTCGGAGCAAGCTTCACAGATTTAAAGGTTAGCTTGGCCTTTTGACTGTGTCAGGGCTGGCACTCTACTGACTCCCACCCCCAGGCAGGCACTCACACCTGTCTGTCAGAAGGGGAGAAGTCTGCCTTAACTCAGTCTTAAACTGTGACAGAACAGCGCTTAAGTTACGTGCCTCTGTGATTTTTATTATGTTCTATTGTGTGTTTATGTGTGACATCAGCTAAACATGCACTAAAGGCAATGCAGTTACAGCGATGGCTCCACATAATATTTGTGTGTCTCGGATGATCTGTGCATTGAGTGGGGGGAGGACATTGATGCTGCATACATATTTGTAAAGTGGTTTTGTTTTGGCCTAATGTAGAGAGACCTCGTTGACTCCTCTTACATGCAGATGCTTCCAGTAAATGTCCTATATAAATGAGAACCCGCATTTCCCTCGTTTACAGGGAACAATAAAGGGAAAGAAAAACATGAACGATGACTTCAAAACCTCTGCATGGACCTCTGCATGGATTTATTTCCATAATGCATTAAATAGGTCTCCGGAGTTCCAGACAGGGTAAAGAAATGAGTCACTTAATGGAATTTAAGCACCAGCGTGGCGGACAACACCATTGTGTGTCTAGCTCCATTCTGACATGGGGTGTTGCAAAGCAGAACTAAAAGAATCAAAGAGAAAATAATACTGCCACAACTCTGACCCTCTGAGACATGCGGTGCAGGGGGAGGTTTTTATCCGTCGCACATGTGCATTAATCACGTAGGCACAGGCAGGGAGCTTTCTCCAACAGTGTTTATTCAGAATACCAATTAATAGAGCATTTCCATTTCCTGGAAGTACAAACAAGTGGTGGGGTAACTAACACCCTCCAAGCTGGAGACTCACGGCCTGAAGTCCAGACTCAGGATGAGAGGAAATTGAAAAAGACGGCCGTGTTACTGTTTCTTTATTTTTTCTTTCTTCCTTCTCTTTTTTAGTTTTTACTTCAGAGGTTGAACACAGCTCTCCGGGCCTTTGATAAAGTTGTGTTTGCATTTCAATGAGCTGTGTTGGGCAGCATTAGTCACATCAATGCTGGTGTCTATCATCTTTGCAAATCAACCCTTTGCTATGGAGTTTGTTAGAAGTCAGTTTGAATGCTGACAGTGGAGGGGAGAGAGAGAGGCAGCAGTCAGTGGAAACTTTTAATAAGATTGTCCGCTGGTCCACACATATACCCTGGGGCTCCATGTGGGCTAGTCTGGGACAACACAATCTTATTAGTCCTGCTTCATTTATACTTCATTCACAGCTGGACTCAGACTTCACTGACATATCAGCAAAAATTCATATTTTATTTTGGCCTATCTGAATTTTAAACATAATCGCTGTATGCAATCAGAGCTTCACAACCAGGCTACTGAGACTGTGTACTTTATGGAAGAAGCTATCTGACATGGTTGTGTCCTACTGGGGTATGGAGCATGATGAATTTATTCAATAACTATGTGCAAGTACTTACAAGGAAATCAAATGGCCTTGAGAGTGATTGGTAGCTTTTCTTTGCTACAGTAAAACATATAGTTATTGCTGGATTTGATAACTATTCATTTTTTTCCACTATTGATTGCGGGCTCCTTGTCTTTGTGGCAACACAAAGCAGAAATCAAATAGCAGCCTATTTCCTAGAAAGTGGGAGGATAATTAGCTTCCAGCGTTGAAACGACCAGCGTAACCTTTGAACCTTGTTATTCATTCTCATCAATAAGACTGCCACCTTTACAGCACCTCAAAGGGCATGCTTAGAATAAATTTACAATTTTAGCTGAAACGGTTAGATATCCTTTAAGGGGACCAATCAGCTTTATTGGGGCGACATTTTATTTTTATTCTGTTGGTAATAAACAAGGATTTATGTTCTTTCTAATCTAAGATAGACATGAACATCAAATCCTTTTAAACTCAACATTAATCTCTATCAAACTCATTGATGTGCAAATGAAGACAGGAATATTGAGTAAGACCAATATGTCTCTGTTATAGAGCAATTTAATCTAGATCGATATAGCAGGATGAGGCGAAATACAGAAGGCAATGCTCAAGGTTTTGTGTGAATTGGTAAGGTTACGACTCACTTTGGAAGAATAAACTGCAGTTCTCAAAATCATCACACTCCTACACACGACAGATTAAAAGTCTGGAACATCTTCACAACAACATGCTACCTTTTAATTTAGAGCAAACAAGTTGCTAAATCCACTTAAATCAGTCTAGATGAAGAGGAGGAGACCGGTTAAAGAAGGAATTTTAAGCCTTGAGACAATTGAAATATGGATTGTGGACGTGTGCCATTCAGAGGGTGAATGGGCAAGACAAAAATATGTTAGTGCCTTTGAACAGGGTATGGTAGTAGGTGCCAGACACTATAAGTGCAGTGAGGCAATGGGATCACATAGCAAACTTGCTTGAATAATTGATTTTAACTAGCTAGCAACAAATTAGCGAGGTGGAACAACAGCCATTCAGCAACATTTCGAATGCGATCTGAATTTTCTAAGTAAATTAATTAGAATTTCACATAGGAACCAGATTGATCCTCATCAAGCCAAAGCTACATCTCAGGTTATTGCACCTGAATATTGTGTTGTCACGCCCTGACCTTAGAGAGTCCATTTTATTTCTCTATTTGGTTAGGTCAGGGTGTGATTTGGGGTGGGCATTCTATGTCGTTTGTTTCTATGTTTTGGCCGGGTATGGTTTTCAATCAGGGACAGCTGTCTATAGTTGTCTCTGATTGGGAATCATACTTAGGCAGCCTTTTTTCCTTTTGCTAGTTGTCGGTAGTTGTCTTCGTTAAATGCATGTGGAGCTTCACGTTTGTTTTGTTGGCGACATTGCAAAATAAAGGAAAATGTACGCTTACCACGCTGCACCTTGGTCCTGTCATTTCGAGGAACGTGACAGTTGTTTTTCTCTTTAACTTCATAATCAAATTCCCAAGACCATCTGGAATCATCTATTTCAGATTACTGTATGACTACTTGATAATTATCCTTTTAGTGGAGGGAAATATTGTACACACCCATGCTCTAACCGCTAGGCTACCTGCCGCCCTTTAGAGAGAGTCTTTGGTAATCAATTGTCCTACTCATAATTCAAAATTATAAAGATTTGGCAGCTTTTATTCTGTTCATTCCTTGAAAGTCAGTCAAATTTATTTTAATTGGCAAGGTGACAGTTTAGATTTCCTCATGTCTGAAGAATATAGGCTACACTAATACACTATTCACAAAAGTCACACTTCTGACAGTAAACTGAAACCATGACAAACCATTGGGTTTTGTCATCACACAAAAAGTATGATGCAATTAAACATGCTAGTTATTGGTAATTATATTACCTCTCTCTGCAGTGACAGGTTGACACCAGTTTGTTACTGTCCTATACCACACCGCATGGGCCTTGGTGGGGTAGTCAGTAGTGTCAAAACTGAAACACTGCTATTGCAATGTCATGCTGGTGCTTTGGGAAATGAAAGCATGTCAATAAATAAAGAGCAGGTTGGTTGGTTGACCTGAGGCCTCGCTACATTAGGGTGCTAATGATGCATAGCTGCTCTGGTTTTCGTTAGTTACACTGAATTATCATGACCACTGGAGAAAAGAACATCATCATATTTCCTCAGACAGTCATCAGACAATATTATGTTACCGAGCGCTATTGAAAAACAACATGATGTTTTGTAGACAAAGCACTCCAATCACTCAAAGGCTACTAAAGGAACCAAAGCCGGATGCCAAGAAACAGAGTGTTTTTTAAACAATTTCTTGGAAGTAAATAAACGTCTGCTTGGCATGCATGTTAATTGCAAATATATATATATATACAACCTCATCCTCGATGTCAGTAAGACCAAGGAGTTGATTATGGACTACATCGATGGGGCTGCAGTGGAGCTAAATCACTAAGGACTTAAAATTGTACACACGGCACGCATCTTCCCCCTCAGGACGTTGAACAAGTTTGGCATTGGCCCTCAAATCCTCAAAAAGTTATACAGCTTCACCATTGATAGCATTTTGATTGGCTGCATCACTGCTTGGTATTGCAATAGCACTGCCCTCGATCGTGGGTGCTACAGAAGGTGGTGTGGACAGTCCAGTATATCACTGGAGCCAAGCTCTCTGCTTCTTTAATATTTGCACAGTCTTTATAAACATTCACAGGACTCTACACACTCACGCACACTGACACTACAACACACACATAACATTCACACACATTTATACTTACTCTACACACACACACACACACTCAAATACAATCTTCATTTACACTGCTGCTACTCCGTTTATCATATATCCTGATGCCTAGGCACCTTACACCTATACTCTATCACTCCAGTATCCCTGCACATTGTAAATGTGGTACTGGAGCTGACTCTGCATTTACATTACATGACCAAAAGTATGTGGACACCTGCTTGTCGAACATCTCATTCCAAAATCATGGGCATTAATATAGAGTTGGTACCCCTTTGCTGCTATAACAGCCTCCACTCTCCTGGGAAGGCTTTCCACTAGGTGTTGGAACATTGCTGTGGGGACTTGCTTGCATTCAGCCACGAGCATTAGTGAGGCCGGGCACTACTGGTGGGTGATTAGGCCGAGCTCGACAAACCATTTCTGTATGGACCTTGCTTTGTGCTCGTCTAGAATGTTGTTGTATGCTGTAGCGTTAATATTTACCTTCACTGGAATTAAGGTGTCTATCCCAAACCATGAAGGACAGACCCAGACCATTATTGCTCATCCACCAAACTTTACAGTTGGTACTATGCATTGTGGCAGGTAGCATTCTCTTGGCATCCGTCAAACCCAGATTCATCCGTCGGACTGCCAGATGGTGATTCATCTCTCCGGAGAACGCGTTTCCACTGTCACTGAGTCCAATGACGGTGAGCTTAACACCACTCCAGCCAACGCTTGGCATTGCGCATGGTGATCTTAGGCTTGTGTGCGGCTGCTCTGCCACGGAAACCCATTTCATGAAGCTCCCGATGAACAGTTCTTGTGCTGATGTTGCAACAGATAGACAATTTTTACAATCTACACTCTTCAGCACTCGACGGTCCCATTCTGTGAGCTTATGCAGCTTACCGCTTTGCGGCAGAGGCGCTGTTGCTCCTAGACATTTCCACTTCAATATTACAGGACTTACAGTTTACCAGGGCAGCTCTAGCAGGGCAGAAATTTGATGAACTGACTTATTGGAAAGGTGGCATCCTATGACGGTGCCACGTTGAAAGTCACTGAGCTCTTCAGTAAGGCCATTCTACTACAAATGTCTGTATATGGAGATTGCTTGGCTGTGAGCTCAATTTTACACATCTGTTAGCAACGGGAGTGGCTAAAATAGCTGAATCGACTAATTTGAAGGGTTGTCCACATACCTTTGTATATATAGTGTAGCTTCTCACTTTCTCGTGTTTTTCTTATTTCTTATTTTTATTTATTTGTTCTACCTTATACAAAGGTTTAGTACTAGATTGATATTGATCACTGCATTGCCATGTTTAGAGCTTTCAAGAAAGGCATTCTTGTGCACGTGACATTAAAACTTGAAACATGAAACTAAAGGGACCAGGGAAAGATCAATCATATTTATTATAATTCTAATTTGATCACAAATTTGGCCCGTTGCAGGGTATTTGAATCAGATAGTAGCAGAATGTAAGGCAATTTAGACAATGGCAGAGAGTTCTAGCTTGATTAATTCTGTTAAATGAAGCAGGCTCATCAGGTCTCAACCTCCTTTTGTCCTGCCCTTCCGTCACCTCCCCTGTTTTTGTTATTATTTGTGTGTGTGTGTGTGTGTCTTTCAAAGCCACCTACTATAGCTTTCCCCACCCTGACCCCTTCAAAATCGCCCTTTTAAGAGGTTTACCTATCTGCCTCTCATCCACTCTTTCAGTGATAACAGCTTAGACAGAGAGGGGGAGTATACACTTAAAAGGATTAGTTTTCACAAAAACAGCCCAAATATGATTGTTTTAGCAATCACCTAAGTAATTTGGAGATGACAAGGACTCCCACTGAATTCTTAGAATGTTGTATTATGGGTTGTTAAAATGACCTATAACTATAATAAAATAACATGGTAAAATAAGATCAGGTCTCTCTTGAAATGTTTTTTATTTTATCTCAACGAGACTAACCTGGACAGATAAAAGTTAAATAAATATAAAAAGTTAATAAATGCCTACTGTATTTAAACAACAATTACATAACTTGATTCTAGGCAGAGATACCTATTGCATCTCACTTTGCTTAGTCACCCACACAATGTGCTTTATTTGTTGTCAATCAAAACTATTTTCCTTGACTTTTATTCCAATTGTCCTCTTCTCTGATTGTAATGTCACCTCTGAAGTAAATGTTAAATCTGTCTTCATATTCATGAAAACCATATGGCATAAGACAAGTTATGTCAAAATAATACCCCCTTCTGTTACCTATGATGGATGAACTAGTGCCTTTGCTCTTTGAAGAAAATGCCATAGTTTAATCTCGTAAAATATAAAGCCATAATTCAATGTCAACGGAAAATATTAAATGAAAAGCTAGCCCCACTTTTGAGTGGATAATCAGACATTGAGGACAATGTCTTTCTTAGTGGAGTTGTATTGTAGCACACATCCCACTTTGAATGTTTGGATGAAAATTGGTAAATTGGGAAAAGAGTGATACAATTGAAAAAACAACAACACATGGTAGTATCAAAAGTATAAAAAATGACCATGGTAGTACAATGAAAAAAAATGCCATGTTTACTATCATGTTTTTTTGGTCACTACCATGGCATTATTCTCCTGCAAAAACACATTATTTTGCAACGAAGGTCTACTGTAACCTCAACATCACTCTGAGATTCTTTTTTTTTTTTTTACTTTGAGTTTCACTTACTTAGCTAGCAAATGCAGCTAGATAGTTTAGCCTGCTGAAACACCCTGCTCAAACGAGGGCACCAGCAAGATGGCAGTCCGTGCAGATGCATTTTTTGGTATCTGAAGGAATTATTGGATTTACTCACCAAAATATGACACTTTGGTCATTTCTAAGGTCATAAAACCATGTATGAATATGGTTTAGTTGGTTTAATAACCTCTCTTGGGTAGGGGGCAGTATTTTGAATTTTGGATGAATGAGGTGCCCAATGTAAACAGCCTGTTACTCAGGCACAGAAGCTAAGATGTGCATATGCATGGTAGTATTGGATAGAAAACACTCTAATGTTTCCAAAACTGTTCAAATAATGTCTGTGAGTATAACAGAACTGACATGGCAGGGGACAACCTGAGGAAAATCCATCCAGGAAGTGGGATATTTTTGATGTGGGTACTTTTCCATTGAATGCCTATACAGTATCTGTTGGGTTAGGATCTAGATTTCAGTTCCTATGGCTTCCACTAGATGTCAACAGTCTTTAGACATTGTTTCAGGCTTGTATTCTGAAAATGGAGGAAGAATGAGACCTTTCTTTCAGTGGACTGTAGAAAGAAGCAGAGCTCGTTTGCGCGCGTGACCGATTGCGCCGTTTGTTGTTTTTCCTTTCTATTGAAGACGCTATTGTCCGGTTGAAATATTATCAGTTATTTAGACAATAGACAACCTGAGGATTAATTATAAACATCGTTTGACATGTTTTGACGAACTTTACCGGTACTATTAGGATGTTTTCGTCTGCATGTCGTGACCGCCTTTAAGCCAGTGGATTACTGAACAAAACGCGCCAACAAAATGTAGTTTTTGGGACATAAAGAGGGACTTTATCGAACAAAACAAACATTTATTGTGTAACATGGACTCTTGTGACTGCAAATATATGAAGATCATCAAAGGTAAGTGATTAATTTTATCGCTATTTCTGACTTTTGTAAATCCTTTACTTGATTGTAAAATGTTTGTATGCTTTTGTAAGCGGGGTGCTGTCCTCAGACAATTTCATGGTATGCTTTCGCCATAAAGCCATTTTGAAATCTGACACAGCGGCTGAAATAACAAGAAGTTCATCTTTAAGCCGATGTATAACACTTGTATTTTTATGAATGCTTAATTTGACTATTTCTGTATTTTGAATTTGGCACACTGCAATTTCAAAAATAGATAAAAGGGCAACTTGCTTGGAGGACATGGTTAGGGAGAATACGATTAAAATTGAGGCCATACAAAAATCTGTTAACTTTATATATCGAGAAGTGAAAACCCTCAAAAGTGACATGAAGAAAGTGGAAGTTTTCTGACAGGAAAATGAGAAGGTGGCTGAACTCGAGCAAAAGGTGAATGAGGCAGAGAGATACAAGCGCAAATGGAACCTGAGGCTCCATGGAATTCCAGAGCAGGTGGGTAAGAACATCAAATGCAGAGTTGTTGACATCTGTGGAGCTGTCATTCCCAAATCAAAAGCCAAACTTCAAAAGCCAAACTTCAGGAAAATGTGGACACCATTCATTGTTTGGGAAGACTCAAGGATCAAGACGAGACCGAGGACAACCATCATCCAGTTCACCAACAAACAGATCTACACTGAATCTTCTATGGAGGCAAGCAAAGAAGAGTTCCTCATCAAGCAAAAATTGAGGTTAACAGAGGATCTGACCTCAGCAGACAAAGTGACACGAGAGAAACTGTGGCTGATGGTGGCTGCAGCTCGAAAGGCAGGGAAAACTTTTTTTTTGTCGGTGCAAGAGTGATCATCGATGGAAAAGAAATGCAGCTAAATCAGAACATTTGAGAGAGAGAGCCAGAGTCTAACTCAGACAGAACTGGTAGGCCTAAATACTGCCTAATTTCCTGGTGAAAAGCAGCCTTTTATTGTGAAGAATTTACACAAACACTTTAATGAGAAAAGGCTGACCTGAAAACTGGTAAACTAAAAATTAACTATGGGTGATTATCGTAAGGTCAACACAATGTCTCCCCCTTCTGGGAGTAAGAATAATTTGGTTAATTTATGACCAGTATTTCTCAAATCAAATCAAATTTTATTGGTCACATACACATCGTTAGCAGATGTTAATGTGAGTGGGTTGAAGGTGGTGCAGTTGCCGTACCAGGACAGGACGCTCTCGATTATGCATCTGTAAAAGTTTTTCAGGGTTTTGTGTGACAAGCCACATTTCTTCAGGCTCCTGAGGTTGAAGATGCGCTGTTGCGCCTTCTTCACCACACTGGCTGTGTGGGTCGACCATTTTACTTTGTCTGTGATGTATACGCCGAGGAACTTAACTTTCCACCTTCTCCACTGCTGTCCGTTCAATGTGGATAGGGGGTGCTCCCTCATCTCCTTTGTTTTGTTGACGTTTAGTGAGAGGTTGTTTTCCTGACATCACACTCTGAGTGCCCTCACCTCCTCCCTGTAGGCTGTATCGTCGTTGTTGGTAATCAAGCCCACTACTGTTGTGTGTTCTGCAAACTTGATGGTTGAGTTGGAGGCATGCATGGCCACGCAGTCGTGGCTGAACAGGGAGTACAGGAGGGGGCTGAGCACACACCCCAGTGTTGAGGGTCAGCGAAGTGGAGATGTTGTTTCCTACCGTCACCACTTCTGGGGGTGGTCCGTCAGAAAGTCCAGGACCTAATTGCACAGGGCGGGGTTGAGACCCAGGGCCTCCAGCTTGATGATGAGCTTGGAGGGTACTATGGTGTTGAATGCTGAGCTGTAGTCAATGAACAGCATTCTTACATAGATATTATTTTTGTCCAGATGGGACAGGGCAGTGTGCAGTGTGATGGCGATTACATAATCTGTGGATCTGTTGGGGCGGTATGCAAACTGAAGTGGGTCTTGGGTGGCCGGTAAGGTGGAGGTGATATGATCCTTGACTAGCCCCTCAAAGCACTTCATGATGACAGAAGTGAGTGCTACGAGGCGGTAGTCATTTAGTTCAGTTATCTTTGCCTTCTTGGGTACAGGAACAATGGTAGCCATCTTGAAGCATGTGGGGACAACAGACTGGGATAGGGAGCGATTGAATATGTCCGTAAACACACCAGCCAACTGGTCTACGCATACTCTGAGGACGCGGCTAGGAATGCCGTCTGGGCCAGCAGCCTTGCGAGGGTTAAATGTTTCACTCACGTCAGCCACTGAGAAGGGGGGCGCAGTCCTTGTTAGCGAGCCATGACGGTGGCCCGGTTTATTCCCTTAGCAGGCAAAGGTGTTTAGTTTGTCTGGAAGCGTGACGTCGGTGTCCGTGACGTGGCTGTTTTTTTTTTGTAGTCTGTGATTTCCTGTAGACCCTGCCACATATGTCTCGTGTCTGAGCTGTTGAATTGCGACTCCACCTTGTCCCTGTGCCGACATTTTGCTTGTTTGATTGCCTTGCCGTGGGAATAACTACACTGTTTATATTCGGCCATATTTCTAGACCTCTTTCCCATGGTTTCATAGGCCGTAAGAGTTTGTTCTTAACTGACTTGCCTAGTTAAATAAAGGTTAAATAAAAAATATGTAGTAAGTATTACCACTCTGGATGTTGGTTAATATGAACAGTGAATTGGTCTTGGATTATTCAATATTTGGACATCTAAATATCCTGATAAAAAGGACTTCACTTGGAGTAACAAGAACATATCCCAGACAGTCATGAATTGACTTCTGGTTGATTATTTATTCATTCAATTGAACCATCAATTCTTACTGATCATATTTATATTCTTATCTTTAAATATGAATGGCTCTGAAGTTAATAAACCGAATCAAAGTTATTGGAAACTCAATAGTAGACTGTTGGAAGATGATGATTTCAAGATGGATGCCAAATATATTATACAATAAAATTGGAGGAAAGCCCAACTATTTAAGTCTTATGGGAAATATTGGGAATTAATTAAGAATGAAATAAGACAAACAGCCATAAAGAGAGGTAAATAAATTGCTGAACTTAAAAGATTGAGGGAAGATAAACACCCACAAGGGTGCCCCACAAGGGTGCGTTCTGAGCCCTCTCCTGTACTCCCTGTTCACCCACGACTGCGTGGCCACGCACGCCTCCAACTCAATCATCAAGTTTGTGGACGACACAACAGTGGTATACTTGATTACCAACAACGATGAGACGGCCTACAGGGAGGAGGTGAGGGCCCTCAGAGTGTGGTGTCAGGAAAATAACCTCACACTCAACGTCAACAAAACTAAGGAGATGATTGTGGACTTCAGGAAACAGCAGAGGGAACACCCCCCTATCCACATCGATGGAACAGTAGTGGAGAGGGTAGCAAGTTTTAAGTTCCTCGGCATACACATCACAGACAAACTGAATTGGTCCACTCACACAGACAGCATCGTGAAGAAGGCGCAGCAGCGCCTCTTCAACCTCAGGAGGCTGAAGAAATTCGGCTTGTCACCAAAAGCACTCACAAACTTCTACAGATGCACAATCGAGAGCATCCTGGCGGGCTGTATCACCGCCTGGTACGGCAACTGCTCCGCCCACAACCGTAAGGCTCTCCAGAGGTAGTGAGGTCTGCACAACGCATCACCGGGGGCAAACTACCTGCCCTCCAGGACACCTACACCACCCGATGTTACAGGAAGGCCATAAAGATCATCAAGGACATCAACCACCCGAGCCACTGCCTGTTCACCCCGCTATCATCCAGAAGGCGAGGTCAGTACAGGTGCATCAAAGCTGGGACCGAGAGACTGAAAAACAGCTTCTATCTTAAGGCCATCAGACTGTTAAACAGCCACCACTAACATTGAGTGGCTGCTGCCAACACACTGACACTGACACTGACTCAACTCCAGCCACTTTAATAATGGGAAATTATGTAAATATATCACTAGCCACTTTAAACAATGCTACCTTATATAATGTTACTTACCCTACATTATTCATCTCATATGCATACGTATATACTGTACTCTATATCATCGACTGCATCCTTATGTAATACATGTATCACTAGCCACTTTAACTATGCCACTTTGTTTACATACTCATCTCATATGTATATACTGTACTCGATACCATCTACTGTATCTTGCCTATGCTGCTCTGTACCATCACTCATTCATATATCCTTATGTACATATTCTTTATCCCCTTACACTGTGTATAAGACAGTAGTTTTGGAATTGTTAGTTAGATTACTTGTTGGTTATTACTGCATTGTCGGAACTAGAAGCACAAGCATTTCGCAACACTCGCATTAACATCTGCTAACCATGTGTATGTGACAAATAAAATTTGATTTGATTTGACATGTTAAGGAAATACTTTCTCTAATCTCTATGGAGGACCTTGATGAAGAAGAAAAGGGTCAGTTATTTTCTTTAAGAACTAGAAATGGGGCGAATATATGAAGAGAGAACAAAAAGGGCTTTTGTAAGATCAAGAAGGAGATGGCTTGAGGAAGGTGAAAATTCATAAGCTTAATATAGATGGCAAAGAAAATGAAAACCCCCAAAATATGTTTCAGAATTCTATGGTGATCTTTACACCAGCAATGCCTGTCCTACTAGTGACATACCTGCCTTTCTCGACTCTGTCAAAGACTATGCAAAATTCATAGTTTAAGACTTCCAAGTCTTGTGAGGAATGTATTTTTATTAATGATTTTTTTTTAAATGTAGGGGAGGTCCTGCCTGTTTCTTTGACACAAGGTCTCATTTCTGTCATCCCCAAACCAAACAAAGATCCTATGACGTTAGAGAATTGGAGACCAAGCACGTTAATGAACAATGTTGGAAAGCTACATTAATCTATATTTGCAGAAAGACTTAAAAAAGCTCTTGAGCAAATCATTGATGATACCCAGTCTGGTTTTATGAAGGGCAGACATATGTGTAATAATATTTGACTAGTATTGGACTTGATAGACTACAATGAGCACATTATGGAAGATAGCTTTATTTTATTTGTAGACTTTTACAAGGCTTTTGATACATCTGAAATTATTTACATTTTTGAGACTTTAATTCTTTGGGTTTTGGTCAATATTTTCAGAGTGTAATTAAGACACTTTCAATTATCCCTTGGAACTTCACAGAGATTCTACATTTGACGCCGAATGAAACAAGGATGCCCAATTTCTCCTTTCTTATTTTTATTGGTCACACAAGTTATGGCACTTCATATCAATAAGGATATATTTAGGGGTATTCAGATAGAAGATAAAGAGGTCAAATGTTCACAATTGGCTGAAGACACCACCATTTTTTTAAAGATCATAATGAAGTCAGGAAAGCTATTGAGTGTATTAATGCCTTCTCACATATATGTGGTTTATCTCTGAATATTAGGAAACTTGAATTATTTGCGCTGAAAAGATGTGATGTAAAAGATGTGATCACATATCTTGGTATTAAAGTTAGCAAAGATCATAAAGAAAGGGCCAATTTAAATGTATCTCCCATTGTAGAGAAAATTAGAAAGAGATTTAACTCCTGGTTATTAAGAGATCTTTCTTTATCTGGACGTGTACTTTTGTCAAAATCTGAAGGTCCAGATTAGTTTATACCTCCCTTGCCTTGGATATTCCTCTGTCAGTAACTAAAATGGTTGATACTAAATGATTTAAAGAAGTATCATACAAACTCATTCATAGAATCCACCCTGTAAAGACCTTTATATATAAAGATCTTTATAAAGGTTAAATAAAAATGTGTTTTCTAAAATATTATACACAGATTCAAAATAACTATTGATAACAAATGTGTATTTTGTGGTTGTGACCCAGAAACTATTGAGCATTTATTTTGGTACTGTTCTTATGTCAGAAGATTTTTGAGTGAGTTAGAAGACTTTATTTTAAAAGAAACAACTATTAATGTTAATTTGAGAGAACTGATATGTTTTATTTTGATCCAAATGATATGGACCCAGATTTCACTTTCATTGTTAATTTGTTTATTTTTCATGGCAGATTCTTTATCCATAAAATGAAGTGGACAGAGAACAAACCCCTCTACACCTTGTTAAAGATAATTTAAATATTATTTTGAAATGATTAGTAAGTGTAAAAAAAACAAAAAAGCACTACGTACCATAAAACTTTTTGACAACTTAAAAATGTATCTCGATAGGCCATTTCCTTGTCTGTTAGCTTTATGTACTCATGTTTGTATGGTTTCGTTTTTTGCATTTGTTTTGTTCATAATAATAAAACAATTATAATAATAAAAAAAGAGAATAAATAAATAATGATAATAATAAAAAATAAAACCCCAGCTCAAACAGAAGGATGCTATGCTAGCTAGCTGGCTATGACTTCCCAACACAACACTGGAACCCTTCCAAGTCAAGGTAAGGTTTTGGTATGACTCATTTATTGCCACCGGGATCTGCCGGTGTAACTGCTTACTGACTGTACACTAATGTTATTGCATGATTGTAAAACAGGGATAAACATACTTGAATTTGTCCAATAGAAACTCTTGTTTCCAAATGTTGGACTAATGATTACACCCTATATCAGATAGATAGATACAGGCAAGAGTGTGCAAGGCGATATTGAATGTCACTGTCCATGTGTCACTGTCTGTCACCTCAAATTTGTCTCTCACCCTGTGTGCATCTACATTCATAGATTGTCGCAACCTCATGATGAGTTTAAGGAAAATTTGAGTATCATGTAGTATCATGTACTGCAATCTGACTGCATTTTTTAATTAATTTTTTCATAAAAATAGTGAACCCTCTTAAACCTTGGGACCTGGATAGGGTATGGTGAGAAGAATGAAGGGAGTCTAACACCTTGATAAGATTTAAAATAATTTGTTTATCTGATGCTTCTCCCTTCAATACATTTTTCAGGTGTCTCTCTCATTCAACTGACTAGGCTACTCTTATACATTTCTATATAGCCAACACACTAAAAAACTATTTGTGAAAAGGTATTAATAATCATCTTATCTCATAAATACATTTTCATCCTGTCATTCTCAACCAATCCCTAACAACAGCAAGTTACAATATCTCCCTTTGTTTACACTATGTCTGAACATTCCTTGGAGTCCTCTGTCGCCATGACTTACAACAGCCTAGCTTGACTGGAGCTAATGCTAGCCGAAGCTAGCTTTATGCTAACAGACTTTTATAAATTATTTAAACTATCAAAACGTCAACAAAAAATAACAATAATATCATTACACTCCGCTAAACTTTGTGTTCCATATCCTATGTTTTTAAACTCGCTCACTGTGAAGCTAAGGTATTTATTTAAGGCATTATACTGCCATTGCACCACGGTAATGTACAATTAATTAAGATGGTACCATATGATACATTTGGATACCATTTATCATACTTGTGCATTACCATGGTTGAATGTATAATGCAAGTGGTTTTATCTAATGCACTCATGACAAATCTCACCTTCCACGATTAAAAAAGCAAAGAGCAAGCACATTATCACCATCTATATATCTAAAGTTCCTGAGCCACTAAAGATGCCTTTTTCTCCAGCATGGTATAATTGTTATGATACAGTGCATTCTGAAAGTATTCAGACCACTTGACTTTTTCCACATTTTGTTACAATCCAGCCTTACTCTAAAATTAATTAAATAATTGTTTCCCTCATCAATCTACACAAAATACCCCATAATGACAAAGCAAAAACAGGTTTGAGAATTTTTTGCAAAAATACAAAAATAATGAATTGAAAAAACAAATGTACATAAGTATTCAGACCCTTTACTCAGTACTTTGTTGAAGCACATTTGGCAGCGATTACAGCATTGAGTATGACGTTACAAGCTTGGGACACCTATATTGTCTGTAGAGCTCCAAGGCAGGATTGTGTCGAGGCACAGATTATTCTTTGCAGATCCTCTCAAGCTCTGTTTTCAGGTCTCTCCAGATATGTTACATTGGTTTCAAGTCAACTTGTTTTTCACTTTGTCATTATGGGTTATTGAGTGTAGATTGATGAGTACAAAATACAATTTCATCAATTTTAGAATAAGGCTGTACTGTATGTGTGGGAAAAGTCAAGGGGTCTGAATACTTTCCGAATGTACTGGTTCAGAGAGCAACTCAGATTATTAATCATGGAAGGTTGTTATGCTAACCATGTATGCAGTGACTCTTTTACTTATATTTTTTTGTACTTTTTAAACATTTTCTCCTACATTTTGTGATATCCAATTGGTAGTTAAAGTCTTGTCCCATCGCTGCAACTCCCGAATGCAGTGACACTACCTAGCCCTCCAAAGAGATAAACATTTAAAACATAATGGAAATACAAAGATATGGGTACAACCCGAATCTATCTATTACCTGAAATGCAGCTGTGCTCAATGCTTTAGATGATGTAAGATAATATATACTTTTATTAATCCATAAGAGATGCAAATGTGTCTGGGTTTTGCCTAACCCCTCCGATATACACACACACACACACACACACACACACACACATACTAATGCTGTGTGATTAGTGCTTTTTGAGGTTGGTTCGGTTACATGAGAAAGAAATTCAGATTTTTAAAATTTAAATCGTTTAAAAAACATATGTTATGGGATAATGACATTAAAATGATTTGTGAGTTTCCCTCAGCCATCACCTGCCTTTTTGCTGACACTGACAGTTGGTTGAATGTTGTAACAGAATAAAACAATTAATAAAAGCCCCATGATGGTAGTGAATGCCCATTACTGCTTATCACTTATTAACCATCATTTTTTCAGATGACTTACTTTACTTTAATACTGTACAATATTTCAGTTGTGTATAGTTTATTATTTTTCATTATTTAAAGTCACCATCTCATCTCTGCTCAGGTAGTAGGAGCCAGCCAGACAACCATCGAACGTTATCTCTGTGCTCCCCATTGAACGAGTCATAATATTTAGCTAGGCTAGTACTGCAGTAAGCTAGCTGGCTGACTGAATCATTTTTCAAGTTGGTTCTTCGAAGTAGATAAGGCATACTTTCACGACTGCTTATTACCAATAACACAACAATCAATTGGGTAAAGCTACCTCACAAAATGTCCCAATTCCTATAGCCGTTGTTTTGTTACGTCATTCCTCTCGTATGGTCTGTGCGTATGTGCCACAATTGATTGTGGTCATTGAAGTTAATGACCACGTTTCTGTGCTGAACTTGGTTGAATATTTGCCTAATGAAAACTACAACGTACAATCAGCCCAGCTTTCCATATAGTTCTTGACTTAATGGGCTTATTTGACATTGCAAACGACTATCAACTGACTGATCTACAAATCACTTTGCATCATAAATAAACTACTCATTATTATTTGTAGATCAGTCAGTCAATCACCATTCACCCAATCACCATTCACCCACAATGCATCAAGGATTTGATTTCTCTCTAGAGAAATGGCGTGTTGAGCACACAAAAAAACAGAACTAAATGGAATTAATGTTATTGTACCGACGTTGGTCAATCAGTTGTTTTAATAAAAATTTTAATAATATATAATATAATTCAAATATATGAATTGCTCAGCACTAACAAAAACACACATTAGGTTGGAGAGACTGGAGCAGAGGGCAGCTGTAAAGGGGGCTCAATGAGCAGTTTAGTGGGTTAAGTTCCTTGCTCAAGGGAACATCGGCAGTAGGTGGCACTTGAGATATTGATGCCTGCAACCCTCTGGGGCTACCGCTGCCCCCCTGCTGCCCCCATTGTATATGGGTGTTAAAGAAATATGTAATTTTCCATCTCTTTACAAATCAGAGGCATGTAAAGTCATGTAAGCTGAAACGGGTTAACACAAAGTTGCACTATAAGGACACAATTGCCCACGTTGTTGGTGAATCACCATGAGTAAGATAATATTAAGGCAATATTAAACAATAAATTAAATGTGGGTAAAACAATTTCTCTGATAGTTGTGTGAGTTCTTCAGTCAGGACTGTATCCATCACAGACACAATCCCGTTTAGACTGTCTCTCAGAGTACCACAGCAACAGTTGGGCTATTGGGAAAATCTCCCTCGATTCAGCAATTATTTTAACAGTCCCAGTCAAAATGCATGGGGAAATTGCAGTATCAGTGTTTGGCTCTCATTCGTTGTGACAAACAGCCCACAGGCCAGTCATATTACAACCCTACCCCCTAATGATCAAGCCATACATCACATAGCTACCCAACTGGCTCATTAATTTAATTGGTTGACAACTCAAGCCCGCCCAAACTACCATCAAACCTCTGGCATTGGACCTTTGCCATCTCTCCTCCCATTGTAAATATGCCAACAACCAACCTCCTTCACACAAAGACGTAGTGTATTGCATATCAAATACGTTTCCTACAGTCGGCTACAGTATGTCAGCATGTTACTTTTAATTACCACGTATCTGTTCTGAACTTGTTTGAATATTTGCCTAATGAAAACTACAACTTACAATCAGCCCACCTTCTCACATAGTTCTTGACTTAATGAGCTTATTTGACATTGCAGACGACTAACAACTGACTGATCCACAAATCACTTTGCATCATAAATAACTACTCATTATTATTTGTAGATCAGTCAGTCAATCACCATTCACCCACAATGCATCATGGATTTGGTGCTCTTGAACATGGCCAATTTCTATTGTGAATGATTTTCTCTCTCTCTAGAGGAACGGCGTGTTGAGCTCACAAAAAAAAACTAAAAACTAAATGGAATTAATGTTATTGAACCGACGGCGGTCAATCAGTTGTTTAATAAAAAAAAAATGAATTGCTCAGCACTAACACATACACACATTAGGTTGGAGAGACTGGAGCAGAGGGCAGCTGCAGTGGAGCGCTCAATGAGCAGTTTAGTGGGTTAAGTTCCTTGCTCAAGGGAACATCGGCAATAGGTGGCACCTGAGATATTGATGCCAGCAACCCTCTGGGGCTACCGCTGCCCCCCTGCTGCCCCCATTGTATATGGGTGTTAAAGAAATATGTCATTTTCCATCTCTTTACTAATCAGAGGCATGTAAAGTGATGTAAGCTGAAATGGGTTAACACAAAGTTGCACTATAAGGACACAATTGCCCACGTTGTTGGTGAATCACCATGAGAAAGACCTCCAAGTGGTATAAGGCAATATTAAACAATAAATTAAATGTGGGTAAAACAATTTATCTCTGATAGTTGTGTGAGTTCTTCATTCAGGACTGTATCCATCACAGGCACAATCCCATTTAGACTGTCTCTCAGAGTACCACAGCAACAGTTGGGCTATTGGGAAAATCTCCCTCGATTCAGCAATTATTTTAACAGTCCCAGTCAAAATGCATGGGGAAATTCAAATAACAGTGTTCGGCTCTCATTCTTTGTGACAAACAGCCCACAGGCCAGTCAAATTACAACCCTACCCCCAAATGATCAAGCCATACATCACATAGCTACCCAACTGGCTCATTAATTTAATTGGACACAAACTTGAGCCCGCCCAAACTCCCATCAAACCTCTGGCATTGGACCTTCCTGTCTCTCCCATCTCTCCTCCCTTTGTAAATACGCCAACAACCAACCTGCTTCACACATACTGTACATCAAATAAGTTACCTACAGAAGGCTACAGTATGTCAGCATGTTACTTTTAATAGGTGTGGCAATTAATCTACTACTGAGCATTCATTTTATTTCCTTTTATGGGAAACACTTTATTTGAGGCTGTGTTTCAAGAATCATGATGAAGTGGTTTTACACGTGTTTGACTTCCTTTCCATAAACAAGCAGGTGCTCTGAACCTCCACACTTTTGCCAATCACAAATGTAAAAAAAATATCCCAAGATCAAAATAATCATCATCATGGAGAAAATAACAACATTGAGAATGTAGTGGTAAACGACTGTCGTCTATCACCTTTGCTCTGTATCAATGTGTACGTGCTAATTAGCAGATATTCAATTGCTAAAAGCATGTTCAATATAAAGTCAAACTGAATCACATAAATATTCAAAGTTAAGGGAGCTTATGAATCTGCAATCCTCAAGGTGAGAAATTACATTTAGATTTTGCACTTCATTATGCAAAAATTATTATTATAAACTCAAAACAAGAAATGTCCTCTCACTGTCAACTGTTATTTTCAGCAAACTTAACATGTGCAAATATTTGTATGAACATAAGAAGATTCAATAACTGAGACATAAACTGAACAAGTTCCACAGACATGTGACTAACAGAAATGGAATAATGTGTCCCTGAACAAAGGGGGGTCAAAATCAAAAGTAACAGTCAGTATCTGGTGTGGCCAAGTACTGAAGTGCAGCTCCTCCTCATGGACTGCACCAGATTTGGCAGTTCTTGCTGTGAGATGTTACCCCACTCTTCCACCAAGGCACCTGCAAGTTCCCGGACATTTCTGGAGAGATTGGCCCTAGCCCTCAACCTCCGATCCAACAGGTCCCAGACGTGCTCAATGGGATTGAGATCAGGGCTCTTCATTGACCATGGCAGAACACTGACATTCCTGTCTTGCAGGAAATCACGCACATAACGAGCAGTATGGCTGGTGGCATTGTCATGCTGGAGGGTCATGTCAGGATGAGCCTGCAGGAAGGGAACCACATGAGGGAGGAGGATGTCTTCCCTGTAACGCACAGCGTTGAGATTGCCTGCAGTGACAACAAGCTCAGTCCGATGATGCTGTGACACACCGCCCCAGACCATGATGGACCCTCCACCTCCAAATCGATCCCGTTCCAGAGTACAGACTTCGATGTAACGCTCATTCCTTCGACGATAAACGCAAATCCGGCATTCACCCCTGTTGAGACAAAACCGCAACTCATCAGTGAAGAGCACCTTTTGCCAGTCCTGTCTGGTCTAGCGACGGTGGGTTTCTGCCCATAGGTGACGTTGTTGCCAGTGATGTCTGGTGAGGACCTGCCTTACAACAGGCCTACAACCCCTCAGTCCAGCCTCTCTCAGCCTATTGCAGACAGTCTGAGCAATGATGGAGGAATTGTGCGTTCCTGGTGTAACTCGGGCAGTTGTTGTTGCCGCCATCCTGTACCTGTCCCACAGGAGTGATGTTCGGAGGTACTGATCCTGTGCAGGTGTTGTTACACGTGGTCTGCCACTGCAAGGACGATCAGCTGTCCGTTCTGTCTCCCTGTAGTGCTGTTTTAGGCGTCTCACAGTACGGACATTGCAATTTATTGCCCTGGCCACGTTCACGCAGATTAGCAGGGACCCTGCGCATCTTTCTTTTTTTTTCTCCCAGAGTCAGCAGAAAGGCCTCTTTAGTGTTCTAAGTTTTCATAACTGTGACCTCAATTGCCTACCGTCTGTAAGCTGTTAGTGTCTTAACGACCGGTTTTTACAAATTATCTTTGAAGGACAGGGTCCTGAAAAAGGGCCATTTCATTTTTTGCTGAGTTTATGTCTTACTACATTTCTATCTAGAGGTTTTAAAGAGGTGACAGTAACTCACCATACAGCCTGTTGAGTCGACTCTGCGGTCCGACACACACTTGAAGTTCTTCCTGCAGCCCCCGTTGTCCTGGGAACAGTCTCGGACCGGGCCGAAAGACGCCAGGAGATCATCTACTGCCTCAAAGTAAGTGGACATGATGGCCTCCTCCCTATGATGGACAGAGAAGAGGAATACTGTCATCAATAGACTAATCAGAATAAAGCCTGAGCACTCAGCTGAACATGTGTCTGAGGATGTCCTAATATGGACAACACACTGGAGGTACTTCTGATGTATATGAGGTTTGGTTAGTTGTACATAAAGAAAAGGAGATCAAATACAGGTGTGTTGAAGTTATTTTGGGGGGGGATGCTTCAAGGTCCACATATCTATCATAAAGCAAAGGTCTGCTCTATATAATGTTATTATCACAATAGCCAAATCTGTATTCGCTGAATTTCCTATTGTGGTGACCCTTGTACTTCTGCAAAGGGTATACTAGCACTATCATATTGTTGCAAGAGAAATAATACTGGAATAAGAGAGAGATTGAAAAGGAGTCATATTGTCCCTTCTGTCCTTTCTGTGCAGTCACATGACTTCTGTTTGGATATGTTGCTGCTGTGCTGTGGTCTGAGGGCAACTGGTACAGATGGAATTCATCTATTCAAGTTGTATCTTAACTCAATCCCATTGTGGAATCCATCTCCAAAAGATATACTGGGATGTTTGGGCCATTGTTCAGAGAGAGAGGGGAGAGGGAGAAATAGTTGACCCTTGTATGTATTTACATTTACATCATGCGCTGCTGCTACTCTGTTTATCAATTCAATTCTATTTGCTTTATTGGCATGACATAACAAAGTACATATTACCAAAGCATACATTGGAGATTTACAATATTAACATAATATTGTCAACGTTACAACATTAACAATAATCAAGGTTCGATACATTGAACAATAACAATAATATATCCTGATGCCTAGTCACCTTACCCCCTATACAGTATATACACTATACAATGCCTTTGGAAAGTATTAAGACCCCTTGTTACATTACAGCCTTATTCTAAAATATATATATTTTTTAAATCCTCTGCAATCTACACACAATATCCTATAATGATAAAGCGAAAAAAATTTTTTTACATTAGTATTCAGACACTTTGCTATGAGATTCGAAATTGAGCATCCTGTTTCCATTGATCATCATGAGATGTTTCTACAACTTCAATGTAGTCCACCTGTGGTGAATTCAAATGATTGGACACAATTTGGAAAGGCACACACCTGTCTATATAATGTCCCACAGATGACAGTGCATGTCAGAGCAAAAACCAAGCCATGAGGTTGAAGGAATTGTCCTGAGACAGGATTGTGTCAAGGCACAGCTCTGGGGAAAGGGTACCAATAAATGTCTGCAGCATTGAAGATCCTCAAAAACACAGTGGCCTCCATAATTTCTAAATGGATGAAGTTTGGAACCACCAATACTGGCCGCCTGGCCAAACTGATCGGGGTAGAAGGGCCTTGGTCAGGGAGATGACCAAGAACCCGATAGTCACTCTGACAGAGCTCTTGAGGTCCTCTGTGGAGATGGGAGAACCATCCAAAAGGACAACCATCTCTGCAGCACTCCACCAATCAGGCCTTTACGGTAGATTGTCCAGATGGAAGCCACTCCTCAGTAAAAGGCACATGACAGCCCGCATGGAGTTTGCCAAAAGGCCATTTAAGACTCTCTGGTCTGATAAAACCAAGATTGAACTCTTTGGCATGAATGCCAAGCGTCACGTCTGGAGGAAACCTGGCACCATCCCTACGGTGAAGCATGGTGGCGGAAGCATAATGCAGTGGCAATATTCTTCAGCGGCAGGGACTGAGACTAGTCATAATTGAGGCAAAGAGATCCTTGATGAAAACCTGCTCCAGAGCACTCAGGACCTCAGACTGGGGTAAAGGTTCACCTTCCAACAGGACAATGACCCTAAGCACACAGACCAAATAACTCAGGAGTGGCTTCAGGACAAGTCTCTGAATGTCCTTGAGTGGCCCAGTAAGAGCCTGGACTTGAACCCGAATGAACATCTCTGGAGAGACCTGAAAATAGCTGTGCTGCAATGCTCCCCATAAAACCTGACAGTTTGAGAGGATCTGCAGAAAAACTCCCCAAATACAGGTGTGCCAAGCTTGTAGAGTCATACCCAAGAAGAATAGATGCTGTAATCGCTGCCAAAGGTGCTTCAACAAAGTACTGAGTAAAGGGTCTGAATACTTATGTAAAGGAAATATTTCAGTTTAGTTTTAATAAATGTGCAAAAGATTCTAAAAACCTGTTTTAGCTTTGTCATTATGGGGTACTGTGTGTAGATTTATGAGGGGGAAAAAACTATTTAATTAATTTTAGAATAAGGCTGTAATGTAACAAAATGTGGAAAAAAGTCAAGGGGTCTGAATACTTTCCGAAGGCACTGTATATACAAAAGTATGTGGACACCTCTTGAAATTTGTGGATTCAGCTATTTCAGCCACGCCCATTGCTGACAGGTGTATAAAATCGAGCACACAGCCATGCAATCTCCATAGACAAACATTGGCAGTAGAATGGCCCGTACTGAAGAACTCAGTGACTTTCAACGTGGCACCTTCATAGGATGTCAAATTTCTGCCCTACTAGAGCTGCCCTGGAGAACTGTAAGTGCTGTTATTGTGAAATAGAAATGTCTAGGACCAACAACGGCTAAGCAGCAAGGTGGTTGGCCACACAAGCTCACAGAATAGGACCGCCGAGTTCTGAAGCGCTTAGCCCGTAAAATGTGTCTGTTGTTGGTTGTAACACTCACTACCGAGTTCTAAACTGCCTCTGGAAGTAACGTCAGCACAAGAACTGTTAGTTGAGAGCTTCACTATCTGGCAGTTCGACGGACGAATCTGGGTTAGGCGGATGCCAGGATAACTCTAACCCGAATCCATAGTGCATACTGTAAAGTTTGTTGGAGAAGAAATAATGTTCTGGGGCTGTTTTTCACGGTTCGGGCTAGGCCCCTTACTTCCAGTGAAGGGAAATCTTTACGCTACAGCATACAGTGACATTCCAGATGATTCTAGACTTCCAACTTTGTGGCAACAGTTTAGGGAAGGCCCTTTCCTGTTTCAGCATGACAATGCCGCCATGCACAAAGCGAGGTACATAAAGAAATTGTTTGTCGAGATCGGTGTGGAAGAAATTGACTGGCCTGCACAGAGTGCTGACCTCAACCCCTTTCGAACACCTTTGGGATGAATTGGAACGTTGACTGCAAGCCAGGCCTAATCGGCCAACTTCAGTGCCCAACCTCACTAATGCTCTTCTGACTGAATGGAAGCAAGTCCCTGCAGCAATGTTCCAACATCGTGTTCCAACATAGTGGAAAGCCTTCCCAGAAGAGTGGAGGCTTTTATAGCAGGAAAGGGATGACCAATATTAATGCCCATGATTTTGGAATGAGATCTTTGACGAGCAGGTGTCCACATACACTACATGACCAAAAGTATCTAAATATGGTATTGGAACTGAACCTGTGAATAGCTTCTTGTATGTATATTTAGTGTAGCTTCTTACTTTCTCGTGTTCCTATTTCTTATTTTTATTTCTTGTGTGTTTTTGTTCTACCTTATTTAATTTTTGTGCTACATTGATATTGATTGCTGAATTGTTGGGTTTGGAGCTTGCAAGAAAGGCATTTCATTATACTTGTGCATGTGACTTAAAACTTGGAACTTGAAATAGAAGCACACAAACACACAGAGATAGATAGAAGAATGGATTAAAAACATGCCTTTCTTGAATCAACACTCCCACTTGAATTTTTTTTTTTTAAATCAGCGCTGACATTGCTGATAGCTACTTTGAGGAAAAATGTACTTACTATGACAGATATGTCCCATCTAGCTATCTTAAGATGAATGCCCTAACTGTAAGTCTCTCTGGATAAAGCATCTGCTAAATGTAAATATAAAATGAAAATGCCCAAGGACACAGGTTCATTTGTGCAATACTAGAGGCAAACAACAAAAGCATGCCTGGGTAGTTGGGTGAGTGTGTGTCACCGTGTAACGAGCACCAGTTTGTTCAGAGCCATCAAAGCTGCCGTGCTAGTGCCTTTCCTCTGGCCTGTGGTGTTGGGGAGCAGGTGGGAGTCTGCAGGCGTGAAAGTGACAAGGGGGATTACGAATAGTGGCTTTTTGGTCCAGCCGCTTCCGAAGTCTCCTAATGTGTTTGGATATGATTTCCCATGGCCAGAGATCTGGCAGAGCACGGGGGCCTGCCAGGGCCTGCCAGCTTGGGTACAGGGGGCTGCCTGATAGGCTGATGTCTGATAGCCCTCTGCTTTACACAGGTGTCTGTGCCCGCGCTGCCCAGCCCACAGGGAAATTCAAAAGTCATTAGAGGTGTAACGGCAAATAATGAAGCCATCAGCACTCTCTGTGTTTAATCTGAGCTAAGACACAGTGCCATGCAGGCTTCAACATGGTAGTGCTAGCTGGCTGTCCTTTCTTAAATCTACACTGAACATAAATGAAACATTCAACAATTTCAAAGATTTTACTGAGTTACTGTTCATAGAAGGAAATCAGTCAATTGAAATAAATTCATTAGGCCCTAATCTATGGACTTCACATGACTGGGCAGGGGCGCAGCCATGGGTGGGCCTGGGAGGGCATATGCCCACCAATTTAGGAGCCAGGTCCACCCAATAAGTTTAGGGCTTTATTAACAACAGAAATACTCCTCAGCATCCCCCCTCCTCTTCAGACGTTCCCGCAGGTGAAGAAGCCGGATGTGAAGGTCCTAACCAGAATGGAAAGTGGGAGGCCCCGGTGCACAACTGAGCAAGTGGACAAGTACATTAGTGTGTCTAGTTTGAGCAACAGGTGCCTCACAAGTCCTTAACTGGCAGCTTCATTAAATAGTACCCGCAAAACACCAGTCTCAACAGCAAAGAGGTGACTCTGTGATATCAGGGAACTTTAACATTTCTACAAAGGTGATACAAAGTTTTCAAAAGAGACAATAAGGGCATCCATCTTTGCCCGTGCAAAACAATGAGTAGCCAACCACAACGACAATCTGCAGAGAAACACACACCACAATAAGATACATCTTAAGGGGATATGGTTTTGAGCTCCTTCTTTATTGCATTCTTTCGCTAGAAAACAAAAAGCAATCTCGACCAACAGTAAAAGATGGTTTAGAAAAACCTGAAAAATAGGACAGCGTGACAATATTGCAGTGTCTTATTTACTGTAGCTATACAGTATCACTGTGACAGACTTGGTTCACCTAGAGTTCTAATTCCAATCAGTATGGAAATGGTATGGTATGTGCGTAAGGGAATAGCTTAATTCTCTAAAGTTCACTGAAGCCCTACACATCTCTATATAAAGATGGTCCCCCTGTGGAATGTTTCCACTTTTGTATTCATTAGTGACATTATAGATTGCTCGCAATATGTCTTACTGCTACGGTTTCCTATTAAATTAACACTAGGCTTTCTGGTGATTTCACTGAAGCTCAAATACCCTACAGCTATTAAAACATGTGGTTGACATTATTATTCTATTTTCATCTCTCTACCTCTGCTCTGCTTGCAATAGGAAACACACACAGGCAACACATACACTTGCGCCAAATGCCCACACATCCACCCACACACAGCAATTTCCAGTTGGACCACGTGTGAGAAAGTCATTTTGTGAGAAGAGTGTTGAGAGAGAGGGGAGGATGAGTTAGTGGTGAATGTGGCATGCAGGGGGAGGGAGCAATAGTTCATATAGTGGATATCATAATTCATGTGAAGGGTGTATTCTCGATGTATTTGGCCTGGCCTGCCCCCCTGCCGCGTCCTGACTCCCCAGGAAGGATTTGTGGGGAGATAAAGTTAAAACAGAGGCTTAAATTATGCTGCATCCCCTAATGCACTTCACCTCTCCATGAGGTGGAATGTATATAGAGACAAAAACAGTTCTACATTTTAATGAAACCAATATGGCTTCTCTATGTGTGGTTTTAAACAATGGCAGGACCGATCTCCGAAAATAGCCCTTTATTCATAAAATTTCCCCCCCCCCTTAATCACCGTTATGAGAAACTATCATTCCGGCCTTACATTCTTCTATGGAAAGTGAGTGGGTACACAATTTAGCAGGGTCAGTTCACGAGGAAGTGCGATCAGGCACAATCACTGCAATTAAAATGTTCATGAAGTTGATGCGATGGCAATTTACTATGTATGAAGCTGTCATTTGTGAGGCATCAGGGGTAGGGGCTGATGGCATGTCGCGCACCGGGGCTAATTGAAGCACCGGAATGCTCCATCCATTAAGTTGCTAATAAAGCCAACAGGCACCGCCCGCTAGCATTGTCACATACAGCCGCTCTTTACGAGGTACAGCAGCCGCTTGAGAAAGAGGGGGAAAAAAACATACACACATAAAATGAGTATCCAAAACATTAGGAACATCTTCATATTGACTTGCACCCCATTTTGCCCTCAGAACAGCCTCAATTCGTTGTAGCATGGCATCTAAAAGGTGTGAAAGCGTTCAATTGGGATGCTGGCCCATGTTGACTCCAATGCTTCTCACAGGTGTGTCAAGTTGGCTGGATGTCCTTTGGGTGGTGGACCATTCTTGATACACACAGGTCACTGTAGAGTGTGAAAACCCCAGCAGCATTGCAGTTCTTGACACACTCAAACCGATGTGCCTGGCACCTACTACCACCCCGTTCAAAGGCACTTAAATATTTTGTGTTGCCCATTCACCCTCTGAATGTCACACATACACCTTCCACGTTTGAAATGTCTCATGCTTCGTCCACACTGATTGAAGTGGATTTCACATGTGACATCAACAAAGGGATCATAGCTTTCACCTGGATTCAGCTGCTCAGTCTGTCAGTGTGCATACACACAGGCTACACGTGGGGTTGAGGGCCCCACTTTGTGTACTATTAAGTGGTGCATTAAGGAGCTGACTCCTCAGTGTTATAGCAGAAGAAAGAAGAACGGTGTGTTTGCTCACCGCGGCACCGCAAGCCGGGAGGTCGCTTTGGCTTCAACACCTCTCCTTGCCTGACAATGTGTTAGGAGTGGAGAGAAATAATACGGACAACATTGCAACATGTCCCTCTGAGGAAAAAAGCTGAGGATTGATGGTCGCTTTTCGCTGGTCGCTGCCTGAATAAGCAGCGTGCTTTTTAAAGGCTGGAGACATTAAGTTATTCAGTAGACATAACCTTGTGCAGTCTTGTCACAATAACTAACAACATTTGAATTGAGAAGTTGGTATTGTTGTTGTTTCTGTGGCAACCTTATATCATCAGCATCCAATCTCTACCTATTTCAATTCCTTTATACTTTCATGGGTTCGAGATTGGCTGAGGAAAAACCTAACCATCGGTAAAACTGAAAGCCAATGCTTTCAACAATGTTTTTGTCATCTGAATCTTTGTGCTGTGGCGCTAACTACTAAACTGCCAATCAAGCTTTAGTGAGAAATAAATAAGAAAAATTAGGCTAGATAATAAAAAAAGCGAGAGATGAAGAAAGGGTCAATCCACCATTTATCTATGAACGTTGTTGGAAGTTTGAACTCTTTTCTTTCACTTTGGCTCTGAGACAAATCTGGTGCCGTATTACGAGTCCCTTGTCAGCCAACACTCAAACCACCTCAGCTTCTCCGTATGAAAAAAATATAATGAAAAACAGAATGTGTGAAAAAATACATTGATATTTTCCACTGGGAAAACATGTTAGCTTGACCGGCAGTAGCTACATGTTTGGATGCTGGGACCACCTCTGGCTGTTTAACCAAGCATGGGTATTGAACTCCACATGCCCACTGTGGGGTGAGCGTGAGGATAAGGAACCCCTGTGGGACATGTGTTTTTCATAGAATAGGAACAAAAGTGTCTTCTTTGGAACAGGGCCGTGGGGAATTGAGCACACAGGGAGGAAAAACGTGTACAGGAGAACAGGTGCCACGCTGTGCTAACAAACCACACATTCTAGCGCTTTGTGTGTGGCACTCATATCGCAGTGGCAATTAAGAGACACAAACAAATAAACAAGTGAAAAACACCTTGGGCATGTGCCAGTTAACATACCAAGAAGCCTCCAAAGTACACACACGTGCCACTGAATGAGAACAATGGGATGCATATTGCAAATCCAATTATTTCAAGGGATGAAACTAGATTAAAATAAACTCATTTGGAAAACAAAACAATAAGGCGTCCTGCCTTATGTAACATATTCAGCGTCCTGGAATAACCTTGTATGTCAATTTTTGTCTTTTATGTTCAATTTATGTTCAATTTATGAAAAGTTTACTTCTTGGAGATACTGTACAAGGTTTTTCCAAGACACTGATAATATATCCCTTCAACAGCACTTTCCACCAATAATTATGAATGTAGTTATGTAAGCCTTTATAAGAGCTCTTATAAGGAGACAAAAGTTTTGTGAAAAGTTATTATTATACAATGTGCTGAGGTGTGATGGAAGGGAATGTGCTCATATGATTCAAATAAGCTGTTAGCATTTCTTCTGACACAGGCTGTATCCATACTTAAAATGCCCCACCACAGCTATCCTCAAGCTAGCTAGTGTTTTAGTGGGATAATTGTTTGTTAAAAAATCTAGGCGGAGCTAGCCACTCTCTGCCTTAATGAATGATTAGAGTGAAACAGCTGCACATCAAGACAGACATCAAGGGGCTTAGCAACTCGGTTTGAAACCCAGTCTGGAGATTAATACTTTATTTTTAACAGCCTACACATACACAGAGTGGAACTGCTTCCAGAGTACATAAGAACAGAGAGCCCAGTTCTTTGGGAGAAAGCAAATAAAAGGAGAAGCGGTGTGTGGAGAGGAAGAGAGGGAGAGGAGAAATAGAGTGCAAGGGATAACAAGATGGGGAACTAAAAGTGGATGAAGAGAAAGAGGGAGAAAGAACGGCAGCATGGGAAGTGCTATCAAACACATCATAGTGCGATTAAAACATACTCTGGTGTTCAGTCAGATAGCCAGAGGATATGTGATCTGGTTCCTGTGAAATTAAACGTCCTTTTTCTTCTATTGTTCTATCTCTCCCAGTCTCACGGAGTCTTCACTGAGAGAAGACTGTGGCTCTGTATGGGCTTTCATGTGCAGCTGTGCACACAGCTTAGCAGTCGGGAGAAGGCCTGATTCCCCAAATTGCAGTCTAGGGACTCTGACAGCCTGTTCTGAGATAGCATCAAGCACACGCTCTTCAAAATCACAGACATTTTATTCAAAACAGCCTTGATGTTGTTGAGGAAATGAAAGCATGCTAAACTGACTGAGCATAATTAGCGTGAGCTGTACTGTAACAAGTTCAAGACAGCATTAATACTACATATTTAATATAAAAGCACATTTTCTTTAAGTGTTAAATTCTTATTTTAGTGTTTCATAACTTCCCCATTGTGCTGTGATATACAATTGGCACTATAATACAATATTGCCATTGTTCAGGAAATTGGTCCAATTACAAATATTTGTACAAAGTTTTATTTCAAAGGGTATGTTATGAGCATCCGTGTAAAAGGCATTGAGGACTATGCTATGATCTAAAACATTAAGTCCAATATCTCCATCTCAGTTACAATCTTTCAACAGTTGGCTGTACATCTTCTTCTCTATGAACAATATCCAGAGGGTGTCCCATTTTCCTCATCTAGATTTATTCTCCCTTCACACAGCAACTGTTTCCCTAGGCTTCCTATGATCACACCACCATGTTGAGTCAAAGCAGACCTTTGTTGAACAGAAGGGGTCCCTCTGGGAAGGACAGATACATATTAAACATAATGGCTTCAAACACAAACAAACAGAAGGGCGTCAGAAAGAAAATTATTACGTATTAAATTCAGAGGCCAGTTCACACATAATCCAAATATATGGATTTTGTGTGAATTCAGGCAATTATACAAAAAAGGAATGTTTGTAGCGTGATTAATGTAAGCTTTTTTTGTAATATTAGTAAGCTTTTTTTGTAATATTACACTTCATAATTCAAATAGCTTGTTTCACACTAAAAGCTGTATGACTCAGAGTTTAATTTTGGTTGCCTTTGAGTGATCTTGGTAATACCATAGAAATGGCTTGAGCATTTTAATGCGAGGGAGAGCGAGAGAGACTGTTTGTCACGGACGTCCTCCTCTTCATCTGAAGAGGAGAGGCGAGAAGGATCGGAGGACCAAAATACAGCGTGGTATATGTTCATCATGAATTTTAATAAAGAAAACACTGAACACTGAAACACACTATACAAAAAAAATAAACGAAATAACGACCGTGAAGCTAATGAGAACTGTGCTGACACAAGCAATCAACATAGACAACCACCCACAAACAAACAGTGCAACCCAGGCTACCTAAGTATGATTCTCAATCAGAGACAACAAATGACACCTGCCTCTGATTGAGAATCATACTAGGCCGAAACATACAAATCCCCAAATCATAGAAAAACAAACATAGACTGCCCACCCCAACTCACACCCTGACTATACTAAATAAATACAAAACAAAGGAAATAAAGGTCAGAACGTGACACTGTTATAGGCCTAATACTACTGATATGACTCGAAGCTGAGCCAAGAGGTGTTTGCACCCAAAAGTACAATCAAATAATATAGCTAGTAAAAATGTAAATAGCTGATGTATTCATATAGAGTAATTTCATAAGAATAGTTGTTGTAGTAATTGTAGTACTATTAGTAGCAGTAGTACTACTAGTACAACTAGTAGCAACTAGTAGCAGTAGTAAATAAAATCGAATCAAATACACACGTTTAGCAGATGCTATTGCAGATGCAACAGATGCTATTGTGGGTGCAACAGATGCTATTGTGGGTGCAACAGATGCTATTGTGGGTGCAACAGATGCTATTGCGGGTGCAACAAAATGCTTATGTTTCTAGCTCCAACAGTAGTAGTAGTAGTAGTAAAGCACTAAATAAAGCACTAAAATAAACTTCAGTTAATGCTAAATACAGCTACTAGAATCTTGGACTAGAACCCCAAAAATGTATCATATTACTCCACTGCCAGCCTCTCTACACTGGCTTCCTGTTAAGGCAAGGGCTGATTTCAAGATTTTACTGCTAACTTACAAAGCATTACATGGGCTTGCTCCTACCCATCTTTCCGATTTGGTCCTGACGTACATACCTACACGTACGCTACGGTCACAAGACGCAGGCCTCCTTACTGTTCCTAGAATTCCTAAGCAAAAAGCTGGAGGCAGGGCTTTCTCCTATAGAGCTCCATTTTAGTGGAACAGTCTGCTTATCTCTAGCCTAGTGGTTGGACTTGTAACCAGAAGGTTGCAAGTTCAAACCCCTGAGCTGACAAGGTACAAATCTGTCGTTCTGCCCCTGAACAGGCAGTTAACTCACTGTTCCTAGGCTGTTATTGAAAATAAGAATTTGTTCTTAACTGGCTAGCCTAGTTAAAAAAAAGACCAAAAAAAATCCATGTGAGAGTTTTCCTGTTTTCAACTCTCTAGAGACAGCAGGAGCGGTAGAGATACTCTGAATTATTGGCTATGAAAAGCCAACTAACATTTACTCCTGAGGTGCTGACCTGTTGCACTCTCGACAACCACTGTGATTATTAGTATTTGACCCTGCTAGTCATCTATGAACATTTGAACATCTTGGCCATGTTCTGTTATAATCTCCACCCGGCACAGCCAGAAGAGGACTGGCCACGCCTCATAACCTGGTTCCTCTCTAGGTTCCTTCCTAGGTTCTGGCCTTTCTAGGGAGTTTTTCCTAGCCACCGTGCTTCTACACCTGCATTGCTTGCTGTTTGGGGTTTTAGGCTGGGTTTCTGTACAGCACTTTGTGACATCGGCTGGTGTAAGATGGGCTTTATAAATACATTTGATTGAATTTGATTGATAGTAGTACCTTACTGGTGGTTGATAGAACTGGAACAACATCAAGTCATTATAAATCAAACTGACATACTTTATAATTATTAATTATATTTATTGTGTGTTTTTGTTCTACTTTATTTGTTGATGTATTTTTGATGGTACTACTGATATTGATTACTGCATTGTTGAATAAGCAAGCAAGGAAGGCATTTCAGTATACTTGTGCACGTGACAACACAAACTTGAAAATGAATTATTTTTGACCGTATCTAGTCACAGCAGGAGAGCAAATATCCCCACTTGACTTCAGTCACTCACAGTCTTCCACTGGCTACCTCCTTATTCACTTTCTAGCAGGATAGCACATTACTTTGAAGGACCATATGGTGCATAATGCTATAGAACACAGAGGCACAACTACTACAATCATTTACAGATGCAGTGCAAAATGGAATCTCAATCTATAAACATGGTATTTGAATAATGCAAGACATCATTCCGTCCTCTCATGTCACATCCTGTATAACAAGTCCTCCAGCTCTGGAGCGCAACTGTTCCTAGCTATCTGACCGTCCAAAATCACAACAACACACAGCCTTCTGCTTCTGCAATGTGCATGAATCGTTATGTGCATGAAACATTCTTCTTCTTAGAGCTGGGCGATATGCCCCAAATATAATTTCACATTTGACAGTATAACATTATTTTATGTTTTAATGGGACTCTCTCATCAGTTTAATACTGTTACTTCAACCAAAAATCAATTTCTGCATTTCCTTCACTCATTTGTTATCATTTCTACACTATACCCCATTTGTTTTGTCTTTGTATTTTGTGAAAAAGTCCCTTTTCATTTATAAGAATAATTATTATTTTACAGTATTTTCAATGGATTCAATGGCAGTTCTTACTTTCACCACAAGGTGTATTCTGCCGATTACTAAGGTGCATTTGGTACCTGCACTGCAGCACAGACAAGATGCATGGCAAAAAAGTACATGTGCGCACCATCGGCCTCACAGGCACTATTCATGACAAAAACATTTACATGTGCACACCATCGGCAGCACAGCCTCACAGGCACTATTCATGACAAAAACATTTACATGTGCACACCATCGGCAGCACAGCCTCACAGGCACTATTCATGACAAAAACATTTACATGTGCACACCATCGGCCTCACAGGCACTATTCATGACAAAAACATTTACATGTGCACACCATCGGCCTCACAGGCACTATTCATGACAAAAACATTTACATGTGCACACCATCGGCAGCACAGCCTCACAGGCACTATTCATGACAAAAACATTTACATGTGCACACCATCGGCCTCACAGGCACTATTCATGACAAAAACATTTACATGTGCACACCATCGGCCTCACAGGCACTATTCATGACAAAAACATTTACATGTGCACACCATCGGCCTCACAGGCACTATTCATGACAAAAACATTTACATGTGCACACCATCGGCCTCACAGGCACTATTCATGACAAAAACAATTACATGTGCGCACCATCGGCCTCACAGGCACTATTCATGACAAAAACAATTACATGTGCGCACCATCGGCAGCACAGCCTCACAGGCACTATTCATGACAAAAACAATTACATGTGCGCACCATCGGCCTCACAGGCACTATTCATGACAAAAACAATTACATGTGCGCACCATCGGCAGCACAGCCTCACAGGCACTATTCATGACAAAAACAATTACATGACCATCGGCCTCACAGGCACTATTCATGACAAAAACAATTACATGTGCGCACCATCGGCAGCACAGCCTCACAGGCACTATTCATGACAAAAACAATTACATGTGCGCACCATCGGCAGCACAGCCTCACAGGCACTATTCATGACAAAAACAATTACATGTGCGCACCATCGGCAGCACAGCCTCACAGGCACTATTCATGACAAAAACATTTACATGTGCGCACCATCGGCCTCACAGGCACTATTCATGACAAAAATTTACATGTGCGCACCATCGGCCTCACAGGCACTATTCATGACAAAAACATTTACATGTGCGCACCATCGGCAGCACAGCCTCACAGGCACTATTCATGACAAAAACATTTACATGTGCGCACCATCGGCAGCACAGCCTCACAGGCACTATTCATGACAAAAACATTTACATGTGCGCACCATCGGCAGCACAGCCTCACAGGCACTATTCATGACAAAAACATTTACATGTGCGCACCATCGGCAGCACAGCCTCACAGGCACTATTCATGACAAAAACAATTACATGCGCGCACCATCGGCAGCACAGCCTCACAGGCACTATTCATGACAAAAACATTTACATGTGCGCACCATCGGCAGCACAGCCTCACAGGCACTATTCATGACAAAAACAATTACATGTGCGCACCATCGGCAGCACAGCCTCACAGGCACTATTCATGACAAAAACAATTACATGTGCGCACCATCGGCAGCACAGCCTCACAGGCACTATTCATGACAAAAACAATTACATGTGCGCACCATCGGCAGCACAGCCTCACAGGCACTATTCATGACAAAAACAATTACATGTGCGCACCATCGGCAGCACAGCCTCACAGGCACTATTCATGACAAAAACATTTACATGTGCGCACCATCGGCAGCACAGCCTCACAGGCACTATTCATGACAAAAACAAAATGTGCACCATTCACAGGCACTATTCATGACAAAAACAATTACATGTGCGCACCATCGGCAGCACAGCCTCACAGGCACTATTCATGACAAAAACAATTACTATTCAAAAACATTTACATGTGCACACCATCGAGCACAGCCTCACAGGCACTATTCATGACAAAAACATTTACATGTGCGCACCATCGGCAGCACAGCCTCACAGGCACTATTCATGACAAAAACATTTACATGTGCGCACCATCGGCAGCACAGCCTCACAGGCACTATTCATGACAAAAACATTTACATGTGCGCACCATCGGCACTATTCATGACAAAAACATTTACATGTGCTCACAGGCACTATTCATGACAAAAACATTTACATGTGCGCACCATCGGCCTCACAGGCACTATTCATGACAAAAACATTTACATGTGCGCACCATCGGCCTCACAGGCACTATTCATGACAAAAACATTTACATGTGCGCACCATCGGCAGCACAGCCTCACAGGCTCTATTCATGACAAAAACATTTACATGTGCGCACCATCGGCCTCACAGGCACTATTCATGACAAAAACATTTACATGTGCACACCATCGGCCTCACAGGCACTATTCATGACAAAAACATTTACATGTGCGCACCATCGGCCTCACAGGCACTATTCATGACAAAAACATTTACATGTGCGCACCATCGGCCTCACAGGCACTATTCATGACAAAAACATTTACATGTGCACACCAGCACAGCCTCACAGGCACTATTCATGACAAAAACATTTACATGGCACCATCGGCCTCACAGGCACTATTCATGACAAAAACATTTACATGTGCGCACCATCGGCCTCACAGGCACTATTCATGACAAAAACATTTACATGTGCGCACCATCGGCCTCACAGGCACTATTCATGACAAAAACATTTACATGTGCACACCATCGGCCTCACAGGCACTATTCATGACAAAAACAATTACATGTGCGCACCATCGGCAGCACAGCCTCACAGGCACTATTCATGACAAAAACAATTACATGTGCGCACCATCGGCAGCACAGCCTCACAGGCACTATTCATGACAAAAACAATTACATGTGCGCACCATCGGCAGCACAGCCTCACAGGCACTATTCATGACAAAAACATTTACATGTGCGCACCCGAAGTTCTTGCTAGCAAATTAGCAGCTCTCAACTGTTAGCAGTCCCTTACTGGCGGGTAAGAATGGATGATTTTCATCATTATTACATTTAACAAACCAAACACTGAAATATTGTTATGTAAGGTAAAGTACAAATCCAAGCTGGTCAGTGCATGTAGTAAAATATGGTTTTACTCCCCAGACTTTGTTAAAAAAAATCTGTTTCATATAAAGGTTGACTGGACTGCAGTTAGTACAAAAGGAATTTAATCTTTATCTCAAGCTAGTACTGAGTAATACAGTGAGTTGGTCACTCTCTATTCAAAGCACATCTCCTCACTTATATAAAATAAATCAATATGAGAGAGAATGACCAAGCCAGGAACAGTCACACATAAGCAGACTCCCAGGGCCGTCCGTGCGGTTGCTTCTTGATGTTTTGTAAAATTTGTTTCTAGCAGCAGTGGGGATGACCTATTAAAGTGGCCTCTTCCAATCATTTCCCTGTCCCACTATCAGGAGCTGCTACTCACTTCCCTGTCGTGCCACTAGCACAGTGTGCACTGCACCGGTGTTAATGATTCCCTGGACTTGTATCTGAGTGTACATGTCCCTACGCCTTTTAATAAGCCCTGGTGCAAAACAAGGTTTGGCTCAACAGCACTTATGTTGTATATCAACAGGTTCTAATCATTAATAATTATGGCTGGCATTGGTAAACATGGTAATCACTTCAAGGTCCTTTCTCTTCAAAGATCTCTCCCGCTCTCTTGTTGTCTTGTACTTTCTCTCTCCTCTCTCCTCCTCTCTCACTTTCCTTTTTCTCTTTCGCTCTCCTGGTATTACTATGCTTGAAGGAACTTGAGTTCAATTACAAAACCAGCACAGCTTCAGCCCTGCAGATAATTCTACCCCAAAGTGGCACTGATATATACGATGTCTGTTGTTTAAACGGTGATGTGTTGTTTGGGTACTGAGGACAGAGAGCAGATGGCATTTCAATGTACCAGTAGAAGTCCCATATGTTATGTTGTGAATAAAGCCATTAATGACAAAAATCCATTGCTAGTTATAGGGAAAAATGGATCAGAATTGTTTTTTTAATGGAAAACACTTTTTGGATCGTGTAGCAGTGCTGTATTTAAAGATGCCTCAAAAACGTCTATTTCTGCTATTCCCTTCTTGTTTCAAAACAGGTAATGTACTTAACTCCATTTAAAGTCCCATCTTTTGAACTGCATTAAATAAATAAATGAGGTATATTAGTTTCCAAGGGAACAGGTTCCATAATTGTGAGGAATCAATCTGTATGTCATATGCTCTCACCAGAAAGCTGAACACATAACAGTAGAAACTATTTACTTCACTATTTGGGAAAAACTCTAACGAAATGCCAGTATGAGTCAGAAATACATTTTTGGCCTTGAGAAAATATAACCATATTAGCACCCATGGAGAGGGAGCCCTGAAGCAATGGTCAAAATAAAATACAGAGTTTACACGTTGACATCCATTATTAGATCCAATCTACTAATCTGGGTGGATTAGATGAAATTCATCAATGATGCTTGAGAGGACCTCCTCTCATACCAGCAATACTGAACAAATCCAATTAAAATGCACCAGAACCAGGGCTCTGAAACGTGGGTTTAAGCCAAGTGATGCAGTGCAAGCAATAGACAATGTTACCTGTTGTTAGAGGACGCTGAAAATACTGTGTTTTTGAAAAATCTCTTAAGATTTGTGGGTAGGTGAACGGAGTGGAACTTCCAAGTGCACCACTTCCAACTTCGAAGATTCACTATTCATAACAGACTATTCATATTACATACAGTGCCTTCAAAAAGTATTCAAAATGCTTGATTTATTGCACATTTTGTTGTTACACCCTAAATTCAAAATATTTTTTTTTTTTCACCCATCTATGCACAATACCCCATACTGACAATGTGAAAACATGTTTTTAGAAATGTTTAATTAATATCTATATTACATACAGTACCAGTCAAAAACTCATTTCAGGATTTTTCTTTATTTATACATTGTAGAATAATAGTGAAGACATCAAAACTATTAAATAACACACACGGAACCGTGTAGTAACCCAAAAAGTTTAAACAAATCAAAATATATTTGAGATTCTTCAAAGTAGCCACCCTTTGCCTTGATGACAGCTTTGCACACTCTTGGCATTCTCTCAACCAGCTTCAACAGTCTTGGAGTTCCCACATATGCTGAGCACTTGTTGGCTGTTTTTCCTTCACTCCACGGTCCAACTCATCCCAAACCCTCTTAATTGGGTTGAGGTCGGGTGATTGTGGAGGCCAGGTCATCTGATGCAGCACTCCATCACTCTCCTGCTTGGTCAAATAGCCCTTATAGCCTGGAGGTGTGTTTGGAGTCAGTTTCCTTGAAAAACAAATGATAGTCCCACTAAGCGCAAACCAGATGAGATGGCGTATTGCTGCAGAATGCTGTGGTAGCCATGCTGGTTAAGTGTGCCTTGAATTCTAAATAAATCACTGACAGTGTCACCAGCAATGCACCCCCACACCATCACACCTCTTCCATGCTTCACAGTGGGAGTTACTCTGCATCTCACAAAGACACAGTGTTTGGAACCAAAAACCTACCATTTGGACTCATCAGACCAAAGGACAGATTTTGACAGTCTAATGTCCATTGCTCATGTTTCTTGGCCCAAACATGTCTCTTCTTCTTATTGGTGTCCTTTAGTAGTGGTTTCTTTACAGCAATTTGACAATGAAGGCCTGATTCACGCAATCACCTCTGAACAGTTGATGTTGAGATGTGTGTATTACTTGAACTCTGTGAAGCATTTATTTGGTTTGCAATCTGAGGTGCAGTTAACTCTAATGAACTTATCTTCTGCAACGGAGGTTAGTCTGGGTCTTCCTTTCCTGTGGCGGCACTCATGAGAGCCAGTTTCATCATAATGCTTGATGGTTTGTGTGACTGCACTGAAAATGTTCCGCATTGACTGACTGTCCTTTCTCTTTGCTTATTTGAGCTGTACAAGCCATAATATAGACTTGGTATGTTACCAAATAGGTCTACTCTGTATACCACCCCTACCTTGTCACAACACAACTGATTGGCTCCAACGCATTAAGGAATTAACTTTCACAAATGAACTTTTAACAAGGCACACATGTTAATTGAAAATGCTTTCCAGGTGACTACCTCATGAAGCTGATTGAGAGAATGCCAAGAGTGTACAAAGCTGTCATCAAGGCAAAGGGTGGCTACTTTAATGAACCTGAAATATAAAATATTTTTTGATTTGTTTAAACACTTTTTTGGTTACTATATGATTCCATGTGTGTTAGTTGTAAATGTCTCCAGATGGCGCCGACAGAGAGGGCCACCTCGCTTCTAGTCCTTAGGAAACTTAGCAGTATTTCATTTTTAATGTATTATTTCTTACATTGTTAGCCCAGAAAACAGTATGTGTTATTATATACAGCCGGGAAGAACTATTGGATATCAGAGCGACATCAACGACCAGCAATACGATTTTCCAAAAGCAGATCCTTTGACCGAACCACCCAGGGCATTGTAACTGAATCCAGAGGCTGACCAGTATGCTGTTGTCCCCACATGCTTCAAGATGGCAACCATTGTTCCTGTACCTAAGAAGGCAACGATAACTGAACTAAATTACTACCACCCCGTAGCACTCACTTGTCATCATGAAGTGCTTTGAGAGGCTAGTCAAGGATCATATCACCTCCACCTTACTTGTCACCCTAGACTCACTTTAATTCGCGTATCGCCCCAATAGTTCCACAGACGATGCAATCGCCATCACAGTGGACAAGAGGAATACCTATCCCACCTGGACAAGAGGAATACCTATGTAAGATCATTGACTACAGCTCAGCATTCAACACCATAGTACCTTCCAAGCTCATCATTAAGCTTGAGGCCCTGGGTCTCAACCCTGCCATGTAAAATTGGGTCCTGGACTTCCTGACGGGCTGCCACCAGAAGTGGTGAAGGTAGGAAACCACATCTCCACTTCGCTGATCCTCAACACTGGGGCCCCACAAGGGTGCCTGCTCAGCCCCCTCCTGTACTCCCTGTACACCCATGACTGCGTGGCCATGCACGCCTCCAACTCAATCATCAAGTTTACAGATGACACAACAGTAGTAGGCTTGATTACTAACAACGACGAGACAGCCTACAGGGAGAAGGTGAGGGCACTCGGAGTGTGGTGTCCGGAAAACAACCTCTCACTCAACATCAACAAAACAAAGGAGATGATTGTGGACTTCAGGAAACAGCAGAGGGAGCACCTCCCTATCCACATCGACGGGACAGCAGTGGAGAAGGTGGAAAGTTTTAAGTTCCTCGGTGTAAACATCATGGACAAACTGAAATGGTCCACCCACACAGACAGTCTGGTAAAGAAGGTGCAACAGCGCCTCTTCAACCTTAGGAGGCTGAAGAAATTTGACGTGTCACCTAAAACCCTCACAAACTTTTACAGATGCACAATTGAGAGCATCGTGTTGGGCTGCATCACCGCCTGGCATGGCAACTGCACCGTCCGGCATGGCAACTGCACCACCCATAACCGCAGGGCTCTCCAGAGGGTGGTGCAGTCTGCACATCGCATCACCAGGGGCAAACTACCTGCTCTCCTGGACACCTACCACACCCGATGTCACAGGAAGGCCAAAAAGATGATCAAGGACAACAACCACCCGAGCCACTACCTGTTCACCCTGCTTACCATCCAGAAGGTGAGGTCAGTACAGGTGCATCAAAGCTGGAACCGAGAGACAGCTTCTATGTCAAGGCCATCAGACTATTAAACAGCCATCACTAACACAGTGAGGCTGCAGCCTACATACAGACCTGAAATTATTGGCCACTTTAATTAAACATGTTTAAATTGTATTTATTCCACCTTTTTTAACCAGGTAGGCCAGTTGAGAACAAGTTCTTATTTACTGCGACCTGGCCAAGATAAAGCAAAGTAGTGCAACACAAACAACAACACAGAGTTACACATAGAATAAACAAACGTACAGTCAATACCACAATAGAAAGATGTCTATATACAGTGTGTGCAAATGGTGTGAGGAGGTAAAGCAGTAAATAGGCCAATAGTAGCGAAGTAATTAAAATTTAGCAAATTAACACTGGAGTGATAGATGTGCAGATGGTGATGTGCAAGTACAAATACTGCTGTGCAAAAGAGCAAAAAAGTAAATAAAAACAATATGGAGATGAGGTAGGGAGATTAGATGGGCTATTTACAGATGGGCTGTGTACAGCTGCAGCGATCGGTAGGCTGCTCAGATAGCTGATGTTTAAAGTTACTGAGGGAGATATAAGTCTCCAACTTCAGCGATTATTGCAATTCGTTCCAGTCATTGGCAGCAGAGAACTGGAAGGAAAGGCGGCCAAAGGAGGTGTTGGCTATTGGGATGACCAGTGAGATATACCTGCTGGAGTTCGTGCTATGGGTGGGTGTTGTTATCATGACCAGCGTAATCGCCCGCAGCAAGAGCAACATTGTTGATATATACAGAGAAAAGTCGGCCGAGAATTGAACCCTGTGGTAACCCCATAGAGACTGCCAGAAGTCCGGACAACACGCCATCCGATAAATGGATCACTCGTCACTTGAATAATGTTTACATACAGTTGAAGTCGGAAGTTTACATACACCTTAGCCAAATACATTTAATCCCAGTAAAAATTCCCTGCCTTAGGTCAGTTAGGATCACCACTTTATTTTAAGAATGTGAAATGTCAGAATAATAGTAGAGAGAATGATTTATTTCAGATTTAGTTTCTTTCATCACATTCCCAGTGGGTCAGAAGTTTACATACACTCAATTAGTATTTGGTAGTATTGCCTTTAAATTGTTTAACTTGGGTCAAACGTTTCGGGTAGCCTTCCACAAGCTTCCCACAATAAGTTGGGTGAATTTTGGATCATTCCTCCTGACAGAGCTGGTGTAACTGAGTCAGGTTTGTAGGCCTCCTTACTCGCACACACTTTTTCAGTTCTGCTCACAAACTTTCTGTGGGATTGAGGTCAGGGCTTTGTGATGGCCACTCCAATACCTTGGCTTTGTTGTCCTTAAGCCATTTTGCCACATCTTTGGAAGTATGCTTGGGGTCATTGTCCATTTGGAAGACCCATTTGCGACCAAGTTTTAACTTCCGGACTCATGTCTTGAGATGTTGCTTCAATATATCCACATAATTGTCCTGCCTCATGATGCATTCTACTTTGTGAATTGCACCAGTCCTTCCTGCAGCAAAGCAACACCACAACATGGTGCTGCCACCCCCGTGCTTCACGGTTGGGATGGTGTTCTTCAGCTTGCAAGCCTCCCCCTTTTTTCTCCAAACATAACTATGGTCATTATGGCCGAACAGTTATATTTTTGTTTAATCAGACCAGAGGACATGTCTCAAAGTACGCTCTTTGTTCCCAAATGCAGTTGCAAACCATAGTCTGGCTTTTTATGGCCATTTTGGAGCAATGGTTTCCTCCTTGCTGAGCAGCCTTTCAGGTTTTGTCAATATAGGACTTGTTTTACTGTGGATATATATTATTTTGTACCTGTTTCCTCCACCATTGTTACGGAGTCTAGTTGATAGGCAATCGACTAGCCGGACTGTTCCCCGGACTCCAGTTGTAGCCATTCGTACAAGGCACAAACAAGGCTATTGAACCTGACATTGGTGTCTGTCGTTATTCCTTTATCTAACATATCATACTGAAACATGGTATCAGAAGTGGCTCGGAAAACACACGTTTGTTATTTTTGTAGCTAAGTACAGTATAGGCGCAGTTACGTTCCATATGCGAACACACACCGTTTCCTACTTACAACACTGATCAACTCGTTGTTAGCTGCCTAGCTAGCATCACTACCTACGTCGATGACTGAAGGCAAAGAAATCTCATATTCCATTGCTATGGCAGCGAACATTCCGCCACCAAATCCCATGGTTCTCACAGGGGACTGGAATACTAATTGGGACAACTTCAGGGATGAATTCAAGGACTATGCGCTGGCGACCGGTCTACATGAGAAACCCAACGAGGTACAAGCGGCAACTCTGAGGAGTTTAATGGGCAGCGAATGCAGGCATATCTACCGGCACAATCTCACCCTCACAGCACGTCAACAGTGTGATGCAAAGGCTATATTGGATGCATTGGAGAATTACTTCAAACCCGCCAGAAACGTAATTTATGAGCGGTTTGTTTTCGGAAGCTGTAAACAGGAAGAGGGTGAGTCAGTACACAACTTTGTAACCCGTTTGAGAGAGAAATCCGCCACTTGTGAATACGGGGATTGAAAGATGAATTGATTCGTGACAAAATAGTGCTGGGAATTGCAAATGAGGATACACGCCGGCGTCTACTGAGAGAGAGAGACTTAACATTAGTAACTGCCATTGAAATGTGCCGCACTGCTGAAGTCACTGACATGAGAATGAGAGCAATGGAAATCGAAACCCCACGCTCCGACGTTGATACCGTTCACGCTGTTGCTAGGCAGACATTCAGACTAAACCAATCGAGGCAGAGCAATTCACCACGAACGGTGAACACAGAGATCCCAGTAGCATGTAAATACTGTGGGAATACACACACGTGGCAAAGAGCACTGCCCTGCCTACGGAAAACCATGCAGAGCTTGTGGAACTAATAATCATTTTGCAAAAGTGTGTCTCAAAAGCAAAAGAAGGGTGAGTGAGGGCAAGATTCACTGTGTTGATGATGTCATTCAATGTTCAGAGCTGAAAAGTGAAAGTGACATTTACATGCATGAATCCATTGGGGCTGTACACTCAAGAGGGAAGAAATGGTTTGTGACACTACGATTGTACAACAAGCAACAACAATGTCAACTGGATTCTGGTGCTACATGCAACGTAATGAGCTACAAAGACAAAATCAATCTGGCACCTGACACACATCTATTGCCCAGCGATACTAGACTAAAGCTCTACTCAGGAGAGCTAATGAGCTCTATGGGCACCTTTGAGACGAATGTGTTATTCGGGGACGCAAACACAAGCTGGAGTTTGAGATTGTAAAAACCAGTCAACATCCTCTCCTCTCAGGCTCTACATGCGAACGCCTGGGACTGATCCAGTTCACTGTACCAAATGACCTGCACATTGTGGATCATGTCCAGCATGGACCCCTGTCCAAAGAACAACTACTTAGCAGATATGACGATGTATTCAACATGCCCGTTGAATCTGTGCCTGGGGAGGTACACTTTGAAGTGGATGAGAGCATCACTCCAGTCCAGTGTGCTCCTCGCAATGTGCCCATTGCAATGAAAGTGGCTGTGAAGGCCCAGCTGGACAAGTATGAGACCGATGGCCACATGACTTCTGTGACTGAACCAACTGACTGGATCAGCAATATGGTCATAGTGAAAAAACCAGAGAAGCTGAGGGTCTGCATCGACCCAAAGCATCTGAACCAAGCACTGAAACGATCCCACTACATCATGCCGACACTAGAGGATGTCCTCTATAAGCTTCCCAAGGCCAGGATTTTCACCTTGGTGGATGCCCGAGATGCATTCCTTCAATGCAAGCTGGATGAAGAAAGCAGCCTCATGACTACCTTCTGGACCCCCTGGGGTCGGAAACGCTGGCTCAAGCTCCCGTTTGGTGTCTCGGTGGCGCCTGAGATATACCAACGTAAACAGCACGAGTTACTGGCTGGGCTCAAGGGCATTGAACCCATCGCAGATGATGTCCTGATTGTAGGCTGTGGTGACACAGACGAAGAAGCAGTACGCGACCACGATGTGAAGCTCCTGGCACTGATGGAGCGCTGCCGATCAGTTAAGCTTCGCCTTGGCCTGAAGAAGCTGCAGTTCAAGGTGAAAGACGTCCACTTCCATGGCCACATTCTCCCGGCAAAAGGCCTGAAGCCGGACCCAGACAAGGTCAGAGCGATCCTCGACATGCCAAACCCGTCTGATGCAAAAGGAGTACAGCGTCTCATCAGCTTTGCAAACTATCTTGCAAAGTTCATGCCACACCTATCAGCAGTCTGTGAGCCTCTGCGCCGGTTGCTGGACAAAGACACACCATGGCACTGGCTACCCAAGCACGAGGCCGCAGTGCAGGAGATGAAATCTCTGGCTTCATCCATGCCAGTGTTGCGCTACTACGACGTCATGAAGCCTGTCACAATCCAGAGCGACTCCAGCCAAAGGGGACTTGGATGCTGCCTTATGCAGGAAGGCCAGCCCGTTGCGTTTGCCTCGAGAGCGCTCACCCCCACCGAACAAAACTATGCACAAATTGAGAAAGAGTGCCTCAGCATCGTCTTCTCCTGCCAGCGATTCCATCACTACTTATATGGGCGAGACCTGGTCATCGCTGAAACTGACCACAAACCACTCATTGCCATATTCAGTAAACCTCTCCTCAACGCGCCCAAGAGGCTTCAAAGCATGCTCCTGACTCTGCAAAACTACAGCCTGAAGGTCATTTACAAGCCAGGACCAGAGATGTACATCAGCGACACACTGAGCAGGGCAACAACACAATGTACAGGCAGAGGCACTGTCTATCAGCGGCAGGCCATCTGTTGCTACAGCAGGAACAACAAGATGTTCAACAGATCAATCAGGCAGACTACTTAAACGTCACAGATCACCGCCTAGCCCAGATAAGGCAACACACTGACAAGGACGAACGCCTACAGTCACTGAAGTCCATGGCTCTCGCAGGTTGGCCATACCTGAAAGAGGAGACACCTTTCACAGTGAGAGAATACTGGACCTTTCGAGATGAGATCAGCGTGCAAAATGGCGTCTTGTTCAGAGGTCAGAAGGTCATTATTCCCAAATCACTACGTCCAGAGATGCTTACCCGCATACACTCCAGTCACGTTGGAGGTGATGCATGCTACCGCCAGGCTCGTGAAACATTATACTGGCCAAACATGCAAGCAGAAATGAAAGACTTTGTCAGCAACTGTACCACATGCAACGAGTACGCTCATGAACAGCAAAAGGAAACCATGATGTCACACGAACTGCCCACAAGGGCCTGGCAAATCGTCAGCATGGACTTATTCAGCCACAGACAAAAGGACTATCTTCTCATCGTTGATCACTACTCTGACTTTTGGGAAATTTAACTGCTCCCTGACTTGTCTGCAGAGACGGTCATAAAGCGCTGCAAGGCGCAGTTTGCAAGGCAAGGTCAGCCTGACAAGGTAATCACGGACAATGGCCCACAATTCACTGCACAGTTCAAGCGTTTCGCCTCAGAATGGGAGTTTGACCACGTGACCTCCTCTCCAAGACACCCAAAAGCAAATGGCAAGGCAGAATCAGCTGTCAAGATTGCAAAAACCTGTTAAGCAGGGCCTTGCGCGACAGCAACGACCCATGGAAAGCGATCTTACAGTGGAGGAACACACCCACTGAAAACATGGACAGCAGCCCAGCACAACGCCTTCTGTCCAGACGTCTGAAGACTACCATCCCCGTAGCTAACAAGCTACTTGAGCCCTGCGTCATGGTTGGCGTCACGGACAAACTGCGTCACAGAAAGCAGCTCGCTAAGTGCTTCTACGACCGGACTGCTCGGGACCTACCAGAGCTGGAGGTGGGTGAAACGATAAGGATGAAACCGCTGCCGGGAGACCACACAGGACTTTGGAGGCTGGGCACATGCCTGCAGAGAGTTGCACCACGTTCTTACCTGGTGGATGTTGGTGGCTCCCTCTATCGTCGCCATCGGGTGGATCTGCGCGTAGCAGAGCAGACAAACCAGAACACGCCATACACTCACCTAGATGAGCTGGATCACAGTCCAGGCCTAAGGGTAAGGGGTGCAGAATTGAGACATGGGCCAACTGAAGGTGAGGCTTCTACCCCACCAAGCTCTCCAGCTCGTGCCCCTAATCCTACCCCTGTCAGAGCCAATACTTACTCACGGGTGGGTCGGCTGTGCAAGCCACCGGACAGGCTTACTCTGTATGCAAGGGACTGTTAACTTGCCCTCGGTTAATTAAAATCTATATTTGTTCTTAAATAATTCAATTGAAATTAAAAAAGGAAGATGACAACTGAAGTAAAAAAGAAAATGTAATGCTTTTTCTATTGTTATGACCTGACTGTTAAGAATTTAATGTTATGCCTTTATGTTTGCACTTTCTATTGAAAAGGATGATGTTACGGAGTCTAGTTGATAGGCAATCGACTAGCCGGACTGTTCCCCGGACTCCAGTTGTAGCCATTCGTACAAGGCACAAACAAGGCTATTGAACCTGACATTGGTGTCTGTCGTTATTCCTTTATCTAACATATCATACTGAAACAACCATCTTGTTCAGGTATTGATTTGCACTTTTCGCACCAAAGTATTTTCATCTCTAGGAGACATAATGCGTCTCCTTCCTGAGCCGTATGACGGCTGCTTGGTCCCATGGTGTTTATAATTGCGTACTATTGTTTGTACAGATGAACGTGGTACCTTCAGGTGTTTGGAAATAGACTTGTGGAGGTCTACAATTATTTTTCTGAGGTCTTGGCTGCTTTCTTTTGATTTTCCAATGATGTCAAGCAAAGAGGCACTGGGTTTGAAGGTAGGTCTTGAAATACATCCACAGGTACACCTCCAATTGACTCAAATTATGTCAATTAGCCTATCAGAAGATTCTAAAGCCATGACATCATTTTCTGGAATTTTCCAAGCTGTTTCAAGGTACAGTCAACTTCTGTATGTAAACTTCTGACCCACTGGAATTGTGATACAGTGAATTATAGGTGAAATAATCTGTCTGTAAACAATTGTTGGAAAAATTACTTGTGTCATGCACCAAGTAGATGTCCTAACTAACTTGCCAAAACTATAGTTTGTTAACAAGAAATTTGTGGAGTGGCTGAAAAACCTAAGTATATGTAATCTTCTAACTTCAACTGTATCTTGCATTACTCATCTTATATGTATATAACGTATTTTATACCATCTATTGCATCTTGCCTATGCTGCTCGGTCATTGCTCATCCATGTATATATTCCTATTCCATTACTTTACTTGTGTATATTAGGTAGTTGTGGAATTGTTAGATTACTTGTTAGATATTGCTGCACTGTCGGAACTAGAAGCACAAGCATTTCGCTACACTCGCAATAACATCTGCTAACAATGTGCATGTGACCAATAAAATTTGATTTCACTTGTACTCTACATAGAAAATCTAAAGAAAAACCATGTGGGAAAAAAGACCTTTTTGACTGGTACTGTAATTATTCACACTCCTGAGTCAATATTTTGTAGAAGCACCTTAGGCAGTGATTACAGCTGTGTCTTTCTGGGTATGTCTCGAAGAGCTGTGCAACATGTATCCATTATTCTTGTAAAAAATATTCAAGCTCTGTCAAATTGGTTGTTGATCATTGCTAGCAACAATTTTCACGTCTTACCTTATATTATCAAGTATATTTATTTGAAACTCGGCCACTCAGGAACATTCACTGCCTTCTTGGTTAGCAACTCCAGTGTAGA